>NC_092738.1:41491849-41803975 GCF_047496885.1 Scyliorhinus torazame | reverse complement strand
AGAGAGTGAAACAAGATGGAGGAGGTTTAAAGAGAGTGAAAAAAGATGAAGGAGACTTAAAGAGACTGAAACAAGATGAAGGAAGGTTACAGAGAGTGAAACAAGATGAAGGAGGGTTAAAGAGAGTGAAACGAGCTGAAGAAGGGTTAAAGAATGTGAATCAAGATGAAGGAGGGTTAAAGAGAGTGAAACAAGATGCGGGAGGTTTAAAGAGGGTAAAACAAGGTGAAGGAGGGTTAAAGAGAGTGAAACAAGATGAAGGAGCGTTAATGAGAGTGAAACAAGGTGAGGGAGGGTTAAAGAGAGTGAAACTAGATGAGTTAAGGTTAAAGAGTGAAACAAGATAAAGGAGGGATAAAGAGAGTGAAACCAGATGAAGGAGGTTTAAAGAGAGTGAAACAAGATGAAGGAGGGTTAAAGAGAGTGAAACAAGATGAAGGAGGGTTAAAGAGAGTGAAACAAGATGAAGGAGTTTTAAAGAGAGTGAAACAAGATGAGGGAGGGTTAAAGAGAGTGAAACAAGATGAAGGAGTCTTAAAGAGAGTGAAACATGATTAAGGAGGGTTAAAGAGAGAGAAACAAGAAGTAGGAGGGTTAAAGTGAGTGAAACAAAATGAAGGAGGGTTACAGAGAGTAAAACAAGATGGAGGATTGTTAAAGAGGGTAAAACAAGGTGAAGGAGGGTTAAAGTGAGTGAAGCAAGATGAATGAGGGTTAAAAAGAGTGAAACAAGATGAGGGAGGTTTAAAGAGAGTGAAACAAGATGAAGGAGTCTTAAAGAGACTGAAGCAAGATGAAGGAAGGTTACAGAGAGTGAAACAAGATGAAGGAGGGTTAAAGAGAGTGAAACGAGCTGAAGAAGGGTTAAAGAGTGTGAAACAAGATAAAGGAGGGTTACAGAGAGTCAAACAAGATGGAGGAGTGTTAAAGAGGGTAAAACAAGGTGAGGGAGGGTTAAAGAGAGTGAAACAAGATGAAGGAGCGTTAATGAGAGTGAAACAAGGTGAGGGAGGGTTAAAGAGAGTGAAACTAGATGAGTTAAGGTTAAAGAGTGAAACAAGATAAAGGAGGGATAAAGAGAGTGAAACAAGATGAAGGAGGTTTAAAGAGAGTGAAACAAGATGAAGGAGGGTTAAAGAGAGTGAAACAAGATGAAGGAGGGTTAAAGAGAGTGAAACAAGATGAATGAGTTTCAAAGAGAGTGAAACAAGATGAAGGAGGGTTAAAGAGAGTGAAACAAGATGAAGGAGGGTTAAAGAGAGTGAAACAAGTTGAGCGAGTGTTAAAGAGAGCGAAACAAGATGAGGGAGGGTTAAAGAGACTGAAACATGATGGAGGGTTAAAGAGAGTGAAACAAGATGAAGGAGGGTTAAAGAGAGTGAAACAAGATGAAGGAGGTTTAAAGAGAGTGAAACACGATGAAGGAGGGTGAAAGAGAGTGAAATGAGATGAAGGAGGGTTAAAGAGAGTGAAACGAGACGAAGGAGTGTGAAAGAGTGAAACGCGATGAAGGAGGGTTCAACAGAGCGAAACGAGACGAAGGAGGTTAAAGAGAGTGAAACGAGTCGAAGGACGGTGAAAGAGAGTGAAACGCGACGAAGGACGTTTAAAGAGAGTGAAACGAGACGAAGGAGGTTAAAGAGATTGAAGCGAGACGAAGGAGGGTGAAAGAGAGTGAAACGAGATGAAGCAGTGCGAAAAAGAGTGAAAGGAGACAAAAGAGGGTTAAAGAGAGTGAAACGAGACGAAGGAGGGTTAAAGAGAGTGAAACGAGACGACGGAGGGTTAAAGAAAGTGAAACGAGATGAAGGAGGGTGAAAGAGAGCGAAACGAGCCGAAGGAGGATTAAAGAGAGTGAAACAAGATGAAGGAGGGTTAAAGAGAGTGAAAGGAGATGAAGGAGGGTGAAAGAGAGTGAAACGAGATGAACGAGGGTGAAAGAGAGTGAAACGAGATGACGGAGGGTGTAAGAGAGTGAAACAAGATGACGGATTGTTAAAGAGAGTGAAACAAGATGAAGGAGGGTTAAAGAGAGCGAAACAAGCTGAAGCAGGGTTAAAGAGAGTGAACCAAGATGAAGGAGGGTTACAGAGAGTCAAACAAGATGGAGGAGTGTTAAAGAGTGTAAAACAAGGTGAAGGAGGGTTAAAGAGAGTGAAACAAGATGAAGGAGCGTTAATGAGAGTGAAACAAGATGAGGGAGGGTTAAAGAGAGTGAAACTAGATGAGTGAGGGTTAAAGAGAGTGAAACAAGATAAAGGAGGAATAAAGAGAGTGAAACAAGATGAAGGAGGTTTTCGAGAGAGTGAAACAAGATGAAGGAGTCTTAAAGAGAGTGAAACAAGATTAAGGAGGGTTAAAGAGAGTGCAACAAGATGAAGGAGGGTTACAGAGTGAAAGAAGATGAAGGAGGGTTAAAGAGAGTGAAACGAGCTGAAGCAGGGTTAAAGAGAGTGAAACAAGATGAAGGAGGGTTAAAGAGAGTGAAACAAGATGAGGGAGGGTTAAAGAGAGTGAAACGAGACGAAGGAGGGTTAAAGAGAGTGATACGAGACGAAGGAGGGTGAAACAGAGTGAAACGAGATGACGGAGGGTGAAAGAGAGTGAAACGAGACGGAGGAGTGCGAAAAAGAGTGAAACGAGACGAAGGAGGGTTAAAGAGAGTGAAACAAGATGAAGGAGGGTTACAGAGAGTAAAACAAGATGGAGGATTGTTAAAGAGGGTAAAACAAGGTGAAGGAGGGTTAAAGAGAGTGAAACAAGATGAAGGAGTGTTAATGAGAGTGAAACAAGATGAGGGAGGGTTAAAGAGAGTGAAACTAGATGAGTTAGGGTTAAAGAGAGTGAAACAAGATAAAGGAGGGGTAAAGAGAGTGAAACAAGATGAAGGAGGTTTAAAGAGAGTGAAACAAGATGAAGGAGGGTTAAAGAGAGTGAAACAAGATGAAGGAGGGTTAAAGAGAGTGAAACAAGATGAGGGAGGGTTAAAGAGAGTGAAACAAGATGAGGGAGTTTTAAAGAGTGTGAAACAAGATAAAGGAGGGATAAAGAGAGTGAAACAAGATGGAGGAGGTTTAAAGAGAGTGAAACAAGATGAAGGAGTCTGAAAGAGAGTGAAACAAGATGAAGGAGGGTTAAAGAGAGTGAAACAAGACGAAGGAAGGTTAAAGAGAGTGAAACGAGCTGAAGCAGGGTTAAAGAGTGAATCAAGATGAAGGAGGGTTAAAGAGAGTGAAACAAGGTGAGGGAGGGTTAAAGAGTGAAACAAGATGAGGGAGGGTTAAAGAGAGTAAAACAAGATGAAGGAGGGTTACAGAGAGTGAAACAAGATGAAGGAGGGTTAAAGTGAGTGAAACAAGATGAGGGAGGGTTAAAGAGAGTGAAACAAGATGAGGGAGGTTTAAAGAGTGTGAAACAAGATAAAGGAGGGTTAAAGAGAGTGAAACAAGATGAGGGAGGGTTAAAGAGAGTGAAACAAGATGAAGGAGTCTTAGAGAGAGTGAAACAAGATTAAGGAGTGTTAAAGAGAGAGAAACAAGAAGTAGGAGGGTTAAAGAGAGTGAAACAAAATGAAGCAGGGTTACAGAGAGTAAAACAAGATGGAGGATTGTTAAAGAGGGTAAAACAAGGTGAAGGAGGGTTAAAGTGAGTGAAGCAAGATGAATGAGGGTTAAAAAGAGTGAAACAAGATGAGGGAGGGTTAAAGAGAGTGAAACAAGATGAAGGAGGGTTACAGAGAGTCAAACAAGATGGAGGAGTGTTAAAGAGGGTAAAGCAAGGTGAAGGAGGGTTAAAGAGAGTGAAACAAGATGAAGGAGCGTTAATGAGAGTGAAACAAGGTGAGGGAGGGTTAAAGAGAGTGAAACTAGATGAGTTAGGGTTAAAGAGTGAAACAAGATAAAGGAGGGATAAAGAGAGTGAAACAAGATGAAGGAGGTTTAAAGAGAGTGAAACAAGATGAAGGAGGGTTAAAGAGAGTGAAACAAGATGAGGGAGGGTTAAAGAGAGTGAAACAAGATGAGGGAGTTTTAAAGAGTGTGAAACAAGATAAAGGAGGGATAAAGAGAGTGAAACAAGATGGAGGAGGTTTAAAGAGAGTGAAAAAAGATGAAGGAGACTTAAAGAGACTGAAACAAGATGAAGGAAGGTTACAGAGAGTGAAACAAGATGAAGGAGGGTTAAAGAGAGTGAAACGAGCTGAAGAAGGGTTAAAGAATGTGAATCAAGATGAAGGAGGGTTAAAGAGAGTGAAACAAGATGCGGGAGGTTTAAAGAGGGTAAAACAAGGTGAAGGAGGGTTAAAGAGAGTGAAACAAGATGAAGGAGCGTTAATGAGAGTGAAACAAGGTGAGGGAGGGTTAAAGAGAGTGAAACTAGATGAGTTAAGGTTAAAGAGTGAAACAAGATAAAGGAGGGATAAAGAGAGTGAAACCAGATGAAGGAGGTTTAAAGAGAGTGAAACAAGATGAAGGAGGGTTAAAGAGAGTGAAACAAGATGAAGGAGGGTTAAAGAGAGTGAAACAAGATGAAGGAGTTTTAAAGAGAGTGAAACAAGATGAGGGAGGGTTAAAGAGAGTGAAACAAGATGAAGGAGTCTTAAAGAGAGTGAAACATGATTAAGGAGGGTTAAAGAGAGAGAAACAAGAAGTAGGAGGGTTAAAGTGAGTGAAACAAAATGAAGGAGGGTTACAGAGAGTAAAACAAGATGGAGGATTGTTAAAGAGGGTAAAACAAGGTGAAGGAGGGTTAAAGTGAGTGAAGCAAGATGAATGAGGGTTAAAAAGAGTGAAACAAGATGAGGGAGGTTTAAAGAGAGTGAAACAAGATGAAGGAGTCTTAAAGAGACTGAAGCAAGATGAAGGAAGGTTACAGAGAGTGAAACAAGATGAAGGAGGGTTAAAGAGAGTGAAACGAGCTGAAGAAGGGTTAAAGAGTGTGAAACAAGATAAAGGAGGGTTACAGAGAGTCAAACAAGATGGAGGAGTGTTAAAGAGGGTAAAACAAGGTGAGGGAGGGTTAAAGAGAGTGAAACAAGATGAAGGAGCGTTAATGAGAGTGAAACAAGGTGAGGGAGGGTTAAAGAGAGTGAAACTAGATGAGTTAAGGTTAAAGAGTGAAACAAGATAAAGGAGGGATAAAGAGAGTGAAACAAGATGAAGGAGGTTTAAAGAGAGTGAAACAAGATGAAGGAGGGTTAAAGAGAGTGAAACAAGATGAAGGAGGGTTAAAGAGAGTGAAACAAGATGAATGAGTTTCAAAGAGAGTGAAACAAGATGAAGGAGGGTTAAAGAGAGTGAAACAAGATGAAGGAGGGTTAAAGAGAGTGAAACAAGTTGAGCGAGGGTTAAAGAGAGCGAAACAAGATGAGGGAGGGTTAAAGAGACTGAAACATGATGGAGGGTTAAAGAGAGTGAAACAAGATGAAGGAGGGTTAAAGAGAGTGAAACAAGATGAAGGAGGTTTAAAGAGAGTGAAACACGATGAAGGAGGGTGAAAGAGAGTGAAATGAGATGAAGGAGGGTTAAAGAGAGTGAAACGAGACGAAGGAGTGTGAAAGAGTGAAACGCGATGAAGGAGGGTTCAACAGAGCGAAACGAGACGAAGGAGGTTAAAGAGAGTGAAACGAGTCGAAGGACGGTGAAAGAGAGTGAAACGCGACGAAGGACGTTTAAAGAGAGTGAAACGAGACGAAGGAGGTTAAAGAGATTGAAGCGAGACGAAGGAGGGTGAAAGAGAGTGAAACGAGATGAAGCAGTGCGAAAAAGAGTGAAAGGAGACAAAAGAGGGTTAAAGAGAGTGAAACGAGACGAAGGAGGGTTAAAGAGAGTGAAACGAGACGACGGAGGGTTAAAGAAAGTGAAACGAGATGAAGGAGGGTGAAAGAGAGCGAAACGAGCCGAAGGAGGATTAAAGAGAGTGAAACAAGATGAAGGAGGGTTAAAGAGAGTGAAAGGAGATGAAGGAGGGTGAAAGAGAGTGAAACGAGATGAACGAGGGTGAAAGAGAGTGAAACGAGATGACGGAGGGTGTAAGAGAGTGAAACAAGATGACGGATTGTTAAAGAGAGTGAAACAAGATGAAGGAGGGTTAAAGAGAGCGAAACAAGCTGAAGCAGGGTTAAAGAGAGTGAACCAAGATGAAGGAGGGTTACAGAGAGTCAAACAAGATGGAGGAGTGTTAAAGAGTGTAAAACAAGGTGAAGGAGGGTTAAAGAGAGTGAAACAAGATGAAGGAGCGTTAATGAGAGTGAAACAAGATGAGGGAGGGTTAAAGAGAGTGAAACTAGATGAGTGAGGGTTAAAGAGAGTGAAACAAGATAAAGGAGGAATAAAGAGAGTGAAACAAGATGAAGGAGGTTTTCGAGAGAGTGAAACAAGATGAAGGAGTCTTAAAGAGAGTGAAACAAGATTAAGGAGGGTTAAAGAGAGTGCAACAAGATGAAGGAGGGTTACAGAGTGAAAGAAGATGAAGGAGGGTTAAAGAGAGTGAAACGAGCTGAAGCAGGGTTAAAGAGAGTGAAACAAGATGAAGGAGGGTTAAAGAGAGTGAAACAAGATGAGGGAGGGTTAAAGAGAGTGAAACGAGACGAAGGAGGGTTAAAGAGAGTGATACGAGACGAAGGAGGGTGAAACAGAGTGAAACGAGATGACGGAGGGTGAAAGAGAGTGAAACGAGACGGAGGAGTGCGAAAAAGAGTGAAACGAGACGAAGGAGGGTTAAAGAGAGTGAAACAAGATGAAGGAGGGTTACAGAGAGTAAAACAAGATGGAGGATTGTTAAAGAGGGTAAAACAAGGTGAAGGAGGGTTAAAGAGAGTGAAACAAGATGAAGGAGTGTTAATGAGAGTGAAACAAGATGAGGGAGGGTTAAAGAGAGTGAAACTAGATGAGTTAGGGTTAAAGAGAGTGAAACAAGATAAAGGAGGGGTAAAGAGAGTGAAACAAGATGAAGGAGGTTTAAAGAGAGTGAAACAAGATGAAGGAGGGTTAAAGAGAGTGAAACAAGATGAAGGAGGGTTAAAGAGAGTGAAACAAGATGAGGGAGGGTTAAAGAGAGTGAAACAAGATGAGGGAGTTTTAAAGAGTGTGAAACAAGATAAAGGAGGGATAAAGAGAGTGAAACAAGATGGAGGAGGTTTAAAGAGAGTGAAACAAGATGAAGGAGTCTGAAAGAGAGTGAAACAAGATGAAGGAGGGTTAAAGAGAGTGAAACAAGACGAAGGAAGGTTAAAGAGAGTGAAACAAGACGAAGGAGGGTTAAAGAGAGTGAAACAAGATGAAGGAGGGTTAAAGAGAGTGAAACAAGATGAAGGAGGGTGAAAGAGAGTGAAACAAGATGAAGGAGGGTTAAAGAGAGTGAAACAAGATGAAGGAGGGTTACAGAGAGTGAAACAAGATGAAGGAGGGTTAAAGAGAGTGAAACAAGATGAGGGAGGTTTAAAGAGTGTGAAACAAGATAAAGGAGGGTTACAGAGAGTAAAACAAGATGGAGGATTGTTAAAGAGGGTAAAACAAGGTGAAGGAGGGTTAAAGTGAGTGAAACAAGATGAATGAGGGTTAAAAAGTGTGAAACAAGATGAGGGAGGGTTAAAGAGAGTGAAACTAGATGAGTTAAGGTTAAAGAGTGAAACAAGATAAAGGAGGGATAAAGAGAGTGAAACAAGATGAAGGAGGGTTAAAGAGAGTGAAACAAGATGAATGAGGGTTAAAAAGTGTGAAACAAGATGAGGGAGGGTTAAAGAGAGTGAAACTAGATGAGTTAAGGTTAAAGAGTGAAACAAGATAAAGGAGGGATAAAGAGAGTGAAACAAGATGAAGGAGGTTTAAAGAGAGTGAAACAAGATGAAGGAGGGTTAAAGAGAGTGAAACAAGATGAAGGAGGTTTAAAGAGAGTGAAACAAGATGAAGGAGGGTTAAAGAGAGTGAAACAAGATGAAGGAGGGTTAAAGAGAGTGAAACAAGTTGAGCGAGGGTTAAAGAGAGCGAAACAAGATGAGGGAGGGTTAAAGAGAGTGAAACATGATGGAGGGTTAAAGAGAGTGAAACAAGATGAAGGAGGGTTAAAGAGAGTGAAACAAGATGAAGTAGGTTTAAAGAGAGTGAAACACGATGAAGGAGGGTGAAAGAGAGTGAAATGAGATGAAGGAGGGTTAAAGAGAGTGAAACGAGACGAAGGAGTGTGAAAGAGTGAAACGCGATGAAGGAGGGTTAAACAGAGCGAAACGAGACGAAGGAGGTTAAAGAGAGTGAAACGAGTCGAAGGACGGTGAAAGAGAGTGAAACGAGACGAAGGACGTTTAAAGAGAGTGAAACGAGACGAAGGAGGTTAAAGAGATTGAAGCGAGACGAAGGAGGGTGAAAGAGAGTGAAACGAGATGAAGCAGTGCGAAAAAGAGTGAAAGGAGACAAAAGAGGGTTAAAGAGAGTGAAACGAGACGAAGGAGGGTTAAAGAGAGTGAAACGAGACGACGGAGGGTTAAAGAGGGTGAAACGAGATGAAGGAGGGTGAAAGAGAGCGAAACGAGCCGAAGGAGGATTAAAGAGAGTGAAACAAGATGAAGGAGGGTTAAAGAGAGTGAAAGGAGATGAAGGAGGGTGAAAGAGAGTGAAACGAGATGAAGGAGGGTGAAAGAGAGTGAAACGAGATGACGGAGGGTGTAAGAGAGTGAAACAAGATGACGGATTGTTAAAGAGAGTGAAACAAGATGAATGAGGGTCAAAAAGAGTGAAACAAGATGAAGGAGGGTTAAAGAGAGCGAAACAAGCTGAAGCAGGGTTAAAGAGAGTGAACCAAGATGAAGGAGGGTTACAGAGAGTCAAACAAGATGGAGGAGTGTTAAAGAGTGTAAAACAAGGTGAAGGAGGGTTAAAGAGAGTGAAACAAGATGAAGGAGCGTTAATGAGAGTGAAACAAGATGAGGGAGGGTTAAAGAGAGTGAAACTAGATGAGTGAGGGTTAAAGAGAGTGAAACAAGATAAAGGAGGAATAAAGAGAGTGAAACAAGATGAAGGAGGTTTTCGAGAGAGTGAAACAAGATGAAGGAGTCTTAAAGAGAGTGAAACAAGATTAAGGAGGGTTAAAGAGAGTGCAACAAGATGAAGGAGGGTTACAGAGTGAAAGAAGATGAAGGAGGGTTAAAGAGAGTGAAACGAGCTGAAGCAGGGTTAAAGAGAGTGAAACAAGATGAAGGAGGGTTAAAGAGAGTGAAACGAGATGAAGGATTGTTAAAGAGAGTGAAAGGAGCTGAAGCATGGTTAAAGAGAGTGAAACAAGATGAGGGAGGGTTAAAGAGAGTGAAACGAGACGAAGGAGGGTTAAAGAGAGTGATACGAGACGAAGGAGGGTGAAAGAGAGTGAAACGAGATGACGGAGGGTGAAAGAGAGTGAAACGGGACGAAGGAGTGCGAAAAAGAGTGAAACGAGACGAAGGAGGGTTAAAGAGAGTGAAACAAGATGAAGGAGGGTTACAGAGAGTCAAACAAGATGGAGGAGTGTTAAAGAGGGTAAAACAAGGTGAAGGAGGGTTAAAGAGAGTGAAACAAGATGAAGGAGTGTTAATGAGAGTGAAAAAAGATGAGGGAGGGTTAAAGAGAGTGAAACTAGATGAGTTAGGGTTAACGAGAGTGAAACAAAATAAAGGAGGGATAAAGAGAGTGAAACAAGATGAAGGAGGTTTAAAGAGAGTGAAACAAGATGAAGGAGGGTTAAAAAGAGTGAAACAAGATGAGGGAGGGTAAAAGAGAGTGAAACAAGATGAGGGAGTTTTAAAGAGTGTGAAACAAGATAAAGGAGGGATAAAGAGAGTGAAACAAGATGGAGGAGGTTTAAAGAGAGTGAAACAAGATGAAGGAGTCTTAAAGAGAGTGAAATAAGATGATGGAGGGTTAAAGAGAGTGAAACAAGATGAAGGAAGGTTAAAGAGAGTGAAACAAGACGAAGGAGGGTTAAAGAGAGTGAAACAAGATGAAGGAGGGTGAAAGAGAGTGAAACAAGATGAAGGAGGGTTAAAGAGAGTGAAACAAGATGAAGGAGGGTTACAGAGAGTGAAACAAGATGAAGGAGGGTTAAAGAGAGTGAAACGAGCTGAAGCAGTGTTAAAGAGTGAATCAAGATGAAGGAGGGTTAAAGAGAGTGAAACAAGGTGAGGGAGGGTTAAAGAGTGAAACACGATGAGGGAGGTTAAAAGAGAGTGAAACAAGATGAAGGAGGGTTACAGAGAGTGAAACAAGATGAAGGAGGGTTAAAGAGAGTGAAACAAGATGAGGGAGGGTTACAGAGAGTGAAACAAGATGAAGGAGTCTTAAAGAGAGTGAAACAAGATTAAGGAGGGTTAAAGAGAGAGAAACAAGAAGAAGGAGGGTTAAAGAGAGTGAAACAAGACGAAGGAGGGTTAAAGAGAGTGAAACAAGACGAAGGAGGGTTAAAGAGAGTGAAACAAGATGAAGGAGGGTTAAAGAGAGTGAAACGAGACGAAGGAGGGTTAAAGAGAGTGAAAGGAGACGAAGGAGGGTGAAAGAGAGTGAAAGGAGATGACGGAGGGTGAAAGAGAGTGAAACGAGACGAAGGAGTGCGAAAAAGAGTGAAACGAGACGAAGGAGGATTAAAGAGAGTGAAACAAGATGAAGGAGGGTTACAGAGAGTAAAACAAGATGGAGGATTGTTAAAGAGGGTAAAACAAGGTGAAGGAGGGTTAAAGTGAGTGAAACAAGATGAAGGAGGGTTACAAAGAGTGAAACAAGATGAGGGAGGGTTAAAGAGAGTGAAACAAGATGAAGGAGGGTTACAGAGAGTGAAACAAGATGGAGGAGTGTTAAAGAGACTGAAACAAGATGAAGGAGCGATAATGAGAGTGAAAAAAGGTGATGGAGGTTTAAAGAGAGTGAAACTAGATGAGTTAGGGTTAAAGAGTGAAACAAGATAAAGGAGGGATAAAGAGAGTGAAACAAGATGAAGGAGGTTTAAAGAGAGTGAAACAAGATGAGGGAGGGTTAAAGAGAGTGAAACAAGATGAGGGAGTTTTAAAGAGTGTGAAACAAGATAAAGGAGGGATAAAGAGAGTGAAACAAGATGGAGGAGGTTTAAAGAGAGTGAAACAAGATGAAGGAGTCTTAAAGAGACTGAAACAAGATGAAGGAAGGTTACAGAGAGTGAAACAAGATGAAGGAGGGTTAAAGAGAGTGAAACAAGATGCGGGAGGTTTAAAGAGTGTGAAACAAGATAAAGGAGGGTTAAAGAGAGTGAAACAAGATGAGGGAGGGTTAAAGAGAGTGAAACAAGATGAGGGAAGTTTAAAGAGTGTGAAACAAGATAAAGGTGGGTTACAGAGAGTAAAACAAGATGGAGGATTGTTAAAGAGGGTAAAACAAGGTGAAGGAGGGTTAAAGTGAGTGAAACAAGATGAATGAGGGTTAAAAGGAGTGAAACAAGATGAGGGAGGGTTAAAGAGAGTAAAACAAGATGAAGGAGGGTTACAGAGAGTCAAACAAGATGGAGGAGTGTTAAAGAGGGTAAAACAAGGTGAAGGAGGGTTAAAGAGAGTGAAACAAGATGAAGGAGCGTTAATGAGAGTGAAACAAGGTGAGGGAGGGTTAAAGAGAGTGAAACTAGATGAGTTAAGGTTAAAGAGTGAAACAAGATAAAGGAGGGATAAAGAGAGCGAAACAAGATGAAGGAGGTTTAAAGAGAGTGAAACAAGATGAAGGAGGGTTAAAGAGAGTGAAACAAGATGAAGGAGGGTTAAAGAGAGTGAAACAAGATGAAGGAGGTTTAAAGAGAGTGAAACAAGATGAAGGAGGGTTAAAGAGAGTGAAACAAGATGAAGGAGGGTTAAAGAGAGTGAAACAAGTTGAGCGAGGGTTAAAGAGAGCGAAACAAGATGAGGGAGGGTTAAAGAGAGTGAAACATGATGGAGGGTTAAAGAGAGTGAAACAAGATGAAGGAGGGTTAAAGAGAGTGAAACAAGATGAAGTAGGTTTAAAGAGAGTGAAACACGATGAAGAAGGGTGAAAGAGAGTGAAATGAGACGAAGGAGGGTTAAAGAGAGTGAAACGAGACGAAGGAGTGTGAAAGAGTGAAACGCGATGAAGGAGGGTTAAACAGAGCGAAACAAGACGAAGGAGGTTAAAGAGAGTGAAACGAGTCGAAGGACGGTGAAAGAGAGTGAAACGAGACGAAGGACGTTTAAAGAGAGTGAAACGAGACGAAGGAGGTTAAAGAGATTGAAGCGAGACGAAGGAGGGTGAAAGAGAGTGAAACGAGATGAAGCAGTGCGAAAAAGAGTGAAAGGAGACAAAAGAGGGTTAAAGAGAGTGAAACGAGACGAAGGAGGGTTAAAGAGAGTGAAACGAGCCGAAGGAGGATTAAAGAGAGTGAAACAAGATGAAGGAGGGTTAAAGAGAGTGAAAGGAGATGAAGGAGGGTGAAAGAGAGTGAAACGAGGTGAAGGAGGGTGAAAGAGAGTGAAACGAGATGACGGAGGGTGTAAGAGAGTGAAACAAGATGACGGATTGTTAAAGAGAGTGAAACAAGCTGAAGCAGGGTTAAAGAGAGTGAACCAAGATGAAGGAGGGTTACAGAGAGTCAAACAAGATGGAGGAGTGTTAAAGAGTGTAAAACAAGGTGAAGGAGGGTTAAAGAGAGTGAAACGAGACGAAGGAGGGTTAAAGAGAGTGAAACGAGCCGAAGGAGGATTAAAGAGAGTGAAACAAGATGAAGGAGGGTTAAAGAGAGTGAAAGGAGATGAAGGAGGGTGAAAGAGAGTGAAACGAGGTGAAGGAGGGTGAAAGAGAGTGAAACGAGATGACGGAGGGTCAAAAAGAGTGAAACAAGATGAAGGAGGGTTAAAGAGAGCGAAACAAGCTGAAGCAGGGTTAAAGAGAGTGAACCAAGATGAAGGAGGGTTACAGAGAGTCAAACAAGATGGAGGAGTGTTAAAGAGTGTAAAACAAGGTGAAGGAGGGTTAAAGAGAGTGAAACAAGATGAAGGAGCGTTAATGAGAGTGAAACAAGATGAGGGAGGGTTAAAGAGAGTGAAACTAGATGAGTGAGGGTTAAAGAGAGTGAAACAAGATAAAGGAGGAATAAAGAGAGTGAAACAAGATGAAGGAGGTTTTCGAGAGAGTGAAACAAGATGAAGGAGTCTTAAAGAGAGTGAAACAAGATTAAGGAGGGTTAAAGAGAGTGCAACAAGATGAAGGAGGGTTGCAGAGTGAAAGAAGATGAAGGAGGGTTAAAGAGAGTGAAACGAGCTGAAGCAGGGTTAAAGAGAGTGAAACAAGATGAAGGAGGGTTAAAGAGAGTGAAACAAGATGAAGGAGGGTTAAAGAGAGTGAAACAAGATGAGGGAGGGTTAAAGAGAGTGAAACAAGATGAGGGAGTTTTAAAGAGTGTGAAACAAGATAAAGGAGGGATAAAGAGAGTGAAACAAGACGGAGGAGGTTTAAAGAGAGCGAAACAAGATGAAGGAGTCTTAAAGAGAATGAAACAAGATGAAGGAGGGTTAATGAGAGTGAAACAAGACGAAGGAAGGTTAAAGAGAGTGAAACAAGACGAAGGAGGGTTAAAGAGAGTGAAACAAGATGAAGGAGGGTTAAAGAGAGTGAAACAAGATGAAGGAGGGTGAAAGAGAGTGAAACAAGATGAAGGAGGGTTAAAGAGAGTGAAACAAGATGAAGGAGGGTTACAGAGAGTGAAACAAGATGAAGGAGGGTTAAAGAGAGTGAAACGAGCTGAAGCAGGGTTAAAGAGTGAATCAAGATGAAGGAGGGTTAAAGTGAGTGAAACAAGGTGAGGGAGGGTTAAAGAGTGAAACACGATGAGGGAGGTTAAAAGAGAGTGAAACAAGATGAAGGAGGGTTACAGAGAGTGAAACAAGATGAAGGAGGGTTACAGAGAGTGAAACAAGATGAAGGAGTCTTAAAGAGAGTGAAACAAGATTAAGGAGGGTTAAAGAGAGAGAAACAAGAAGAAGGAGGGTTAAAGAGAGTGAAACAAGACGAAGGAGGGTTAAAGAGAGTGAAACAAGACGAAGGAGGGTTAAAGAGAGTGGAACAAGATGAAGGAGGGTTAAAGAGAGTGAAACGAGACGAAGGAGGGTTAAAGAGAGTGAAAGGAGACGAAGGAGGGTGAAAGAGAGTGAAAGGAGATGACGGAGGGTGAAAGAGAGTGAAACGAGACGAAGGAGTGCGAAAAAGAGTGAAACGAGACGAAGGAGGATTAAAGAGAGTGAAACAAGATGAAGGAGGGTTACAGAGAGTAAAACAAGATGGAGGATTGTTAAAGAGGGTAAAACAAGGTGAAGGAGGGTTAAAGTGAGTGAAACAAGATGAATGAGGGTTAAAAAGAGTGAAACAAGATGAGGAAGGGTTAAAGAGAGTGAAACAAGATGAAGGAGGGTTAAAGAGAGTGAAACAAGATGAAGGAGCGTTAATGAGAGTGAAACAAGGTTAGGGAGGGTTAAAGAGAGTGAAACTAGATGAGTTAGGGTTAAAGAGTGAAACAAGATAAAGGAGGGATAAAGAGAGTGAAACAAGATGAAGGAGGTTTAAAGAGAGTGAAACAAGATGAAGGAGGGTTAAAGAGAGTGAAACAAGATGAAGGAGGGTTAAAGAGAGTGATACAAGATGAGGGAGGGTTAAAGAGAGTGAAACAAGGTGAGGGAGGGTTAAAGAGAGTGAAACAAGATGAGGGAGTTTTAAAGAGTGTGAAACAAGATAAAGGAGGGATAAAGAGAGTGAAACAAGATGGAGGAGGTTTAAAGAGAGTGAAACAAGATGAAGGAGTCTTAAAGAGACTGAAACAAGATGAAGGAGGGTTACAGAGAGTGAAACAAGATGAAGGAGGGCTAAAGAGAGTGAAACAAGGTGAGGGAGGGTTAAAGAGAGTGAAACAAGATGCGGGAGGTTTAAAGAGTGTGAAACAAGATAAAGGAGGGTTAAAGAGAGTGAAACAAGATGAGGGAGGTTTAAAGAGTGTGAAACAAGATAAAGGAGGGTTACAGAGAGTAAAACAAGATGAAGGAGGGTTACAGAGAGTCAAACAAGATGGAGGATTGTTAAAGAGGGTAAAACAAGGTGAAGGAGGGTTAAAGAGAGTGAAACAAGATGAAGGAGCGTTAATGAGAGTGAAACAAGTTGAGGGAGGGTTAAAGAGAGTGAAACTAGATGAGTTAAGGTTAAAGAGTGAAACAAGATAAAGGAGGGATAAAGAGAGTGAACAAGATGTAGGAGGTTTAAAGAGAGTGAAACAAGATGAAGGAGGTTTAAAGAGAGTGAAACATGATGAAGGAGGGTTAAAGAGAGTGAAACAAGATGAAGGAGGGTTAAAGAGAGTGAAACAAGATGAAGGAGGTTTAAAGAGAGTGAAACAAGGTGAAGGAGGCTTAAAGAGAGTGAAACAAGATGAAGGAGGGTTAAAGAGAGTGAAACAAGTTGAGGGAGGGTTAAAGAGAGTGAAACAAGATGAGGGAGGGTGAAAGAGAGTGAAACGAGACGAAGGAGGGTTAAAGAGAGTGAAACGAGACGAAGGAGTGTGAAAGAGTGAAACGCGATGAAGGAGGGTTAAACAGAGCGAAACGAGACGAAGGAGGTTAAAGAGAGTGAAACGAGTCGAAGGAGGGTGAAAGAGAGTGAAACGAGACGAAGGACGTTTAACGAGAGTGAAACGAGACGAAGGAGGTTAAAGAGATTGAAGCGAGACGAAGGAGGGTGAAAGAGAGTGAAACGAGATGAAGCAGTGCGAAAAAGAGTGAAAGGAGACAAAAGAGGGTTAAAGAGAGTGAAACGAGACGAAGGAGGGTTAAAGAGAGTGAAACGAGACGACGGAGGGTTAAAGAGGGGGAAACGAGACGAAGGAGGGTGAAAGAGAACGAAACCAGCCGAAGGAGGATTAAAGAGAGTGAAACGAAATGAAGGAGGGTGAAAGAGAGTGAAACGAGATGACGGAGGGTGTAAGAGAGTGAAACAAGATGACGGATTGTTAAAGAGAGTGAAACAAGATGAATGAGGGTTAAAAAGAGTGAAACAAGATGAAGGAGGGTTAAAGAGAGCGAAACAAGCTGAAGCAGGGTTAAAGAGAGTGAACCAAGATGAAGGAGGGTTACAGAGAGTCAAACAAGATGGAGGAGTGTTAAAGAGTGTAAAACAAGGTGAAGGAGGGTTAAAGAGAGTGAAACAAGATGAAGGAGCGTTAATGAGAGTGAAACTAGGTGAGGGAGGGTTAAAGAGTGAAACACGATGAGGGAGGGTTAAAGAGAGTGAAACGAGACGAAGGAGTGCGAAAAAGAGTGAAACGAGACGAAGGAGGGTTACAGAGAGTAAAACAAGATGGAGGATTGTTAAAGAGGGTAAAACAAGGTGAAGGAGGGTTAAAGTGAGTGAAACAAGATGAATGAGGGTTAAAAAGAGTGAAACAAGATGAGGGAGGGTTAAAGAGAGTGAAACAAGGTGAAGGAGGGTTAAAGAGATTGAAACAAGATGAAGGAGTGTTAATGAGAGTGAAACAAGGTGAGGGAGGGTTAAAGTGAGTGAAACTAGATGAGTTAGGGTTAAAGAGAGTGAAACAAGATAAAGGAGGGATAAAGAGAGTGAAACAAGGTGAAGGAGGTTTAAAGAGAGTGAAACAAGATGAAGGAGGGTTAAAGAGAGTGAAACAAGATGAAGGAGGGTTAAAGAGAGTGAAACAAGATGAGGGAGGGTTAAAGAGAGTGAAACAAGATGAGGGAGTTTTAAAGAGTGTGAAACAAGATAAAGGAGGGATAAAGAGAGTGAAACAAGATGGAGGAGGTTTAAAGAGAGTGAAACAAGATGAAGGAGTCTTAAAGAGAGTGAAACAAGATGAAGGAGGGTTAAAGAGAGTGAAACAAGATGAAGGAGGGTGAAAGAGAGTGAAACAAGATGAAGGAGGGTTAAAGAGAGTGAAACAAGATGAAGGAGGGTTACAGAGAGTGAAACAAGATGAAGGAGGGTTAAAGAGAGTGAAACGAGCTGAAGCAGGGTTAAAGAGTGAATCAAGATGAAGGAGGGTTAAAGAGAGTGAAACAAGGTGAGGGAGGGTTAAAGAGTGAAACACGATGAGGGAGGCTTAAAGAGAGTGAAACAAGATGAAGGAGGGTTACAGAGAGTGAAACAAAATGAAGGAGGGTTAAAGAGAGTGAAACAAGATGAGGGAGGGTTACAGAGAGTGAAACAAGATTAAGGAGGGTTAAAGAGAGAGAAACAAGAAGAAGGAGGGTTAAAGAGAGTGAAACAAGACGAAGGAGGGTTAAAGAGAGTGAAACAAGACGAAGGAGGGTTAAAGAGAGTGAAACAAGATGAAGGAGGGTTAAAGAGAGAGAAACGAGACGAAGGAGGGTTAAAGAGAGTGAAACGAGACGAAGGAGGGTGAAAGAGAGTGAAACGAGATGACGGAGGGTGAAAGAGAGTGAAACAAGATGAAGGAGGGTTACTGAGAGTAAAACAAAATGGAGGATTGTTAAAGAGGGTACAACAAGGTGAAGGAGGGTTAAAGTGAGTGAATCAAGATGAATGAGGGTTAAAAGAGTGAAACAAGATGAGGGAGGGTTAAAGAGAGTGAAACAAGATGAAGGAGGGTTACAGAGAGTCATACAAGATGGAGGAGCGTTAAAGAGGGTAAAACAAGGTGAAGGAGGGTTAAAGAGAGTGAAACAAGATGAAGGAGTGTTAATGAGAGTGAAACAAGGTGAGGGAGGGTTAAAGTGAGTGAAACTAGATGAGTTAGGGTTAAAGAGAGTGAAACAAGATAAAGGAGGGATAAAGAGAGTGAAACAAGATGAAGGAGGTTTAAAGAGAGTGAAACAAGATGAAGGAGGGTTAAAGAGAGTGAAACAAGATGAAGGAGGGATAAAGAGAGTGAAACAAGATGGAGGAGGTTTAAAGAGAGTGAAACAAGATGAAGGAGTATTAAAGAGAGTGAAACAAGATGAAGGAGGGTTAAAGAGAGTGAAACAAGATGAAGGAGGGTTAAAGAGAGTGAAACAAGATGAAGGAGGGTTACAGAGAGTGAAACAAGATGAAGGAGGTTTAAAGAGAGTGAAACAAGATGAAGGAGGGTTACAGAGAGTGAAACAAGATGAAGGAGGGTTAAAGAGAGTGAAACGAGCTGAAGCAGGGTTAAAGAGTGAATCAAGATGAAGGAGGGTTAACGAGAGTGAAACAAGGTGAGGGAGGGTTAAAGAGTGAAACAAGATGAAGGAGGGTTAAAGAGAGTGAAACAAGATGAAGGAGGGTTACATAGAGTGAAACAAGATGAAGGAGGGTTAAAGAGAGTGAAACAAGATGAGGGAGGGTTAAAGAGAGTGAAACAAGATGAGGGAGGTTTAAAGAGTGTGAAACAAGATTAAGGAGGGTTAAAGAGAGAGAAACAAGAAGAAGGAGGGTTAAAGAGAGTGAAACAAGACGAAGGAGGGTTAAAGAGAGTGAAACAAGATGAAGGAGTCTTAAAGAGAGTGAAACTAGATTAAGGAGGGTTAAAGAGAGAGAAACAAGAAGAAGGAGGGTTAAAGAGAGTGAAACAAGACGAAGGAGGGTTAAAGAGAGTGAAACAAGATGAAGGAGGGTTACAGAGAGTAAAACAAGATGGAGGATTGTTAAAGAGGGTAAAACAAGATGAAGGAGGGTTAAAGTGAGTGAAACAAGATGAATGAGGGTTAAAAAGAGTGAAACAAGATGAGGGAGGGTTAAAGAGAGTGAAACAAGATGAAGGAGGGTTACAGAGAGTCATACAAGATGGAGGAGCGTTAAAGAGGGTAAAACAAGGTGAAGGAGGGTTAAAGAGAGTGAAACAAGATGAAGGAGTGTTAATGAGAGTGAAACAAGGTGAGGGAGGGTTAAAGTGAGTGAAACTAGATGAGTTAGGGTTAAAGAGAGTGAAACAAGATAAAGGAGGGATAAAGAGAGTGAAACAAGATGAAGGAGGTTTAAAGAGAGTGAAACAAGATGAAGGAGGGTTAAAGAGAGTGAAACAAGATGAAGGAGGGATAAAGAGAGTGAAACAAGATGGAGGAGGTTTAAAGAGAGTGAAACAAGATGAAGGAGTCTTAAAGAGAGTGAAACAAGATGAAGGAGGGTTAAAGAGAGAGAAACAAGAAGAAGGAGTGTTAAAGAGAGTGAAACAAGACGAAGGAGGGTTAAAGAGAGTGAAACAAGACGAAGGAGGGTTAAAGAGAGTGAAACAAGATGAAGGAGGGTTAAAGAGAGTGAAACAAGATGAAGGAGGGTTAAAGAGAGTGAAACAAGATGAAGGAGGGTTACAGAGAGTAAAACAAGATGAAGGAGGGTTAAAGAGAGTGAAACGAGCTGAAGCAGGGTTAAAGAGTGAATCAAGATGAAGGAGGGTTAACGAGAGTGAAACAAGGTGAGGGAGGGTTAAAGAGTGAAACTAGATGAGTTAGGGTTAAAGAGAGTGAAACAAGATAAAGGAGGGATAAAGAGAGTGAAACAAGGTGAAGGAGGTTTAAAGAGAGTGAAACAAGATGAAGGAGGGTTAAAGAGAGTGAAACAAGATGAAGGAGGGTTAAAGAGAGTGAAACAAGATGAGGGAGGGTTAAAGAGAGTGAAACAAGATGAGGGAGTTTTAAAGAGTGTGAAACAAGATAAAGGAGGGATAAAGAGAGTGAAACAAGATGGAGGAGGTTTAAAGAGAGTGAAACAAGATGAAGGAGTCTTAAAGAGAGTGAAACAAGATGAAGGAGGGTTAAAGAGAGTGAAACAAGATGAAGGAGGGTGAAAGAGAGTGAAACAAGATGAAGGAGGGTTAAAGAGAGTGAAACAAGATGAAGGAGGGTTACAGAGAGTGAAACAAGATGAAGGAGGGTTAAAGAGAGTGAAACGAGCTGAAGCAGGGTTAAAGAGTGAATCAAGATGAAGGAGGGTTAAAGAGAGTGAAACAAGGTGAGGGAGGGTTAAAGAGTGAAACACGATGAGGGAGGCTTAAAGAGAGTGAAACAAGATGAAGGAGGGTTACAGAGAGTGAAACAAAATGAAGGAGGGTTAAAGAGAGTGAAACAAGATGAGGGAGGGTTACAGAGAGTGAAACAAGATTAAGGAGGGTTAAAGAGAGAGAAACAAGAAGAAGGAGGGTTAAAGAGAGTGAAACAAGACGAAGGAGGGTTAAAGAGAGTGAAACAAGACGAAGGAGGGTTAAAGAGAGTGAAACAAGATGAAGGAGGGTTAAAGAGAGAGAAACGAGACGAAGGAGGGTTAAAGAGAGTGAAACGAGACGAAAGAGGGTGAAAGAGAGTGAAACGAGATGACGGAGGGTGAAAGAGAGTGAAACAAGATGAAGGAGGGTTACTGAGAGTAAAACAAAATGGAGGATTGTTAAAGAGGGTACAACAAGGTGAAGGAGGGTTAAAGTGAGTGAATCAAGATGAATGAGGGTTAAAAGAGTGAAACAAGATGAGGGAGGGTTAAAGAGAGTGAAACAAGATGAAGGAGGGTTACAGAGAGTCATACAAGATGGAGGAGCGTTAAAGAGGGTAAAACAAGGTGAAGGAGGGTTAAAGAGAGTGAAACAAGATGAAGGAGTGTTAATGAGAGTGAAACAAGGTGAGGGAGGGTTAAAGTGAGTGAAACTAGATGAGTTAGGGTTAAAGAGAGTGAAACAAGATAAAGGAGGGATAAAGAGAGTGAAACAAGATGAAGGAGGTTTAAAGAGAGTGAAACAAGATGAAGGAGGGTTAAAGAGAGTGAAACAAGATGAAGGAGGGATAAAGAGAGTGAAACAAGATGGAGGAGGTTTAAAGAGAGTGAAACAAGATGAAGGAGTATTAAAGAGAGTGAAACAAGATGAAGGAGGGTTAAAGAGAGTGAAACAAGATGAAGGAGGGTTAAAGAGAGTGAAACAAGATGAAGGAGGGTTACAGAGAGTGAAACAAGATGAAGGAGGTTTAAAGAGAGTGAAACAAGATGAAGGAGGGTTACAGAGAGTGAAACAAGATGAAGGAGGGTTAAAGAGAGTGAAACGAGCTGAAGCAGGGTTAAAGAGTGAATCAAGATGAAGGAGGGTTAACGAGAGTGAAACAAGGTGAGGGAGGGTTAAAGAGTGAAACAAGATGAAGGAGGGTTAAAGAGAGTGAAACAAGATGAAGGAGGGTTACATAGAGTGAAACAAGATGAAGGAGGGTTAAAGAGAGTGAAACAAGATGAGGGAGGGTTAAAGAGAGTGAAACAAGATGAGGGAGGTTTAAAGAGTGTGAAACAAGATTAAGGAGGGTTAAAGAGAGAGAAACAAGAAGAAGGAGGGTTAAAGAGAGTGAAACAAGACGAAGGAGGGTTAAAGAGAGTGAAACAAGATGAAGGAGTCTTAAAGAGAGTGAAACTAGATTAAGGAGGGTTAAAGAGAGAGAAACAAGAAGAAGGAGGGTTAAAGAGAGTGAAACAAGACGAAGGAGGGTTAAAGAGAGTGAAACAAGATGAAGGAGGGTTACAGAGAGTAAAACAAGATGGAGGATTGTTAAAGAGGGTAAAACAAGATGAAGGAGGGTTAAAGTGAGTGAAACAAGATGAATGAGGGTTAAAAAGAGTGAAACAAGATGAGGGAGGGTTAAAGAGAGTGAAACAAGATGAAGGAGGGTTACAGAGAGTCATACAAGATGGAGGAGCGTTAAAGAGGGTAAAACAAGGTGAAGGAGGGTTAAAGAGAGTGAAACAAGATGAAGGAGTGTTAATGAGAGTGAAACAAGGTGAGGGAGGGTTAAAGTGAGTGAAACTAGATGAGTTAGGGTTAAAGAGAGTGAAACAAGATAAAGGAGGGATAAAGAGAGTGAAACAAGATGAAGGAGGTTTAAAGAGAGTGAAACAAGATGAAGGAGGGTTAAAGAGAGTGAAACAAGATGAAGGAGGGATAAAGAGAGTGAAACAAGATGGAGGAGGTTTAAAGAGAGTGAAACAAGATGAAGGAGTCTTAAAGAGAGTGAAACAAGATGAAGGAGGGTTAAAGAGAGAGAAACAAGAAGAAGGAGTGTTAAAGAGAGTGAAACAAGACGAAGGAGGGTTAAAGAGAGTGAAACAAGACGAAGGAGGGTTAAAGAGAGTGAAACAAGATGAAGGAGGGTTAAAGAGAGTGAAACAAGATGAAGGAGGGTTAAAGAGAGTGAAACAAGATGAAGGAGGGTTACAGAGAGTAAAACAAGATGAAGGAGGGTTAAAGAGAGTGAAACGAGCTGAAGTAGGGTTAAAGAGTGAATCAAGATGAAGGAGGGTTAACGAGAGTGAAACAAGGTGAGGGAGGGTTAAAGAGTGAAACAAGATGAGGGAGGGTTAAAGAGAGTGAAACAAGATGAAGGAGGGTTACATAGAGTGAAACAAGATGAAGGAGGGTTAAAGAGAGTGAAACAAGATGAGGGAGGGTTAAAGAGAGTGAAACAAGATGAGGGAGGTTTAAAGTGAGTGAAACTAGATGAGTTAGGGTTAAAGAGAGTGAAACAAGATAAAGGAGGGATAAAGAGAGTGAAACAAGGTGAAGGAGGTTTAAAGAGAGTGAAACAAGATGAAGGAGGGTTAAAGAGAGTGAAACAAGATGAAGGAGGGTTAAAGAGAGTGAAACAAGATGAGGGAGGGTTAAAGAGAGTGAAACAAGATGAGGGAGTTTTAAAGAGTGTGAAACAAGATAAAGGAGGGATAAAGAGAGTGAAACAAGATGGAGGAGGTTTAAAGAGAGTGAAACAAGATGAAGGAGTCTTAAAGAGAGTGAAACAAGATGAAGGAGGGTTAAAGAGAGTGAAACAAGATGAAGGAGGGTGAAAGAGAGTGAAACAAGATGAAGGAGGGTTAAAGAGAGTGAAACAAGATGAAGGAGGGTTACAGAGAGTGAAACAAGATGAAGGAGGGTTAAAGAGAGTGAAACGAGCTGAAGCAGGGTTAAAGAGTGAATCAAGATGAAGGAGGGTTAAAGAGAGTGAAACAAGGTGAGGGAGGGTTAAAGAGTGAAACACGATGAGGGAGGCTTAAAGAGAGTGAAACAAGATGAAGGAGGGTTACAGAGAGTGAAACAAAATGAAGGAGGGTTAAAGAGAGTGAAACAAGATGAGGGAGGGTTACAGAGAGTGAAACAAGATTAAGGAGGGTTAAAGAGAGAGAAACAAGAAGAAGGAGGGTTAAAGAGAGTGAAACAAGACGAAGGAGGGTTAAAGAGAGTGAAACAAGACGAAGGAGGGTTAAAGAGAGTGAAACAAGATGAAGGAGGGTTAAAGAGAGAGAAACGAGACGAAGGAGGGTTAAAGAGAGTGAAACGAGACGAAGGAGGGTGAAAGAGAGTGAAACGAGATGACGGAGGGTGAAAGAGAGTGAAACAAGATGAAGGAGGGTTACTGAGAGTAAAACAAAATGGAGGATTGTTAAAGAGGGTACAACAAGGTGAAGGAGGGTTAAAGTGAGTGAATCAAGATGAATGAGGGTTAAAAGAGTGAAACAAGATGAGGGAGGGTTAAAGAGAGTGAAACAAGATGAAGGAGGGTTACAGAGAGTCATACAAGATGGAGGAGCGTTAAAGAGGGTAAAACAAGGTGAAGGAGGGTTAAAGAGAGTGAAACAAGATGAAGGAGTGTTAATGAGAGTGAAACAAGGTGAGGGAGGGTTAAAGTGAGTGAAACTAGATGAGTTAGGGTTAAAGAGAGTGAAACAAGATAAAGGAGGGATAAAGAGAGTGAAACAAGATGAAGGAGGTTTAAAGAGAGTGAAACAAGATGAAGGAGGGTTAAAGAGAGTGAAACAAGATGAAGGAGGGATAAAGAGAGTGAAACAAGATGGAGGAGGTTTAAAGAGAGTGAAACAAGATGAAGGAGTATTAAAGAGAGTGAAACAAGATGAAGGAGGGTTAAAGAGAGTGAAACAAGATGAAGGAGGGTTAAAGAGAGTGAAACAAGATGAAGGAGGGTTACAGAGAGTGAAACAAGATGAAGGAGGTTTAAAGAGAGTGAAACAAGATGAAGGAGGGTTACAGAGAGTGAAACAAGATGAAGGAGGGTTAAAGAGAGTGAAACGAGCTGAAGCAGGGTTAAAGAGTGAATCAAGATGAAGGAGGGTTAACGAGAGTGAAACAAGGTGAGGGAGGGTTAAAGAGTGAAACAAGATGAAGGAGGGTTAAAGAGAGTGAAACAAGATGAAGGAGGGTTACATAGAGTGAAACAAGATGAAGGAGGGTTAAAGAGAGTGAAACAAGATGAGGGAGGGTTAAAGAGAGTGAAACAAGATGAGGGAGGTTTAAAGAGTGTGAAACAAGATTAAGGAGGGTTAAAGAGAGAGAAACAAGAAGAAGGAGGGTTAAAGAGAGTGAAACAAGACGAAGGAGGGTTAAAGAGAGTGAAACAAGATGAAGGAGTCTTAAAGAGAGTGAAACTAGATTAAGGAGGGTTAAAGAGAGAGAAACAAGAAGAAGGAGGGTTAAAGAGAGTGAAACAAGACGAAGGAGGGTTAAAGAGAGTGAAACAAGATGAAGGAGGGTTACAGAGAGTAAAACAAGATGGAGGATTGTTAAAGAGGGTAAAACAAGATGAAGGAGGGTTAAAGTGAGTGAAACAAGATGAATGAGGGTTAAAAAGAGTGAAACAAGATGAGGGAGGGTTAAAGAGAGTGAAACAAGATGAAGGAGGGTTACAGAGAGTCATACAAGATGGAGGAGCGTTAAAGAGGGTAAAACAAGGTGAAGGAGGGTTAAAGAGAGTGAAACAAGATGAAGGAGTGTTAATGAGAGTGAAACAAGGTGAGGGAGGGTTAAAGTGAGTGAAACTAGATGAGTTAGGGTTAAAGAGAGTGAAACAAGATAAAGGAGGGATAAAGAGAGTGAAACAAGATGAAGGAGGTTTAAAGAGAGTGAAACAAGATGAAGGAGGGTTAAAGAGAGTGAAACAAGATGAAGGAGGGATAAAGAGAGTGAAACAAGATGGAGGAGGTTTAAAGAGAGTGAAACAAGATGAAGGAGTCTTAAAGAGAGTGAAACAAGATGAAGGAGGGTTAAAGAGAGAGAAACAAGAAGAAGGAGTGTTAAAGAGAGTGAAACAAGACGAAGGAGGGTTAAAGAGAGTGAAACAAGACGAAGGAGGGTTAAAGAGAGTGAAACAAGATGAAGGAGGGTTAAAGAGAGTGAAACAAGATGAAGGAGGGTTAAAGAGAGTGAAACAAGATGAAGGAGGGTTACAGAGAGTAAAACAAGATGAAGGAGGGTTAAAGAGAGTGAAACGAGCTGAAGCAGGGTTAAAGAGTGAATCAAGATGAAGGAGGGTTAACGAGAGTGAAACAAGGTGAGGGAGGGTTAAAGAGTGAAACTAGATGAGTTAGGGTTAAAGAGAGTGAAACAAGATAAAGGAGGGATAAAGAGAGTGAAACAAGGTGAAGGAGGTTTAAAGAGAGTGAAACAAGATGAAGGAGGGTTAAAGAGAGTGAAACAAGATGAAGGAGGGTTAAAGAGAGTGAAACAAGATGAGGGAGGGTTAAAGAGAGTGAAACAAGATGAGGGAGTTTTAAAGAGTGTGAAACAAGATAAAGGAGGGATAAAGAGAGTGAAACAAGATGGAGAAGGTTTAAAGAGAGTGAAACAAGATGAAGGAGTCTTAAAGAGAGTGAAACAAGATGAAGGAGGGTTAAAGAGAGTGAAACAAGATGAAGGAGGGTGAAAGAGAGTGAAACAAGATGAAGGAGGGTTAAAGAGAGTGAAACAAGATGAAGGAGGGTTACAGAGAGTGAAACAAGATGAAGGAGGGTTAAAGAGAGTGAAACGAGCTGAAGCAGGGTTAAAGAGTGAATCAAGATGAAGGAGGGTTAAAGAGAGTGAAACAAGGTGAGGGAGGGTTAAAGAGTGAAACACGATGAGGGAGGCTCAAAGAGAGTGAAACAAGATGAAGGAGGGTTACAGAGAGTGAAACAAAATGAAGGAGGGTTAAAGAGAGTGAAACAAGATGAGGGAGGGTTACAGAGAGTGAAACAAGATTAAGGAGGGTTAAAGAGAGAGAAACAAGAAGAAGGAGGGTTAAAGAGAGTGAAACAAGACGAAGGAGGGTTAAAGAGAGTGAAACAAGACGAAGGAGGGTTAAAGAGAGTGAAACAAGATGAAGGAGGGTTAAAGAGAGAGAAACGAGACGAAGGAGGGTTAAAGAGAGTGAAACGAGACGAAGGAGGGTGAAAGAGAGTGAAACGAGATGACGGAGGGTGAAAGAGAGTGAAACAAGATGAAGGAGGGTTACTGAGAGTAAAACAAAATGGAGGATTGTTAAAGAGGGTACAACAAGGTGAAGGAGGGTTAAAGTGAGTGAATCAAGATGAATGAGGGTTAAAAGAGTGAAACAAGATGAGGGAGGGTTAAAGAGAGTGAAACAAGATGAAGGAGGGTTACAGAGAGTCATACAAGATGGAGGAGCGTTAAAGAGGGTAAAACAAGGTGAAGGAGGGTTAAAGAGAGTGAAACAAGATGAAGGAGTGTTAATGAGAGTGAAACAAGGTGAGGGAGGGTTAAAGTGAGTGAAACTAGATGAGTTAGGGTTAAAGAGAGTGAAACAAGATAAAGGAGGGATAAAGAGAGTGAAACAAGATGAAGGAGGTTTAAAGAGAGTGAAACAAGATGAAGGAGGGTTAAAGAGAGTGAAACAAGATGAAGGAGGGATAAAGAGAGTGAAACAAGATGGAGGAGGTTTAAAGAGAGTGAAACAAGATGAAGGAGTATTAAGAGAGTGAAACAAGATGAAGGAGGGTTAAAGAGAGTGAAACAAGATGAAGGAGGGTTAAAGAGAGTGAAACAAGATGAAGGAGGGTTACAGAGAGTGAAACAAGATGAAGGAGGTTTAAAGAGAGTGAAACAAGATGAAGGAGGGTTACAGAGAGTGAAACAAGATGAAGGAGGGTTAAAGAGAGTGAAACGAGCTGAAGCAGGGTTAAAGAGTGAATCAAGATGAAGGAGGGTTAACGAGAGTGAAACAAGGTGAGGGAGGGTTAAAGAGTGAAACAAGATGAAGGAGGGTTAAAGAGAGTGAAACAAGATGAAGGAGGGTTACATAGAGTGAAACAAGATGAAGGAGGGTTAAAGAGAGTGAAACAAGATGAGGGAGGGTTAAAGAGAGTGAAACAAGATGAGGGAGGTTTAAAGAGTGTGAAACAAGATTAAGGAGGGTTAAAGAGAGAGAAACAAGAAGAAGGAGGGTTAAAGAGAGTGAAACAAGACGAAGGAGGGTTAAAGAGAGTGAAACAAGATGAAGGAGTCTTAAAGAGAGTGAAACTAGATTAAGGAGGGTTAAAGAGAGAGAAACAAGAAGAAGGAGGGTTAAAGAGAGTGAAACAAGACGAAGGAGGGTTAAAGAGAGTGAAACAAGATGAAGGAGGGTTACAGAGAGTAAAACAAGATGGAGGATTGTTAAAGAGGGTAAAACAAGATGAAGGAGGGTTAAAGTGAGTGAAACAAGATGAATGAGGGTTAAAAAGAGTGAAACAAGATGAGGGAGGGTTAAAGAGAGTGAAACAAGATGAAGGAGGGTTACAGAGAGTCATACAAGATGGAGGAGCGTTAAAGAGGGTAAAACAAGGTGAAGGAGGGTTAAAGAGAGTGAAACAAGATGAAGGAGTGTTAATGAGAGTGAAACAAGGTGAGGGAGGGTTAAAGTGAGTGAAACTAGATGAGTTAGGGTTAAAGAGAGTGAAACAAGATAAAGGAGGGATAAAGAGAGTGAAACAAGATGAAGGAGGTTTAAAGAGAGTGAAACAAGATGAAGGAGGGTTAAAGAGAGTGAAACAAGATGAAGGAGGGATAAAGAGAGTGAAACAAGATGGAGGAGGTTTAAAGAGAGTGAAACAAGATGAAGGAGTCTTAAAGAGAGTGAAACAAGATGAAGGAGGGTTAAAGAGAGAGAAACAAGAAGAAGGGGTGTTAAAGAGAGTGAAACAAGACGAAGGAGGGTTAAAGAGAGTGAAACAAGACGAAGGAGGGTTAAAGAGAGTGAAACAAGATGAAGGAGGGTTAAAGAGAGTGAAACAAGATGAAGGAGGGTTAAAGAGAGTGAAACAAGATGAAGGAGGGTTACAGAGAGTAAAACAAGATGAAGGAGGGTTAAAGAGAGTGAAACGAGCTGAAGCAGGGTTAAAGAGTGAATCAAGATGAAGGAGGGTTAACGAGAGTGAAACAAGGTGAGGGAGGGTTAAAGAGTGAAACAAGATGAGGGAGGGTTAAAGAGAGTGAAACAAGATGAAGGAGGGTTACATAGAGTGAAACAAGATGAAGGAGGGTTAAAGAGAGTGAAACAAGATGAGGGAGGGTTAAAGAGAGTGAAACAAGATGAGGGAGGTTTAAAGAGTGTGAAACAAGATTAAGGAGGGTTAAAGAGAGAGAAACAAGAAGAAGGAGGGTTAAAGAGAGTGAAACAAGATGAAGGAGGGTTAAAGAGAGTGAAACAAGATGAGGGAGGGT
The DNA here is from genome assembly GCF_047496885.1 of Scyliorhinus torazame. Taxonomy (NCBI): domain Eukaryota; kingdom Metazoa; phylum Chordata; class Chondrichthyes; order Carcharhiniformes; family Scyliorhinidae; genus Scyliorhinus; species Scyliorhinus torazame. The sequence continues at coordinate 41,775,574 of NC_092738.1, read as the reverse complement.
TAAAGAGAGTGAAACAAGATGAGGGAGGTTTAAAGAGTGTGAAACAAGATTAAGGAGGGTTAAAGAGAGAGAAACAAGAAGAAGGAGGGTTAAAGAGAGTGAAACAAGATGAAGGAGGTTTAAAGAGAGTGAAACAAGACAAAGGAGGGTTAAAGAGAGTGAAACAAGATGAAGGAGGGTTACAGAGAGTAAAACAAGATGGAGGAGGGTTAAAGAGAGTGAAACAAGATGAAGGAGGGTTAAAGAGAGTGAAACAAGATGAGGGAGTTTTAAAGAGTGTGAAACAAGATAAAGGAGGGATAAAGAGAGTGAAACAAGATGGAGGAGGTTTAAAGAGTGTGAAACAAGATGAAGGAGCGTTAATGAGAGTGAAACAAGGTGAGGGAGGGTTAAAGAGAGTGAAACTAGATGAGTTAGGGTTAAAGAGTGAAACAAGATAAAGGAGGGATAAAGAGAGTGAAACAAGATGAATGAGGTTTAAAGAGAGTGAACCAAGATGAAGGAGGGTTAAAGAGAGTGAAACAAGATGAAGGAGGGTTAAAGAGAGTGAAACAAGATGAGGGAGTTTTAAAGAGTGTGAAACAAGATAAAGGAGGGATAAACAGAGTGAAACAAGATGGAGGAGGTTCAAAGAGAGTGAAACAAGATGAAGGAGCGTTAATGAGAGTGAAACAAGGTGAGGGAGGGTTAAAGAGAGTGAAACTAGATGAGTTAGGGTTAAAGAGTGAAACAAGATAAAGGAGGGATAAAGAGAGTGAAACAAGATGAAGGAGGTTTAAAGAGAGTGAACCAAGATGAAGGAGGGTTAAAGAGAGTGAAACGAGATGAAGGAGGGTTAAAGACAGTGAAACAAGATGAGGGAGGGTTAAAGAGAGTGAAACAAGATGAAGGAGGGATAAAGAGAGTGAAACAAGATGGAGGAGGTTTAAAGAGAGTGAAACAAGATGAAGGAGTCTTAAAGAGAGTGAAACAAGATGAAGGAGGGTTAAAGAGAGAGAAACAAGAAGAAGGAGTGTTAAAGAGAGTGAAACAAGACGAAGGAGGGTTAAAGAGAGTGAAACAAGACGAAGGAGGGTTAAAGAGAGTGAAACAAGATGAAGGAGGGTTAAAGAGAGTGAAACAAGATGAAGGAGGGTTAAAGAGAGTGAAACAAGATGAAGGAGGGTTACAGAGAGTAAAACAAGATGAAGGAGGGTTAAAGAGAGTGAAACGAGCTGAAGCAGGGTTAAAGAGTGAATCAAGATGAAGGAGGGTTAACGAGAGTGAAACAAGGTGAGGGAGGGTTAAAGAGTGAAACAAGATGAGGGAGGGTTAAAGAGAGTGAAACAAGATGAAGGAGGGTTACATAGAGTGAAACAAGATGAAGGAGGGTTAAAGAGAGTGAAACAAGATGAGGGAGGTTTAAAGAGTGTGAAACAAGATTAAGGAGGGTTAAAGAGAGAGAAACAAGAAGAAGGAGGGTTAAAGAGAGTGAAACAAGATGAAGGAGGGTGAAAGAGAGTGAAACGAGATGACGGAGGGTGTAAGAGAGTGAAACAAGATGACGGATTGTTAAAGAGAGTGAAACAAGATGAATGAGGGTTAAAAAGAGTGAAACAAGATGAAGGAGGGTTAAAGAGAGCGAAACAAGCTGAAGCAGGGTTAAAGAGAGTGAACCAAGATGAAGGAGGGTTACAGAGAGTCAAACAAGATGGAGGAGTGTTAAAGAGTGTAAAACAAGGTGAAGGAGGGTTAAAGAGAGTGAAACAAGATGAAGGAGCGTTAATGAGAGTGAAACTAGGTGAGGGAGGGTTAAAGAGTGAAACACGATGAGGGAGGGTTAAAGAGAGTGAAACGAGACGAAGGAGTGCGAAAAAGAGTGAAACGAGACGAAGGAGGGTTACAGAGAGTAAAACAAGATGGAGGATTGTTAAAGAGGGTAAAACAAGGTGAAGGAGGGTTAAAGTGAGTGAAACAAGATGAATGAGGGTTAAAAAGAGTGAAACAAGATGAGGGAGGGTTAAAGAGAGTGAAACAAGGTGAAGGAGGGTTAAAGAGATTGAAACAAGATGAAGGAGTGTTAATGAGAGTGAAACAAGGTGAGGGAGGGTTAAAGTGAGTGAAACTAGATGAGTTAGGGTTAAAGAGAGTGAAACAAGATAAAGGAGGGATAAAGAGAGTGAAACAAGGTGAAGGAGGTTTAAAGAGAGTGAAACAAGATGAAGGAGGGTTAAAGAGAGTGAAACAAGATGAAGGAGGGTTAAAGAGAGTGAAACAAGATGAGGGAGGGTTAAAGAGAGTGAAACAAGATGAGGGAGTTTTAAAGAGTGTGAAACAAGATAAAGGAGGGATAAAGAGAGTGAAACAAGATGGAGGAGGTTTAAAGAGAGTGAAACAAGATGAAGGAGTCTTAAAGAGAGTGAAACAAGATGAAGGAGGGTTAAAGAGAGTGAAACAAGATGAAGGAGGGTGAAAGAGAGTGAAACAAGATGAAGGAGGGTTAAAGAGAGTGAAACAAGATGAAGGAGGGTTACAGAGAGTGAAACAAGATGAAGGAGGGTTAAAGAGAGTGAAACGAGCTGAAGCAGGGTTAAAGAGTGAATCAAGATGAAGGAGGGTTAAAGAGAGTGAAACAAGGTGAGGGAGGGTTAAAGAGTGAAACACGATGAGGGAGGCTTAAAGAGAGTGAAGCAAGATGAAGGAGGGTTACAGAGAGTGAAACAAGATGAAGGAGGGTTAAAGAGAGTGAAACAAGATGAGGGAGGGTTACAGAGAGTGAAACAAGATTAAGGAGGGTTAAAGAGAGAGAAACAAGAAGAAGGAGGGTTAAAGAGAGTGAAACAAGACGAAGGAGGGTTAAAGAGAGTGAAACAAGACGAAGGAGGGTTAAAGAGAGTGAAACAAGATGAAGGAGGGTTAAAGAGAGAGAAACGAGACGAAGGAGGGTTAAAGAGAGTGAAACGAGACGAAGGAGGGTGAAAGAGAGTGAAACGAGATGACGGAGGGTGAAAGAGAGTGAAACAAGATGAAGGAGGGTTACTGAGAGTAAAACAAAATGGAGGATTGTTAAAGAGGGTACAACAAGGTGAAGGAGGGTTAAAGTGAGTGAATCAAGATGAATGAGGGTTAAAAGAGTGAAACAAGATGAGGGAGGGTTAAAGAGAGTGAAACAAGATGAAGGAGGGTTACAGAGAGTCATACAAGATGGAGGAGCGTTAAAGAGGGTAAAACAAGGTGAAGGAGGGTTAAAGAGAGTGAAACAAGATGAAGGAGTGTTAATGAGAGTGAAACAAGGTGAGGGAGGGTTAAAGTGAGTGAAACTAGATGAGTTAGGGTTAAAGAGAGTGAAACAAGATAAAGGAGGGATAAAGAGAGTGAAACAAGATGAAGGAGGTTTAAAGAGAGTGAAACAAGATGAAGGAGGGTTAAAGAGAGTGAAACAAGATGAAGGAGGGATAAAGAGAGTGAAACAAGATGGAGGAGGTTTAAAGAGAGTGAAACAAGATGAAGGAGTATTAAAGAGAGTGAAACAAGATGAAGGAGGGTTAAAGAGAGTGAAACAAGATGAAGGAGGGTTAAAGAGAGTGAAACAAGATGAAGGAGGGTTACAGAGAGTGAAACAAGATGAAGGAGGTTTAAAGAGAGTGAAACAAGATGAAGGAGGGTTACAGAGAGTGAAACAAGATGAAGGAGGGTTAAAGAGAGTGAAACGAGCTGAAGCAGGGTTAAAGAGTGAATCAAGATGAAGGAGGGTTAACGAGAGTGAAACAAGGTGAGGGAGGGTTAAAGAGTGAAACAAGATGAAGGAGGGTTAAAGAGAGTGAAACAAGATGAAGGAGGGTTAAAGAGAGTGAAACAAGATGAGGGAGGGTTAAAGAGAGTGAAACAAGATGAGGGAGGTTTAAAGAGTGTGAAACAAGATTAAGGAGGGTTAAAGAGAGAGAAACAAGAAGAAGGAGGGTTAAAGAGAGTGAAACAAGACGAAGGAGGGTTAAAGAGAGTGAAACAAGATGAAGGAGTCTTAAAGAGAGTGAAACTAGATTAAGGAGGGTTAAAGAGAGAGAAACAAGAAGAAGGAGGGTTAAAGAGAGTGAAACAAGACGAAGGAGGGTTAAAGAGAGTGAAACAAGATGAAGGAGGGTTACAGAGAGTAAAACAAGATGGAGGATTGTTAAAGAGGGTAAAACAAGATGAAGGAGGGTTAAAGTGAGTGAAACAAGATGAATGAGGGTTAAAAAGAGTGAAACAAGATGAGGGAGGGTTAAAGAGAGTGAAACAAGATGAAGGAGGGTTACAGAGAGTCATACAAGATGGAGGAGCGTTAAAGAGGGTAAAACAAGGTGAAGGAGGGTTAAAGAGAGTGAAACAAGATGAAGGAGTGTTAATGAGAGTGAAACAAGGTGAGGGAGGGTTAAAGTGAGTGAAACTAGATGAGTTAGGGTTAAAGAGAGTGAAACAAGATAAAGGAGGGATAAAGAGAGTGAAACAAGATGAAGGAGGTTTAAAGAGAGTGAAACAAGATGAAGGAGGGTTAAAGAGAGTGAAACAAGATGAAGGAGGGATAAAGAGAGTGAAACAAGATGGAGGAGGTTTAAAGAGAGTGAAACAAGATGAAGGAGTCTTAAAGAGAGTGAAACAAGATGAAGGAGGGTTAAAGAGAGAGAAACAAGAAGAAGGAGTGTTAAAGAGAGTGAAACAAGACGAAGGAGGGTTAAAGAGAGTGAAACAAGACGAAGGAGGGTTAAAGAGAGTGAAACAAGATGAAGGAGGGTTAAAGAGAGTGAAACAAGATGAAGGAGGGTTAAAGAGAGTGAAACAAGATGAAGGAGGGTTACAGAGAGTAAAACAAGATGAAGGAGGGTTAAAGAGAGTGAAACGAGCTGAAGCAGGGTTAAAGAGTGAATCAAGATGAAGGAGGGTTAACGAGAGTGAAACAAGGTGAGGGAGGGTTAAAGAGTGAAACAAGATGAGGGAGGGTTAAAGAGAGTGAAACAAGATGAAGGAGGGTTACATAGAGTGAAACAAGATGAAGGAGGGTTAAAGAGAGTGAAACAAGATGAGGGAGGGTTAAAGAGAGTGAAACAAGATGAGGGAGGTTTAAAGAGTGTGAAACAAGATTAAGGAGGGTTAAAGAGAGAGAAACAAGAAGAAGGAGGGTTAAAGAGAGTGAAACAAGATGAAGGAGGGTTAAAGAGAGTGAAACAAGATGAGGGAGGGTTAAAGAGAGTGAAACAAGATGAGGGAGGTTTAAAGAGTGTGAAACAAGATTAAGGAGGGTTAAAGAGAGAGAAACAAGAAGAAGGAGGGTTAAAGAGAGTGAAACAAGATGAAGGAGGTTTAAAGAGAGTGAAACAAGACAAAGGAGGGTTAAAGAGAGTGAAACAAGATGAAGGAGGGTTACAGAGAGTAAAACAAGATGGAGGAGGGTTAAAGAGAGTGAAACAAGATGAAGGAGGGTTAAAGAGAGTGAAACAAGATGAGGGAGTTTTAAAGAGTGTGAAACAAGATAAAGGAGGGATAAAGAGAGTGAAACAAGATGGAGGAGGTTTAAAGAGTGTGAAACAAGATGAAGGAGCGTTAATGAGAGTGAAACAAGGTGAGGGAGGGTTAAAGAGAGTGAAACTAGATGAGTTAGGGTTAAAGAGTGAAACAAGATAAAGGAGGGATAAAGAGAGTGAAACAAGATGAATGAGGTTTAAAGAGAGTGAACCAAGATGAAGGAGGGTTAAAGAGAGTGAAACAAGATGAAGGAGGGTTAAAGAGAGTGAAACAAGATGAGGGAGTTTTAAAGAGTGTGAAACAAGATAAAGGAGGGATAAACAGAGTGAAACAAGATGGAGGAGGTTCAAAGAGAGTGAAACAAGATGAAGGAGCGTTAATGAGAGTGAAACAAGGTGAGGGAGGGTTAAAGAGAGTGAAACTAGATGAGTTAGGGTTAAAGAGTGAAACAAGATAAAGGAGGGATAAAGAGAGTGAAACAAGATGAAGGAGGTTTAAAGAGAGTGAACCAAGATGAAGGAGGGTTAAAGAGAGTGAAACGAGATGAAGGAGGGTTAAAGACAGTGAAACAAGATGAGGGAGGGTTAAAGAGAGTGAAACAAGATGAAGGAGGGATAAAGAGAGTGAAACAAGATGGAGGAGGTTTAAAGAGAGTGAAACAAGATGAAGGAGTCTTAAAGAGAGTGAAACAAGATGAAGGAGGGTTAAAGAGAGAGAAACAAGAAGAAGGAGTGTTAAAGAGAGTGAAACAAGACGAAGGAGGGTTAAAGAGAGTGAAACAAGACGAAGGAGGGTTAAAGAGAGTGAAACAAGATGAAGGAGGGTTAAAGAGAGTGAAACAAGATGAAGGAGGGTTAAAGAGAGTGAAACAAGATGAAGGAGGGTTACAGAGAGTAAAACAAGATGAAGGAGGGTTAAAGAGAGTGAAACGAGCTGAAGCAGGGTTAAAGAGTGAATCAAGATGAAGGAGGGTTAACGAGAGTGAAACAAGGTGAGGGAGGGTTAAAGAGTGAAACAAGATGAGGGAGGGTTAAAGAGAGTGAAACAAGATGAAGGAGGGTTACATAGAGTGAAACAAGATGAAGGAGGGTTAAAGAGAGTGAAACAAGATGAGGGAGGTTTAAAGAGTGTGAAACAAGATTAAGGAGGGTTAAAGAGAGAGAAACAAGAAGAAGGAGGGTTAAAGAGAGTGAAACAAGATGAAGGAGGGTTAAAGAGAGTGAAACAAGATGAGGGAGGGTTAAAGAGAGTGAAACAAGATGAGGGAGGTTTAAAGAGTGTGAAACAAGATTAAGGAGGGTTAAAGAGAGAGAAACAAGATGAAGGAGGGTTAAAGAGAGAGAAACAAGAAGAAGGAGTGTTAAAGAGAGTGAAACAAGACGAAGGAGGGTTAAAGAGAGTGAAACAAGACGAAGGAGGGTTAAAGAGAGTGAAACAAGATGAAGGAGGGTTAAAGAGAGTGAAACAAGATGAAGGAGGGTTAAAGAGAGTGAAACAAGATGAAGGAGGGTTACAGAGAGTAAAACAAGATGAAGGAGGGTTAAAGAGAGTGAAACGAGCTGAAGCAGGGTTAAAGAGTGAATCAAGATGAAGGTGGGATAACGAGAGTGAAACAAGGTGAGGGAGGGTTAAAGAGTGAAACAAGATGAGGGAGGGTTAAAGATAGTGAAACAAGATGAAGGAGGGTTACATAGAGTGAAACAAGATGAAGGAGGGTTAAAGAGAGTGAAACAAGATGAGGGAGGGTTAAAGAGAGTGAAACAAGATGAGGGAGGTTTAAAGAGTGTGAAACAAGATTAAGGAGGGTTAAAGAGAGAGAAACAAGAAGAAGGAGGGTTAAAGAGAGTGAAACAAGATGAAGGAGGGTTAAAGAGAGTGAAACAAGATGAGGGAGGGTTAAAGAGAGTGAAACAAGATGAGGGAGGTTTAAAGAGTGTGAAACAAGATTAAGGAGGGTTAAAGAGAGAGAAACAAGAAGAAGGAGGGTTAAAGAGAGTGAAACAAGATGAAGGAGGTTTAAAGAGAGTGAAACAAGACAAAGGAGGGTTAAAGAGAGTGAAACAAGATGAAGGAGGGTTACAGAGAGTAAAACAAGATGGAGGAGGGTTAAAGAGAGTGAAACAAGATGAAGGAGGGTTAAAGAGAGTGAAACAAGATGAGGGAGTTTTAAAGAGTGTGAAACAAGATAAAGGAGGGATAAAGAGAGTGAAACAAGATGGAGGAGGTTTAAAGAGTGTGAAACAAGATGAAGGAGCGTTAATGAGAGTGAAACAAGGTGAGGGAGGGTTAAAGAGAGTGAAACTAGATGAGTTAGGGTTAAAGAGTGAAACAAGATAAAGGAGGGATAAAGAGAGTGAAACAAGATGAATGAGGTTTAAAGAGAGTGAACCAAGATGAAGGAGGGTTAAAGAGAGTGAAACAAGATGAAGGAGGGTTAAAGAGAGTGAAACAAGATGAGGGAGTTTTAAAGAGTGTGAAACAAGATAAAGGAGGGATAAACAGAGTGAAACAAGATGGAGGAGGTTCAAAGAGAGTGAAACAAGATGAAGGAGCGTTAATGAGAGTGAAACAAGGTGAGGGAGGGTTAAAGAGAGTGAAACTAGATGAGTTAGGGTTAAAGAGTGAAACAAGATAAAGGAGGGATAAAGAGAGTGAAACAAGATGAAGGAGGTTTAAAGAGAGTGAACCAAGATGAAGGAGGGTTAAAGAGAGTGAAACGAGATGAAGGAGGGTTAAAGACAGTGAAACAAGATGAGGGAGGGTTAAAGAGAGTGAAACAAGATGAAGGAGGGATAAAGAGAGTGAAACAAGATGGAGGAGGTTTAAAGAGAGTGAAACAAGATGAAGGAGTCTTAAAGAGAGTGAAACAAGATGAAGGAGGGTTAAAGAGAGAGAAACAAGAAGAAGGAGTGTTAAAGAGAGTGAAACAAGACGAAGGAGGGTTAAAGAGAGTGAAACAAGACGAAGGAGGGTTAAAGAGAGTGAAACAAGATGAAGGAGGGTTAAAGAGAGTGAAACAAGATGAAGGAGGGTTAAAGAGAGTGAAACAAGATGAAGGAGGGTTACAGAGAGTAAAACAAGATGAAGGAGGGTTAAAGAGAGTGAAACGAGCTGAAGCAGGGTTAAAGAGTGAATCAAGATGAAGGAGGGTTAACGAGAGTGAAACAAGGTGAGGGAGGGTTAAAGAGTGAAACAAGATGAGGGAGGGTTAAAGAGAGTGAAACAAGATGAAGGAGGGTTACATAGAGTGAAACAAGATGAAGGAGGGTTAAAGAGAGTGAAACAAGATGAGGGAGGTTTAAAGAGTGTGAAACAAGATTAAGGAGGGTTAAAGAGAGAGAAACAAGAAGAAGGAGGGTTAAAGAGAGTGAAACAAGATGAAGGAGGGTTAAAGAGAGTGAAACAAGATGAGGGAGGGTTAAAGAGAGTGAAACAAGATGACGGAGGTTTAAAGAGTGTGAAACAAGATTAAGGAGGGTTAAAGAGAGAGAAACAAGAAGAAGGAGGGTTAAAGAGAGTGAAACAAGATGAAGGAGGTTTAAAGAGAGTGAAACAAGACGAAGGAGGGTTAAAGAGAGTGAAACAAGATGAAGGAGGGTTACAGAGAGTAAAACAAGATGGAGGATTGTTAAAGAGGGTAAAACAAGGTGAAGGAGTGTTAAAGTGAGTGAAACAAGATGAATGAGGGTTAAAAAGAGTGAAACAAGATGAGGGAGGGTTAAAGAGAGTGAAACAATATGAAGGAGGGTTACAGAGAGCCAATCAAGATGGAGGAGTGTTAAAGAGGGTAAAACAAGGTGAAGGAGGGTTGAAGAGAGTGAAACAAGATGAAGGAGCGTTAATGAGAGTGAAACAAGGTGAGGGAGGGTTAAAGAGAGTGAAACTAGATGAGTTAGTGTTAAAGAGTGAAACTAGATGAGTTAGTGTTAAAGAGTGAAACAAGATAAAGGAGGGATAAAGAGAGTGAAACAAGATGAAGGAGGGTTAAAGAGAGTGAAACAAGATGAAGGAGGGTTAAAGAGAGTGAAACAAGATGAGGGAGTTTTAAAGAGTGTGAAACAAGATAAAGGAGGGATAAAGAGAGTGAAACAAGATGGAGGAGGTTTAAAGAGTGTGAAACAAGATGAAGGAGCGTTAATGAGAGTGAAACAAGGTGAGGGAGGGTTAAAGAGAGTGAAACTAGATGAGTTAGGGTTAAAGAGTGAAACAAGATAAAGGAGGGATAAAGAGAGTGAAACAAGATGAATGAGGTTTAAAGAGAGTGAACCAAGATGAAGGAGGGTTAAAGAGAGTGAAACAAGATGAAGGAGGGTTAAAGAGAGTGAAACAAGATGAGGGAGTTTTAAAGAGTGTGAAACAAGATAAAGGAGGGATAAACAGAGTGAAACAAGATGGAGGAGGTTCAAAGAGAGGGAAACAAGATGAAGGAGCGTTAATGAGAGTGAAACAAGGTGAGGGAGGGTTAAAGAGAGTGAAACTAGATGAGTTAGGGTTAAAGAGTGAAACAAGATAAAGGAGGGATAAAGAGAGTGAAACAAGATGAAGGAGGTTTAAAGAGAGTGAACCAAGATGAAGGAGGGTTAAAGAGAGTGAAACGAGATGAAGGAGGGTTAAAGACAGTGAAACAAGATGAGGGAGGGTTAAAGAGAGTGAAACAAGATGAGGGAGTTTTAAAGAGTGTGAAACAAGATAAAGGAGGGATAAAGAGAGTGAAACAAGATGGAGGAGTTTTAAAGAGAGTGAAACAAGATGAAGGAGGGTTAAAGAGAGTGAAACAAGATGAAGGAGGGTTACAGAGAGTGAAACAAGATGAAGGAGGGTTAAAGAGAGTGAAACGAGCTGAAGGAGGGTTAAAGAGAGTGAAACAAGATGAGGGAGGTTTAATGAGTGTGAAACAAGATAGAGGAGGGTTAAAGAGAGTGAAACAAGATGAGGGAGAGTTAAAGAGAGTGAAACAAGATGAGGGAGGTTTAAAGAGTGTGAAACAAGATAAAGGAGGGATAAAGAGAGTGAAACAAGATGGAGGAGGTTTAAAGAGTGAAACAAGATGAAGGAGTCTTAAAGAGAGTGAAACAAGATTAAGGAGGGTTAAAGAGAGAGTAACAAGAAGAAGGAGGGTTAAAGAGAGTGAAACAAGACGAAGGAGGGTTAAAGAGAGTGAAACAAGACGAAGGAGGGCTAAAGAGAGTGAAACAAGATGAAGGAGGGTTAAAGAGAGTGAAACAAGATGAAGGAGGGTTAAAGAGAGTGAAACAAGATGGAGGGTTAAAGAGAGTGAAACAAGATGAAGGAGGGTTAACAAGAGTGAAACATGATAAAGGAGGGTTAATGAGAGTGATACACGATGAAGGACGCTGAAAGATAGTGAAACAAGATGAAGGAGGGTTAAAGAGAGTGATACACGATGAAGGACACTGAAAGAGAGTGAAACAAGATGAAGGAGGGTTAAAGAGAGTGAAACAAGATGAAGCAGGGTTAACGAGAGTGAAACAAGATGAAGGAGGGTTAAAGAGAGTGAAACAAGAATAAGGAGGGTTAAACAGAGTGAAACATGATGAAGGAGGGTTAAAGAGAGTTAAACGAGGCGAAGGAGGGTGAAAGAGAGTGAAACGAGACGAAGGAGGGTGAAAGATAGTGAAACGAGACGAAGGAGGGAGAAAGAGTGTGAAACGAGACGAAGGAGGGTTAAAGAGAGTGAAACTAGATGAAGGAGGGTGAAAGAGAGTGAAACGAGACGAAGGAGGGTTAAAGAGAGCGAAACGAGACGAAGGAGGGTGAAAGAGAGCGAAGCGTGCCGAAGGAGGATTAAAGAGAGTTAAACGAGACGAAGGAGAGTGAAAGAGAGTGAACGGAGAAGAAGGAGGGTAAAAGAGTTTGAAACGAGACTAAGGAGGGTTAAAGAGAGTGAAAGGAGACGAAGGATGTTGAAAGAGAGTGAAACGAGACGAAGGAGGATTAAAGAGAGTGAAACGAGACGAAGGAGGGTTAAAGAGAGTGAAACATAATGATGGAGGGTTAAGGAGAGTGAAACACGATGAAGGATGCTGAAAGAGACTGAAACAAGATGAAGGAGAGTTAAAGAGAGTAACACGAGATGAAGGAGCGTTAAAGTGTGAAACGAGAAGAGGGAGGATTACAGAGTGAAACAAGATGAAGGAGGGTGAAAGAGAGTGAAACAGGATGAAGGAGTGTTAAAGAGAGTGAACCAAGATGAAGGAGGGTTAAAGAGAGTGAAACAAGATGAAGGAGGGTGAAAGAGAGTGAAACGAGATGACGGAGGATGAAAGAGAGCGAAACGAGACGAAGGAGGGTTAAAGAGAGTGAAACAAGATGAAGGAGGGTTAAAGAGAGTGAAACAAGATGAAGGAGGGTTAACGAGAGTGAAACAAGATGAAGGAGGGTTAAAGAGAGTGAAACAAGAATAAGGAGGGTTAAACAGAGTGAAACAAGATGAAGGAGGGTTAAAGAGAGTGAAACAAGATGAAGGAGGGTTAACGAGAGTGAAACAAGATGAAGGAGGGTTAAAGAGAGTGAAACAAGAATAAGGAGGGTTAAACAGAGTGAAACATGATGAAGGAGGGTTAAAGAGAGTTAAACGAGGCGAAGGAGGGTGAAAGAGAGTGAAACGAGACGAAGGAGGGTGAAAGATAGTGAAACGAGACGAAGGAGGGAGAAAGAGAGTGAAACGAGATGAAGGAGGGTGAAAGAGAGTGAAACGAGACGAAGGAGGGTTAAAGAGAGCGAAACGAGACGAAGGAGGGTTAAAGAGAGTGAAAGGAGACGAAGGATGTTGAAAGAGAGTGAAACGAGACGAAGGAGGATTAAAGAGAGTGAAACGAGACGAAGGAGGGTTAAAGAGAGTGAAACGAGACGAAGGAGGGTTAAAGAGAGTGAAACGAGACGAAGGAGGGTTAAAGAGAGTGAAACAAGATGAAGGAGGGTTACAGAGAGTAAAACAAGGTGGAGGATTGTTAAAGAGGGTAAAACAAGATGAAGGAGTGTTAAAGTGAGTGAAACAAGATGAATGAGGGTTAAAAAGAGTGAAACAAGATGAGGGAGGGTTAAAGAGAGTGAAACAAGATGAAGGAGGGTTACAGAGAGTCAATCAAGATGGAGGAGTGTTAAAGAGGGTAAAACAAGGTGAAGGAGGGTTAAAGAGATTGAAACAAGATGAAGGAGCGTTAATGAGAGTGAAACAAGGTGAGGGAGGGTTAAAGAGAGTGAAACTAGATGAGTTAGTGTTAAAGAGTGAAACTAGATGAGTTAGTGTTAAAGAGTGAAACAAGATAAAGGAGGGATAAAGAGAGTGAAACAAGATGAAGGAGGGTTAAAGAGAGTGAAACAAGATGAAGGAGGGTTAAAGAGAGTGAAACAAGATGAGTTAGGGTTAAAGAGTGAAACAAGATAAAGGAGGGATAAAGAGAGTGAAACAAGATGAATGAGGTTTAAAGAGAGTGAACCAAGATGAAGGAGGGTTAAAGAGAGTGAAACGAGCTGAAGCAGGGTTAAAGAGTGAATCAAGATGAAGGAGGGTTAAAGAGAGTGAAACAAGGTGAGGGAGGGTTAAAGAGTGAAACACGATGAGGGAGACTTAAAGAGAGTGAAACAAGATGAAGGAGGGTTACAGAGAGTGAAACAAGATGAAGGAGGGTTAAAGAGAGTGAAACAAGATGAGGGAGGGTTAAAGAGAGTGAAACAAGATTAAGGAGGGTTAAAGAGAGAGAAACAAGAAGAAGGAGGGTTAAAGAGAGTGAAACAAGACGAAGGAGGGTTAAAGAGAGTGAAACAAGACGAAGGAGGGTTAAAGAGAGTGAAACAAGATGAAGGAGGGTTAAAGAGAGTGAAACGAGACGAAGGAGGGTTAAAGAGAGTGAAACGAGACGAAGGAGGGTGAAAGAGAGTGAAACGAGATGACGGAGGGTGAAAGAGAGTGAAACAAGATGAAGGAGGGTTACTGAGAGTAAAACAAAATGGAGGATTGTTAAAGAGGGTACAACAAGGTGAAGGAGGGTTAAAGTGAGTGAATCAAGATGAATGAGGGTTAAAAAGAGTGAAACAAGATGAGGGAGGGTTAAAGAGAGTGAAACAAGATGAAGGAGGGTTACAGAGAGTCATACAAGATGGAGGAGCGTTAAAGAGGGTAAAACAAGGTGAAGGAGGGTTAAAGAGAGTGAAACAAGATGAAGGAGTGTTAATGAGAGTGAAACAAGGTGAGGGAGGGTTAAAGTGAGTGAAACTAGATGAGTTAGGGTTAAAGAGAGTGAAACAAGATAAAGGAGGGATAAAGAGAGTGAAACAAGATGAAGGAGGTTTAAAGAGAGTGAAACAAGATGAAGGAGGGTTAAAGAGAGTGAAACAAGATGAAGGAGGGATAAAGAGAGTGAAACAAGATGGAGGAGGTTTAAAGAGAGTGAAACAAGATGAAGGAGTCTTAAAGAGAGTGAAACAAGATGAAGGAGGGTTAAAGAGAGAGAAACAAGAAGAAGGAGTGTTAAAGAGAGTGAAACAAGACGAAGGAGGGTTAAAGAGAGTGAAACAAGACGAAGGAGAGTTAAAGAGAGTGAAACAAGATGAAGGAGGGTTAAAGAGAGTGAAACAAGATGAAGGAGGTTTAAAGAGAGTGAACCAAGATGAAGGAGGGTTAAAGAGAGTGAAACGAGCTGAAGCAGGGTTAAAGAGTGAATCAAGATGAAGGAGGGTTAAAGAGAGTGAAACAAGGTGAGGGAGGGTTAAAGAGTGAAACACGATGAGGGAGGCTTAAAGAGAGTGAAACAAGATGAAGGAGGGTTACAGAGAGTGAAACAAGATGAAGGAGGGTTAAAGAGAGTGAAACAAGATGAGGGAGGGTTAAAGAGAGTGAAACAAGATTAAGGAGGGTTAAAGAGAGAGAAACAAGAAGAAGGAGGGTTAAAGAGAGTGAAACAAGACGAAGGAGGGTTAAAGAGAGTGAAACAAGACGAAGGAGGGTTAAAGAGAGTGAAACAAGATGAAGGAGGGTTAAAGAGAGTGAAACGAGACGAAGGAGGGTTAAAGAGAGTGAAACGAGACGAAGGAGGGTGAAAGAGAGTGAAACGAGATGACGGAGGGTGAAAGAGAGTGAAACAAGATGAAGGAGGGTTACTGAGAGTAAAACAAAATGGAGGATTGTTAAAGAGGGTACAACAAGGTGAAGGAGGGTTAAAGTGAGTGAATCAAGATGAATGAGGGTTAAAAAGAGTGAAACAAGATGAGGGAGGGTTAAAGAGAGTGAAACAAGATGAAGGAGGGTTACAGAGAGTCATACAAGATGGAGGAGCGTTAAAGAGGGTAAAACAAGGTGAAGGAGGGTTAAAGAGAGTGAAACAAGATGAAGGAGTGTTAATGAGAGTGAAACAAGGTGAGGGAGGGTTAAAGTGAGTGAAACTAGATGAGTTAGGGTTAAAGAGAGTGAAACAAGATAAAGGAGGGATAAAGAGAGTGAAACAAGATGAAGGAGGTTTAAAGAGAGTGAAACAAGATGGAGGAGGTTTAAAGAGAGTGAAACAAGATGAAGGAGTCTTAAAGAGAGTGAAACAAGATGAAGGAGGGTTAAAGAGAGAGAAACAAGAAGAAGGAGTGTTAAAGAGAGTGAAACAAGACGAAGGAGGGTTAAAGAGAGTGAAACAAGACGAAGGAGAGTTAAAGAGAGTGAAACAAGATGAAGGAGGGTTAAAGAGAGTGAAACAAGATGAAGGAGGTTTAAAGAGAGTGAACCAAGATGAAGGAGGGTTAAAGAGAGTGAAACGAGCTGAAGCAGGGTTAAAGAGTGAATCAAGATGAAGGAGGGTTAAAGAGAGTGAAACAAGGTGAGGGAGGGTTAAAGAGTGAAACACGATGAGGGAGGCTTAAAGAGAGTGAAACAAGATGAAGGAGGGTTACAGAGAGTGAAACAAGATGAAGGAGGGTTAAAGAGAGTGAAACAAGATGAGGGAGGGTTAAAGAGAGTGAAACAAGATGAAGGAGGGTTAAAGAGAGAGAAACAAGAAGAAGGAGGGTTAAAGAGAGTGAAACAAGACGAAGGAGGGTTAAAGAGAGTGAAACAAGACGAAGGAGGGTTAAAGAGAGTGAAACAAGATGAAGGAGGGTTAAAGAGAGTGAAACGAGACGAAGGAGGGTTAAAGAGAGTGAAACGAGACGAAGGAGGGTGAAAGAGAGTGAAACAAGATGAAGGAGGGTTACTGAGAGTAAAACAAAATGGAGGATTGTTAAAGAGGGTACAACAAGGTGAAGGAGGGTTAAAGTGAGTGAATCAAGATGAATGAGGGTTAAAAAGAGTGAAACAAGATGAGGGAGTGTTAAAGAGAGTGAAACAAGATGAAGGAGGGTTACAGAGAGTCATACAAGATGGAGGAGCGTTAAAGAGGGTAAAACAAGGTGAAGGAGGGTTAAAGAGAGTGAAACAAGATGAAGGAGTGTTAATGAGAGTGAAACAAGGTGAGGGAGGGTTAAAGTGAGTGAAACTAGATGAGTTAGGGTTAAAGAGAGTGAAACAAGATAAAGGAGGGATAAAGAGAGTGAAACAAGATGAAGGAGGTTTAAAGAGAGTGAAACAAGATGAAGGAGGGTTAAAGAGAGTGAAACAAGATGAAGGAGGGATAAAGAGAGTGAAACAAGATGGAGGAGGTTTAAAGAGAGTGAAACAAGATGAAGGAGTCTTAAAGAGAGTGAAACAAGATGAAGGAGGGTTAAAGAGAGAGAAACAAGAAGAAGGAGTGTTAAAGAGAGTGAAACAAGACGAAGGAGGGTTAAAGAGAGTGAAACAAGACGAAGGAGAGTTAAAGAGAGTGAAACAAGATGAAGGAGGGTTAAAGAGAGTGAAACAAGATGAAGGAGGGTTAAAGAGAGTGAAACAAGATGAAGGAGGGTTACAGAGAGTAAAACAAGATGAAGGAGGGTTAAAGAGAGTGAAACGAGCTGAAGCAGGGTTAAAGAGTGAATCAAGATGAAGGAGGGTTAACTAGAGTGAAACAAGGTGAGGGAGGGTTAAAGAGTGAAACAAGATGAGGGAGGGTTAAAGAGAGTGAAACAAGATGAAGGAGGGTTACATAGAGTGAAACAAGATGAAGGAGGGTTAAAGAGAGTGAAACAAGATGAGGGAGGGTTAAAGAGAGTGAAACAAGATGAAGGAGGGTGAAAGAGAGTGAAACAAGATGAGGGAGGGTTAAAGAGAGTGAAACAAGATGAGGGAGGTTTAAAGAGTGTGAAACAAGATTAAGGAGGGTTAAAGAGAGAGAAACAAGAAGAAGGAGGGTTAAAGAGAGTGAAACAAGACAAAGGAGGGTTAAAGAGAGTGAAACAAGATGAAGGAGGGTTAAAGAGAGTGAAACAAGACGAAGGAGGGTTAAAGAGAGTGAAACAAGATGGAGGAGGGTTAAAGAGAGTCAAACAAGATGGAGGATTGTTAAAGAGGGTAAAACAAGGTGAAGGAGGGTTAAAGTGAGTGAAACAAGATGAATGAGGGTTAAAAAGAGTGAAACAAGATGAGGGAGGGTTAAAGAGAGTGAAACAATATGAAGGAGGGTTACAGAGAGTCAATCAAGATGGAGGAGTGTTAAAGAGGGTAAAACAAGGTGAAGGAGGGTTAAAGAGAGTGAAACAAGATGAAGGAGCGTTAATGAGAGTGAAACAAGGTGAGGGAGGGTTAAAGAGAGTGAAACTAGATGAGTTAGTGTTAAAGAGTGAAACTAGATGAGTTAGTGTTAAAGAGTGAAACAAGATAAAGGAGGGATAAAGAGAGTGAAACAAGATGAATGAGGTTTAAAGAGAGTGAACCAAGATGAAGGAGGGTTAAAGAGAGTGAAACAAGATGAAGGAGGGTTAAAGAGAGTGAAACAAGATGAGGGAGTTTTAAAGAGTGTGAAACAAGATAAAGGAGGGATAAACAGAGTGAAACAAGATGGAGGAGGTTCAAAGAGAGGGAAACAAGATGAAGGAGCGTTAATGAGAGTGAAACAAGGTGAGGGAGGGTTAAAGAGAGTGAAACTAGATGAGTTAGGGTTAAAGAGTGAAACAAGATAAAGGAGGGATAAAGAGAGTGAAACAAGATGAAGGAGGTTTAAAGAGAGTGAACCAAGATGAAGGAGGGTTAAAGAGAGTGAAACGAGATGAAGGAGGGTTAAAGACAGTGAAACAAGATGAGGGAGGGTTAAAGAGAGTGAAACAAGATGAGGGAGTTTTAAAGAGTGTGAAACAAGATAAAGGAGGGATAAAGAGAGTGAAACAAGATGGAGGAGTTTTAAAGAGAGTGAAACAAGATGAAGGAGGGTTAAAGAGAGTGAAACAAGATGAAGGAGGGTTACAGAGAGTGAAACAAGATGAAGGAGGGTTAAAGAGAGTGAAACGAGCTGAAGGAGGGTTAAAGAGAGTGAAACAAGATGAGGGAGGTTTAATGAGTGTGAAACAAGATAAAGGAGGGTTAAAGAGAGTGAAACAAGATGAGGGAGAGTTAAAGAGAGTGAAACAAGATGAGGGAGGTTTAAAGAGTGTGAAACAAGATAAAGGAGGGATAAAGAGAGTGAAACAAGATGGAGGAGGTTTAAAGAGTGAAACAAGATGAAGGAGTCTTAAAGAGAGTGAAACAAGATTAAGGAGGGTTAAAGAGAGAGAAACAAGAAGAAGGAGGGTTAAAGAGAGTGAAACAAGATAAAGGAGGGATAAAGAGAGTGAAACAAGATGAATGAGGTTGAAAGAGAGTGAACCAAGATGAAGGAGGGTTAAAGAGAGTGAAACAAGATGAGGGAGGTTTAATGAGTGTGAAACAAGATAAAGGAGGGTTAAAGAGAGTGAAACAAGATGAGGGAGAGTTAAAGAGAGTGAAACAAGATGAGGGAGGTTTAAAGAGTGTGAAACAAGATAAAGGAGGGATAAAGAGAGTGAAACAAGATGAAGGAGTGTTAATGAGAGTGAAACAAGGTGAGGGAGGGTTAAAGTGAGTGAAACTAGATGAGTTAGGGTTAAAGAGAGTGAAACAAGATAAAGGAGGGATAAAGAGAGTGAAACAAGATGAAGGAGGTTTAAAGAGAGTGAAACAAGATGAAGGAGGGTTAAAGAGAGTGAAACAAGATGAAGGAGGGATAAAGAGAGTGAAACAAGATGGAGGAGGTTTAAAGAGAGTGAAACAAGATGAAGGAGTCTTAAAGAGAGTGAAACAAGATGAAGGAGGGTTAAAGAGAGAGAAACAAGAAGAAGGAGTGTTAAAGAGAGTGAAACAAGACGAAGGAGGGTTAAAGAGAGTGAAACAAGACGAAGGAGAGTTAAAGAGAGTGAAACAAGATGAAGGAGGGTTAAAGAGAGTGAAACAAGATGAAGGAGGGTTAAAGAGAGTGAAACAAGATGAAGGAGGGTTACAGAGAGTAAAACAAGATGAAGGAGGGTTAAAGAGAGTGAAACGAGCTGAAGCAGGGTTAAAGAGTGAATCAAGATGAAGGAGGGTTAACGAGAGTGAAACAAGGTGAGGGAGGGTTAAAGAGTGAAACAAGATGAGGGAGGGTTAAAGAGAGTGAAACAAGATGAAGGAGGGTTACATAGAGTGAAACAAGATGAAGGAGGGTTAAAGAGAGTGAAACAAGATGAGGGAGGGTTAAAGAGAGTGAAACAAGATGAGGGAGGTTTAAAGAGTGTGAAACAAGATTAAGGAGGGTTAAAGAGAGAGAAACAAGAAGAAGGAGGGTTAAAGAGAGTGAAACAAGACGAAGGAGGGTTAAAGAGAGTGAAACAAGATGAAGGAGGGTTAAAGAGAGTGAAACAAGACGAAGGAGGGTTAAAGAGAGTGAAACAAGATGGAGGAGGGTTAAAGAGAGTCAAACAAGATGGAGGATTGTTAAAGAGGGTAAAACAAGGTGAAGGAGGGATAAAGAGAGTGAAACAATATGAAGGAGGGTTACAGAGAGTCAATCAAGATGGAGGAGTGTTAAAGAGGGTAAAACAAGGTGAAGGAGGGTTAAAGAGAGTGAAACAAGATGAAGGAGCGTTAATGGGAGTGAAACAAGGTGAGGGAGGGTTAAAGAGAGTGAAATTAGATGAGTTAGTGTTGAAGAGTGAAACTAGATGAGTTAGTGTTAAAGAGTGAAACAAGATAAAGGAGGGATAAAGAGAGTGAAACAAGATGAAGGAGGGTTAAAGAGAGTGAAACAAGATGAAGGAGGGTTAAACAGAGTGAAACAAGATGAAGGAGGGTTAAAGAGAGTGAAACAAGATGAGGGAGTTTTAAAGAGTGTGAAACAAGATAAAGGAGGGATAAAGAGAGTGAAACAAGATGGAGGAGGTTTAAAGAGTGTGAAACAAGATGAAGGAGCGTTAATGAGAGTGAAACAAGGTGAGGGAGGGTTAAAGAGAGTGAAACTAGATGAGTTAGGGTTAAAGAGTGAAACAAGATAAAGGAGGGATAAAGAGAGTGAAACAAGATGAATGAGGTTTAAAGAGAGTGAACCAAGATGAAGGAGGGTTAAAGAGAGTGAAACAAGATGAAGGAGGGTTAAAGAGAGTGAAACAAGATGAGGGAGTTTTAAAGAGTGTGAAACAAGATAAAGGAGGGATAAACAGAGTGAAACAAGATGGAGGAGGTTCAAAGAGAGGGAAACAAGATGAAGGAGCGTTAATGAGAGTGAAACAAGGTGAGGGAGGGTTAAAGAGAGTGAAACTAGATGAGTTAGGGTTAAAGAGTGAAACAAGATAAAGGAGGGATAAAGAGAGTGAAACAAGATGAAGGAGGTTTAAAGAGAGTGAACCAAGATGAAGGAGGGTTAAAGAGAGTGAAACGAGATGAAGGAGGGTTAAAGACAGTGAAACAAGATGAGGGAGGGTTAAAGAGAGTGAAACAAGATGAGGGAGTTTTAAAGAGTGTGAAACAAGATAAAGGAGGGATAAAGAGAGTGAAACAAGATGGAGGAGTTTTAAAGAGAGTGAAACAAGATGAAGGAGGGTTAAAGAGAGTGAAACAAGATGAAGGAGGGTTACAGAGAGTGAAACAAGATGAAGGAGGGTTAAAGAGAGTGAAACGAGCTGAAGGAGGGTTAAAGAGAGTGAAACAAGATGAGGGAGGTTTAATGAGTGTGAAACAAGATAAAGGAGGGTTAAAGAGAGTGAAACAAGATGAGGGAGAGTTAAAGAGAGTGAAACAAGATGAGGGAGGTTTAAAGAGTGTGAAACAAGATAAAGGAGGGATAAAGAGAGTGAAACAAGATGGAGGAGGTTTAAAGAGTGAAACAAGATGAAGGAGTCTTAAAGAGAGTGAAACAAGATTAAGGAGGGTTAAAGAGAGAGAAACAAGAAGAAGGAGGGTTAAAGAGAGTGAAACAAGATAAAGGAGGGATAAAGAGAGTGAAACAAGATGAATGAGGTTGAAAGAGAGTGAACCAAGATGAAGGAGGGTTAAAGAGAGTGAAACAAGATGAGGGAGGTTTAATGAGTGTGAAACAAGATAAAGGAGGGTTAAAGAGAGTGAAACAAGATGAGGGAGAGTTAAAGAGAGTGAAACAAGATGAGGGAGGTTTAAAGAGTGTGAAACAAGATAAAGGAGGGATAAAGAGAGTGAAACAAGATGGAGGAGGTTTAAAGAGTGTGAAACAAGATGAAGGAGCGTTAATGAGAGTGAAACAAGGTGAGGGAGGGTTAAAGAGAGTGAAACTAGATGAGTTAGGGTTAAAGAGTGAAACAAGATAAAGGAGGGATAAAGAGAGTGAAACAAGATGAATGAGGTTTAAAGAGAGTGAACCAAGATGAAGGAGGGTTAAAGAGAGTGAAACAAGATGAAGGAGGGTTAAAGAGAGTGAAACAAGATGAGGGAGTTTTAAAGAGTGTGAAACAAGATAAAGGAGGGATAAACAGAGTGAAACAAGATGGAGGAGGTTCAAAGAGAGGGAAACAAGATGAAGGAGCGTTAATGAGAGTGAAACAAGGTGAGGGAGGGTTAAAGAGAGCGAAACTAGATGAGTTAGGGTTAAAGAGTGAAACAAGATAAAGGAGGGATAAAGAGAGTGAAACAAGATGAAGGAGGTTTAAAGAGAGTGAACCAAGATGAAGGAGGGTTAAAGAGAGTGAAACGAGATGAAGGAGGGTTAAAGACAGTGAAACAAGATGAGGGAGGGTTAAAGAGAGTGAAACAAGATGAGGGAGTTTTAAAGAGTGTGAAACAAGATAAAGGAGGGATAAAGAGAGTGAAACAAGATGGAGGAGTTTTAAAGAGAGTGAAACAAGATGAAGGAGGGTTAAAGAGAGTGAAACAAGATGAAGGAGGGTTACAGAGAGTGAAACAAGATGAAGGAGGGTTAAAGAGAGTGAAACGAGCTGAAGGAGGGTTAAAGAGAGTGAAACAAGATGAGGGAGGTTTAATGAGTGTGAAACAAGATAAAGGAGGGTTAAAGAGAGTGAAACAAGATGAGGGAGAGTTAAAGAGAGTGAAACAAGATGAGGGAGGTTTAAAGAGTGTGAAACAAGATAAAGGAGGGATAAAGAGAGTGAAACAAGATGGAGGAGGTTTAAAGAGTGAAACAAGATGAAGGAGTCTTAAAGAGAGTGAAACAAGATTAAGGAGGGTTAAAGAGAGAGAAACAAGAAGAAGGAGGGTTAAAGAGAGTGAAACAAGACGAAGGAGGGTTAAAGAGAGTGAAACAAGACGAAGGAGGGCTAAAGAGAGTGAAACAAGATGAAGGAGGGTTAAAGAGAGTGAAACAAGATGAAGGAGGGTTAAAGAGAGTGAAACAAGATGGAGGGTTAAAGAGAGTGAAACAAGATGAAGGAGGGTTAACAAGAGTGAAACATGATAAAGGAGGGTTAAAGAGAGTGATACACGATGAAGGACGCTGAAAGATAGTGAAACAAGATGAAGGAGGGTTAAAGAGAGTGATACACGATGAAGGACACTGAAAGAGAGTGAAACAAGATGAAGGAGGGTTAAAGAGAGTGAAACAAGATGAAGCAGGTGTCATGATATTCAAACACACACATCATGATGGACACACTAACAGGCAAATCAGAGTACACAACACCACAACCAATCACAGACAAGAACACCAACCACATAAAAAGCACGAGCACGACACCTGGAGGTCAGTAGGTCTGGGGAGAAGGAAGCATGAAAGAGCTGTTGAAACACCACAAGCAGGGAGCCCCCCACGTGCAGAGTGCAAAGACCAAGTTGTAAATAGTGAGTTTAAATAAACAAGCGTTGTACCATATGCAACTGTGTTGGCTCTTCTGTGTGTTAGAACACCCAACACCACATGGTACAGGAGTGGATCGATACCTGCCTACCAACCTGCCATTCTGGACATGGACCACACCGGCAAACCGCAGCCGATGCAAGTCACGGGGAACCTAGGCACCAACTGGAAGCTCTACAGGCAGCGATTTGACCTGTACATCCGTGCCACCGAAAAACAGAATGTCTCGGATGATTCGAAGATTGCAATGCTCCTCTTCTACGCAGGCCCCCACCCAAATGATGTCTTTAATTCACTGGTGTTCGAGGAAGGCGAAAACCAGGCCAAATATGACACGGTCATCCTCAAAATGGACCAGCACTTTCAAACTGAAGTAAACGAAACTTTCGAAAGATACATCTTTCAGCAACGCCTGCAAGGTAAGGAGGAGCTTTTTCAACCCTTTTTGACGCACCTCCGGATTCTAGCGCAGTCCTGCGGTTACGGCACCACCACAGAGTCCATGATCAGGGACCAGATTGTTTTTGGCGTTGCCTCCAGTGGCCTACGCCAGCAGCTTCTTAAAATAAAGAGCCTCACCTTAGCGTCTGCTGTGGAAGCCTGTGTCCTCCATGAGAATGCTGCCTGCCGTTTTGCCCGATTTCAGGCGTCCGAGTTGGCACGGAGGGGGTCCCCAGCCGTCGAATCGGCAAGCCAGGCCGCCCACGACGTTGAACGCATCCAGGCCGTCGATTTCTTCCCGCCCCACGGCCCGGACGACAGCGGCCGCTTCCCGCGCTTTTCGCGGTCTCCCGCGCAGGTGCGCGCCAAGAATAACGGCCACAACGAGGGACGCACTGCGCAGGCGCGCCCACCGCAAGATCGCACTGCGCATGCGCAGTGGCGCAACGAACGCCGTGACGTCATGACGTGCAGCAAGTGTGGAGGTCTACACTTAAAAGGGCAATGTCCTGCAAAATACCAACAGTGCAACAGATGTGCCATGATAGGCCACTACGCAGCCCGCTGTCGTGCGGCTCAACCCATGGATCCGGCGCATCCTCGACAACCTCGCACACGAGTCAGGACCGTCCAGCCCACGCATCAAGACTTCCAGTTAAGTGATGCAGATGACCAGGATGACTTCAGAGTTGCCGTCATTGATGTCAACAAGGTCAATGCCATCAATCCAGACGATGAGTGGTGTGCCACCCTGACGGTCAACCGATCGCGCGTCGCCTTCCGTCTGGACACCGGCGCATCCGCCAACCTGATTGCTTACTCTGCAGTCCAGGCCATGAAGGTCAAACCACTCATCACACCATCCCGGCTTAAGATGGTTGACTATAACGGGAACGTTATCCCGTCCGTAGGATCTTGCCAGCTACAGGTGACTCACAAGAGGTACACGGCCACACTCCCCTTCGAAGTTGTGGGCTCATCAAAGGACTCGTTACTGGGCGCACAAGCGTGTAAGGTCCTTCACCTGGTACAGCGCATCATGTCTCTCTCTCCAGATGAGATATCCGACTTCCCGGATGCTGAGTTCCACGCGAATCTCCATTCCCTCCTCGCTCACAACCAGGAGGTTTTTGAAGGCATGGGGACATTGCCACACACGTACAAGATTCGACTCAGACCGGACGCCATCCCTGTCGTTCACGCACCTCGCAGGGTTCCTGCGCCTCTCAAAGACCGCCTCAAGGCACAACTGCAGATTCTTCAGGACCAAGGGGTCCTATCCAAGGTCACGGAGCCCACGCCATGGGTCAGCTCCATGGTCTGTGTAAAGAAGCCCTCTGGCGAGCTCCGTATATGTATAGATCCAAAAGATCTGAACAACAACATCATGCGGGAACACTATCCCATCCCGAAACGAGAAGACCTCACCAGCGAGATGGCGCGAGCCAACATATTCACTAAATTGGATGCGTCCAAAGGATTCTGGCAGATCCAACTGGACCCGGCCAGCCGAAGACTATGCACATTCAACACCCCTTTTGGCAGATTCTGCTACAACCGGATGCCATTCGGCATCATTTCGGCATCTGAAGTATTCCACCGCATTATGGAGCAGATGATGGAAGGCATCGAAGGGGTACGTGTATATGTGGACGATATCATCATTTGGTCCACCACTCCGCAGGAACACATGCATCGTCTTCGACGTGTCTTCACCCGCATACGGCAAAATGGCCTGCGTCTCAACCGTGCGAAGTGTGCTTTCGGCCAGACGGAGCTGAAATTCCTCGGGGACCACATCTCAAGGTCCGGGGTCCGTCCCGATGCAGACAAGGTTAGCGCCATCACAGCCATGCCACGACCGGCTGACAAGAAGGCTGTCTTAAGATTCCTGGGCATGGTCAACTTCCTTGGGAAGTTCATTCCCAACCTGGCTTCTCATACAACAAACATGCGCCATCTCGTAAAAAAATCGACGGAATTCAACTGGCACCAGTCGCATCAGCAGGAATGGGAGGAGCTCAAGCACAAACTGGTCACGGCACCAGTGCTGGCCTTCTTTGACGCGACTCGCCCTACAAAGATCTCAACAGACGCCAGCCAATCTGGTATTGGAGCGGTACTCCTGCAAAAAGACAGCACGTCATCATGGGCCCCGGTTGCGTATGCCTCACGAGCCATGACCCCTACCGAACAGCGCTACGCGCAAATCGAAAAAGAATGCCTGGGCTTGTTAACTGGACTGGACAAGTTCCACGACTATGTGTATGGCCTGCCACGATTCACGGTCGAAACTGACCACCGCCCCCTGGTCAACATCATTAACAAAGACCTGAACGACATGACTCCTCGCCTCCAGCGCATCTTACTCAAACTCAGGAGGTACGATTTTGAACTGATCTACACTCCGGGGAAGGAACTCATAGTGGCGGACACTCTTTCCCGAGCAGTGAGCACACCACCAGATGCGGAGGGGTTCGTGCGTCAAATTGAGGCACACGTGACTCTGACAGCAGCAAATATGCCAGCTGATGATCCTTGTCTGGCCCACATACGCGCAGAGACGGCGACTGACCCTCTGCTGCAGCGAGTGATGCGCCACATGACGGAAGGGTGGCTAAAAGGGCAGTGCCCCCAGTTTTACAATGTGCGAGATGATCTCACCAATATAGACGGGGTCCTTATGAAATCGCATAGGATCGTCATTCCACACAGTGTGCGCCAGATGATTCTTCGTCAACTACACGAAGGCCACTTGGGTGTCGAAAAATGCAGACGAAGGGCCCGGGCGGCGGTATATTGGCCGGGTATTAATGAAGACATAGCCAACATGGTGCTCAACTGCACAACCTGTCAGAGGTTTCAGCCGGCGCAACCTCCGGAAACACTTCTACCACACGAGATGGTGACGTCCCCCTGGGCGAAGGTGGGTGTTGACCTATTTCACGCGCTCGGCAGAGATTACATTGTTATTATAGACTACTTCTCAAACTACCCGGAAGTCATGCCTCTCCATGATCTGACGTCGTCCGCAGTCATTGGGGCCTGCAAGGAAACGTTTGCTCGCCATGGCATTCCAAGGACTGTCATGTCAGACAATGGACCTTGTTTTGCCAGCCGTGAATGGTCGTCCTTTGCCGCAGCATATGGTTTCACTCATGTGACATCCAGCCCTCTGCATCCACAATCGAACGGGAAGGCTGAAAAGGGTGTCCACATCGCAAAGCGGCTCCTGTGCAAGGCGGCTGATGCCGGATCGGACTTTAACCTTGCCTTGCTGGCCTATCGATCGGCCCCGTTATCCACGGGCCTCTCGCCAGCGCAGCTACTAATGGGTCGCTCCCTCAGGACGACGGTACCTTCCGTCCTGGCACCGACAACAGACCATGAGGCGGTTCTTCGGGACATGCAACTGCAGCGTGATCGCCAGAAAGGTCGGTACGACACACGAGCGACGGACCTGCCCCCCCTGTCCTCCGGAGACAAAGTACGCGTCCATCAACCGTATGGTGGCTGGTCAGCACCGGCCGAAGTCCTCCGACAAGTGGCTCCCCGCTCGTTCCTGGTTCGCATGCCGGATGGTTCCGTGCGTCGCCGCAATCGGCGCGCCCTTCGCCGACTTCCACGTTCACAGCCACACAACACGCCAGATCCTCAACAGGCTTCCGAGGATGACTTTGTGGAGCTGCCGCACATCACGCCCTTTCCATCGCCACCCATGGCCATGCCTGCACAGCAGCCGGTGGTTCTTGATCCACCCTTAAGGCGGTCAACCCGAATTCGTCGCAAACCCATTAGAATGGACTTATAATACAGTTCATATGTTTAATAAGTTGGACAATTTTACATGATAACCTGTTGTTGTTTATCGTTCCAGATGTCGTCTGACTGGACAACTGTTCAAAATTTTTTTTCTTCTTCTCTCGTTCGCATTTCTGTTATGTTATGGTACAACTGGATTCATGTGACGCACTCGACATCGCCCCATGTACATAGTTCCGTCATAGACACATGCTGCACACGACACACACACACTCTTAGATGCACTCACGTCACGATCATATTTATTACCACGTAGGCACATATCTTTGTAAAAAGGGGGGATGTCATGATATTCAAACACACACATCATGATGGACACACTAACAGGCAAATCAGAGTACACAACACCACAACCAATCACAGACAAGAACACCAACCACATAAAAAGCACGAGCACGACACCTGGAGGTCAGTAGGTCTGGGGAGAAGGAAGCATGAAAGAGCTGTTGAAACACCACAAGCAGGGAGCCCCCCACGTGCAGAGTGCAAAGACCAAGTTGTAAATAGTGAGTTTAAATAAACAAGCGTTGTACCATATGCAACTGTGTTGGCTCTTCTGTGTGTTAGAACACCCAACACCACAGCAGGGTTAACGAGAGTGAAACAAGATGAAGGAGGGTTAAAGAGAGTGAAACAAGAATAAGGAGGGTTAAACAGAGTGAAACATGATGAAGGAGGGTTAAAGAGAGTTAAACGAGGCGAAGGAGGGTGAAAGAGAGTGAAACGAGACGAAGGAGGGTGAAAGATAGTGAAACGAGACGAAGGAGGGTGAAAGAGTGTGAAACGAGACGAAGGAGGGTTAAAGAGAGTGAAACGAGACGAAGGAGGGAGAAAGAGAGTGAAACGAGATGAAGGAGGGTGAAAGAGAGTGAAACGAGACGAAGGAGGGTTAAAGAGAGCGAAACGAGACGAAGGAGGGTGAAAGAGAGCGAAACGTGCCGAAGGAGGATTAAAGAGAGTTAAACGAGACGAAGGAGACTGAAAGAGAGTGAACGGAGAAGAAGGAGGGTAAAAGAGTTTGAAACGAGACGAAGGAGGGTTAAAGAGAGTGAAAGGAGACGAAGGATGTTGAAAGAGAGTGAAACGAGACGAAGGAGGATTAAAGAGAGTGAAACGAGACGAAGGAGGGTTAAAGAGAGTGAAACATAATGATGGAGGGTTAAGGAGAGTGAAACACGATGAAGGATGCTGATAGAGACTGAAACAAGATGAAGGAGAGTTAAAGAGAGTAACACGAGATGAAGGAGCGTTAAAGAGTGAAACGAGAAGAGGGAGGATTACAGAGTGAAACAAGATGAAGGAGGGTGAAAGAGAGTGAAACAGGATGAAGGAGTGTTAAAGAGAGTGAACCAAGATGAAGGAGGGTTAAAGAGAGTGAAACAAGATGAAGGAGGGTGAAAGAGAGTGAAACGAGATGACGGAGGATGAAAGAGAGCGAAACGAGACGAAGGAGGGTTAAAGAGAGTGAAACAAGATGAAGGAGGGTTAAAGAGAGTGAAACAAGATGAGGGAGGGTTAACGAGAGTGAAACAAGATGAAGGAGGGTTAAAGAGAGTGAAACAAGAATAAGGAGGGTTAAACAGAGTGAAACAAGATGAAGGAGGGTTAAAGAGAGTGAAACAAGATGAAGGAGGGTTAACGAGAGTGAAACAAGATGAAGGAGGGTTAAAGAGAGTGAAACAAGAATAAGGAGGGTTAAACAGAGTGAAACATGATGAAGAAGGGTTAAAGAGAGTTAAACGAGGCGAAGGAGGGTGAAAGAGAGTGAAACGAGACGAAGGAGGGTGAAAGATAGTGAAACGAGACGAAGGAGGGAGAAAGAGAGTGAAACGAGATGAAGGAGGGTGAAAGAGAGTGAAACGAGACGAAGGAGGGTTAAAGAGAGCGAAACGAAACGAAGGAGGGTGAAAGAGAGCGAAACGTGCCGAAGGAGGATTAAAGAGAGTTAAACGAGACGAAGGAGAGTGAAAGAGAGTGAACGGAGAAGAAGGAGGGTAAAAGAGTTTGAAACGAGACGAAGGAGGGTTAAAGAGAGTGAAAGGAGACGAAGGATGTTGAAAGAGAGTGAAACGAGACGAAGGAGGATTAAAGAGAGTGAAACGAGACGAAGGAGGGTTAAAGAGAGTGAAACATAATGATGGAGGGTTAAGGAGAGTGAAACACGATGAAGGATGCTGAAAGAGACTGAAACAAGATGAAGGAGAGTTAAAGAGAGTAACACAAGATGAAGAAGCGTTAAAGAGTGAAACGAGAAGAGGGAGGATTACAGAGTGAAACAAGATGAAGGAGGGTGAAAGAGAGTGAAACAGGATGAAGGAGTGTTAAAGAGAGTGAACCAAGATGAAGGAGGGTTAAAGAGAGTGAAACAAGATGAAGGAGGGTGAAAGAGAGTGAAACGAGATGACGGAGGATGAAAGAGAGCGAAACGAGACGAAGGAGGGTTAAAGAGAGTGAAACGAGACGAAGGAGGGTTAAAGAGAGTGAAACAAGACGAAGGAGGGTGAAAGAGAGTGAAACGAGACGAAGGAGGTGTAGTGCAACAATTACTCCCGAGTCGAGAAGTGATGAAGTCAATCGAGGCTTTTTTAAGCAAGACTTGTTCCCCGGCAGCTCAGTTAAAGAATGCGGCTGCTGGGAGAACCCGGGCTCTTATACCCGACCTTTCTGGGCGGAGCTAGCAGGCGACAGATCAAACCAGGACCCGGGACCTCTCAGCCAATAGCCTCTCGGCTTGACAGGTACCGTACTACCCCTAATACATGCCACCACATTCACCCCTTGTTAAAAAATAACCCGGCGTGGTGGCGGTTTGCATGGTGGTAGGGGTTTACAAGGCTGGTCCTGGAACTAATTTAGTACAGTGGCAATGCATTCAGCTCATCAGTCAACTATGTACAGGTTTTATCCGAATTATTTACAGATTTTTGTCACGCGGATTCCACGAGTCGAGCGGGTGCCCTGGTCGTCCTTGTTGATCGCCTCAGCCCCGGTGGTGGTGCAGGTGCTGGCTCGGGCACTGACGTCTCTGGGCACGGTGCGCTGTTCGTCCCTGTTTCTTTACTCGTGGGCGGGCACGGGAGTAGGACCGATCCACCCGGGAAGTGAGCGGTCGTGGGGTGCGCCGGTGGGAGAGAGGGGGTGATCGGTGTTGGGGGGGGGGGGTGTTTGTGTTTCCGGCGGGCGCCAGGTCCCACAGGGAGACCGTCTCCTGCCGGCCATCGGGGTACGCCACGTGGGCGTACTGATGGTTTGTGTGGAGAAGGTGAACCCTCTCGACCAACGGGTGCGATTTGTGCGCCCGAACATGCTTTCGGAGCAATATGGGTCCTGGGGCTGCCAGCCAGGTCGGCAGCGATGTTCGGGAGGAGGACTTCCTAGGGAAGACAAGGAGGCGCTCGTGAAGTGTTTGGTTAGTGGTGGTACACAGCAGCGACCGGATGGAGTGGAGGGCATCCGGGAGGACTTCCTGCCACTGGGAAACTGGGAGACCTCTGGACCGTAGGGCCAGTAGGACGGTCTTCCAGACCGTACCGTTCTCCCTCTCTACATGACCGTTCCCCCGGGGGCTGTAACTGGTCGTCCTGCTCGAGGCAATGCCCTTGCTGAGCAGGAACTGATGCAGCTTGTCGCTCCTGAAGGAGGACACCCTGTCGCTATGGATATATGCGGGGAAACCGAACAGTGTAAAGATGGTGCTAAGGGCTTTAATAACTGTGGCCGCTGTCATGTCGGGGCAGGGGATGGCGAAGGGGAAACGGGAGTACTCGTCCACCACGTTCAGGAAGTATGCGTTGCGGTCGGTGGAGGGGAGGGGCCCTTTGAAATCCAGACTGAGGCGTTCAAAGGGACGGGAAGCCTTGATCAGGTGTGCACCATCCGGCCTGAGAAATTGCGGTTTGCACTCTGCGCAGATGTGGCAGTTCCTTGTGACTGTACGGACCTCCTCCACAGAGTAGGGGAGGTTGCGGGACTTTAAGAAATGGTAGAACCGAGTGACCCCCGGGTGGCAGAGGACCTCGTGGAGGGTTTGGAGGCGGTTAATTTGTGCGTTGGCACATGTGCCGCGGGATAGGGCATCGGACGGCTCGTTCAGCTTTCCGGGACGGTACAAGATCTCGTAGTTGAAGGTGGAGAGCTCGATCCTCCACCTTAAGATCTTGTCGTTCTTAATTTTGCCCCGCTGTGCATTATCGAACATGAAGGCTACCGACCGTTCGTCGGTGAGGAGAGTGAACCTCCTGCCAGCCAGGTAATGCCTCCAATGTCGCACAGCTTCTTTCACCCTCCTTCACCCTCTTGCACCCTCCTTCACCCTCTTGCACCCTCTTTCACCCGCTTTCACCCTCCTTTACCCTCCTTCACTCTCTTTCCCCCTCCCTCATCGTCTTTCACTCTCTTTCACCCTGTTTCTCCCTCTTTCTCCTTCATGCAGCCTTTTCACCCTCCTTTACACTCTTTCACCCCCTTTCACCCTCCCTCACCTTCCTTCATCCTCTATCAACCTCCTTCACCCTCTTTTACTCTCTTTCGCCCTCTGTCACCCTCTGTCGCCCTCTGTCGCCCTCTGTCGCCCTCTGCCACCCTCTTTCACCCTCTTTCACCTTTCTTCCACTCTCATTCACCCTCCTTCACCCTCTTGCACCCTCTTTCACCCTCCTTCACCCTCTTTCACCCTCTTTCACCCTCTTTCACTCTCTTTCACCATTTTTCACTCTCTTTCACCATCTTACACTCTCTTTCACCCTCTTTCACCCTCGTCCACCCTCTTTCACCCTCTTTCAATCTTTCTCACCCTCTTTCACTCTCCTTCAGCCTCGTTCAATCTCTTTCACCCTCTTTCACCCTCTTTCACCCTCTGTCAATCTATTTCACCCTCCTTCACCCTCCTTCACAGTCTTTCACCCTCTTTCACTCTCTTTCACTCTCTTTCACCATCTTTCATCTTCCTTCAGCCTCTTTCACCCTCTTTCACCCTCCTTCACCCTCTTTCACTCTCTTTCACACTCTTTCACTCTCTTTCACCATCTTTCACACTCTTTCACTCGCTTTCACCCTGCTTCACCCTCCTTCGCCGTCCTTCGCCCCCTGTCACCCTGCTTCACCCTCCTTCACCCTCTTTCACCCTCTTTCGCCCTCATTCGCCCTCATTCGCCCTCTTTCACTCTCTTTCACTCTCTTACACCCGGTTCCAACCCCTTTCACCCTCTTTCACACTCCTTTTGCCCTTGTGCTCCCTCTTTCACCCTCTTTAACTATTTCACCCTCTTTCATCTTTCTTCAGCCTCTTTCACCCCCTGGCACCCTCCCTCACCCTCCTTCAACCCCGTTCAATCTCCTTCACCCTCTTTCACCAGCTTTCACCCTCTTTCACCAGCTTTCACCCTCTTTCATCCTCTTTCACCCTCTTTCACCCTCTTCCACCCTCTTTTACCCTGCTTCACCCTCTTTCACACTCTTTCACCCTCTTTCACACACCTTCATCCTCCTTCACCCTTCTTCACCCTCTTTCACCCTCTTTCGCCCTCTTTCGGTCTATTTCACCCTTTTTCATCTTCGTTCAATCTCCTTCACCCTCTTTCACCCTTTCACCCTCTTTCACCCTCTTTCACCCTACCGGGGGAAGGCCCTAGCGGTCAGGTCTCTGGCACGGAGTCTGGCTCTGGGGCTCAGAAGGGAAGGGGGGAGAATAGAAAAGCAATAGTTGTAGGAGATTCAATGGTTAGGGGAATAGATAGGAGATTCTGTGGTCGGGAGCGAGACTCCCGGAAGGTATGTTGCCTCCCGGGTGCCAGGGCCAGGGATGTCTCGGATCGTGTCTTCAGGATCCTTAAGGGGGAGGGGGAGCAGCCAGAAGTCGTGGTGCACATTGGTACCAACGACATAGGTAGGAAAAGGGGTGTGGAGGTAATAAACGAGTTTAGGGAGTTAGGCTGGAAGCTAAAAGCCAGGACAGACAGAGTTGTCATCTCTAGTTTGTTGCCGGTGCCACGTGATAGCGAGGCTAGGAATAGGGAGAGAGTGCAGTTGAACACGTGGCTGCAGGAATGGTGTAGGAGGGAGGGCTTCAGGCATTTGGATAATTGGAGCGCATTCTGGGGAAGGTGGGACCTGTACAAGCAGGACGGGTTGCATCTGAACCAGAGGGGCACCAATATCCTTGGAGGGAGGTTTGCTAGTACTCTTTGGGAGGGTTTAACCTAATTTGGCAGGGGAATGGGAACCGGATTTGTAGTCCAGCAACTAAGGTAGCCGATATTCAGGACGCCAAAGCGTGTAATGAGGCAGTGGGGAAGGGAACACTGACAAAGGAGAGTATTTGCAGGCACGGAGATGGGTTGAAGTGTGTATACTTCAATGCAAGAAGCATCAGGAATAAGGTGGGTGAACTTAAGGCATGGATCGGTACTTGGGGCTACGATGTGGTGGCCATCACGGAAACTTGAATAGAAGAGGGGCAGAAATGGTTGTTGGAGGTCCCTGGTTATAGATGTTTCAATAAGATTAGGGAGGGTGGTAAAAGAGGTGGGGGGGTGGCATTATTAATTAGAGATAGTATAACAGCTGCAGAAAGGCAGTTCGAGGAGTATCACCCTTTTGAGGTAGTATGGGTTGAAGTCAGAAATAGGAAAGGAGCAGTCACCTTGTTAGGAGTTTTCTATAGGCCCCCCAATAGTAACAGAGATGTGGAGGAACAGATTGGGAAACAGATTTTGGAAAGGTGCAGAAGTCATAGGGTAGTAGTCATGGGCGACTTTAACTTCCCAAATATTGAGTGGAAACTCTTTAGATCAAATAGTTTGGATGGGGTGGTGTTTGTGCAGTGTGTCCAGGAAGCTTTTCTAACACAGTATGTAGATTGTCCGACCAGAGGAGGGGCAATATTGGATTTAGTACTGGGTAATGAACCAGGGCAAGTGATAGATTTGTTAGTGGGGGAGCATTTTGGAGATAGTGACCACAATTCTGTGACTTTCACTTTAGTAATGGAGAGGGATAGGTACGTGCAACAGGGCAAGGTTTACAATTGGGGGAAGGGTAAATACGATGTTGTCAGACAAGAATTGAAGTGCATAAGTTGGGAACATAGGCTGGCAGGGAAGGACACAAGTGAAATGTGGAACTTGTTCAAGGAACAGGTGCTACGTGTCCTTGATATGTATGTCCCTGTCAGGCAGGGAAGAGATGGTCGAGTGAGGGAACCATGGTTGACAAGAGAGGTTGAATGTCTTGTTAAGAGGAAAAAGGTGACTTATGTAAGGCTGAGGAAACAAGGTTCAGACAGGGCATTGGAGGGATACAAGATAGCCAGGAGGGAACTGAAGAAAGGGATTAGGAGAGTTAAGAGAGGGCATGAACAATCTTTGGCGGGTAGGATCAAGGAAAACCCCAAGGCCTTTTACACATATGTGAGAAATATGAGAATGACTAGAGCGAGGGTAGGTCCGATCAAGGACAGTAGCGGGAGATTGTGTATTGAGTCTGAAGAGATAGGAGAGGTCTTGAATGAGTACTTTTCTTCTGTATTTACAAATGAGAGGGGCGATATTGTTGGAGAGGACAGTGTGAAACAGATTGGTAAGCTCGAGGAAATACTTGTTAGGAAGGAAGATGTGTTGGGCATTTTGAAAAACTTGAGGATAGACAAGTCCCCCGAGCCTGACGGGATATATCCAAGGATTCTATGGGAAGCAAGAGATGAAATTGCAGAGCCGTTGGCAATGATCTTTTCGTCCTCACTGTCAACAGAGGTGGTACCAGGGGATTGGAGAGTGGCGAATGTCGTGCCCCTGTTCAAAAAAGGAACTAGGGATAACCCTGGGAATTACAGGCCAATTAGTCTTACTTCGGTGGTAGGCAAAGTAATGGAAAGGGTACTGAAGGATAGGATTTCTGAGCATCTGGAAAGACACTGCTTGATTAGGGATAGTCAGCACGGATTTGTGAGGGGTAGGTCTTGCCTTACAAATCTTATTGAATTCTTTGAGGAGGTGACCAAGCATGTGGATGAAGGCAAAGCAGTGGATGTAGTGTACATGGATTTTAGTAAGGCATTTGATAAAGTTCCCCATGGTAGGCTTATGCAGAAAGTAAGGAGGCATGGGATAGTGGGAAATTTGGCCAGTTGGATAACGAACTGGCTAACCGATAGAAGTCAGAGAGTGGTGGTGGATGGCAAATCTTCAGCCTGGATCCCAGTTACCAGTGGCGTACCGCAGGGATCAGTTCTGGGTCCTCTGCTGTTTGTGATTTTCATTAATGACTTGGATGAGGGAGTTGAAGGGTGGGTCAGTAAATTTGCAGACGATACGAAGATTGGTGGAGTTGTGGATAGTAAGGAGGGCTGTTGTCGGCTGCAAAGAGACATAGATAGGATGCAGAGCTGGGCTGAGAAGTGGCAGATGGAGTTTAACCCTGAAAAGTGTGAGGTTGTCCATTTTGGAAGGACAAATATGAATGCGGAATCTCGGGTTAACGGTAGAGTTCTTGGCAATGTGGAGGAGCAGAGAGACCTTGGGGTCTATGTTCATACATCTTTGAAAGTTGCCACTCAAGTGGATAGAGCTGTGAAGAAGGCCTATGGTGTGCTCGCGTTCATTAGCAGAGGGATTGAATTTAAGAGCCGTGAGGTGATGATGCAGCTGTACAAAACTTTGGTAAGGCCACATTTGGAGTACTGTGTACAGTTCTGGTCGCCTCATTTTAGGAAGGATGTGGAAGCTCTGGAAAAGGTGCAAAGAAGATTTACCAGGATGTTGCCTGGAATGGAGAGTAGGTCTTACGAGGAAAGGTTGAGGGTGCTAGGCCTTTTCTCATTAGAGCGGAGAAGGATGAGGGGCGACTTGATAGAGGTTTATAAGATGATCAGGGGAATAGATAGAGTAGACAGTCAGAGACTTTTTCCCCGGGTGGAACACACCATTACAAGGGGGCATAAATGTAAGGTGAAAGGTGGAAGATATAGGAGGGATATCAGAGGTAGGTTCTTTACCCAGAGAGTAGTGGGGGCATGGAATGCACTGCCTGTGGAAGTAGTTGAGTCGGAAACATTAGGGACTTTCAAGCAGCTATTGGATAGGTACATGGATTACGGTAAAATTATATAGTGTAGATTTATTTGTTCTTAAGGGCAGCATGGTAGCATTGTGGATAGCACAATTGCTTCACAGCTCCATGGTCCCAGGTTCGATTCCGGCTTGGGTCATTGTCTGTGCGGAGTCTGCACGTCCTCCCCGTGTCTGCGTGGGTTTCCTCCGGGTGCTCCGGTTTCCTCCCACAGTCCAAAGATGTGCGGGTTAGGTGAATTGGCCAATGATAAATTGCCCTTAATGTCCAAATTGCCCTTGGTGTTGGGTGGAGGTGTTGAGTTTGGGTAGGGTGCTCTTTCCAAGAGCCGGTGCAGACTCAAAGGGCCGAATGGCCTCCTTCTGCACTGTAAATTCAATGATAATCTATGATTAATCTAGGACAAAGGTTCGGCACAACATCGTGGGCCGAAGGGCCTGTTCTGTGCTGTATTTTCTATGTTCTATGTTCACTCACTTTCACTCTCTTACACCCGGTTCCAACCCCTTTCACCCTCTTTCACAATCTTTTTACCCTCGTTTGCCCTCTTTCACCCTCTTTAACTATTTCACCCTCTTATATCTTCCTTCAGCCTCTTTCACACCCTGGCACCCTCCCTCACCCTCCTTCAACCCCGTTCAATCTCCTTCACCCTCTTTCACCAGCTTTCACCCTCTTTCACTCTCTTACACCCTCTTTCACCCGCTTTCACCCTCTTTCATCTTCCTTCGCCCTTTTTCACCCTCTTCCACCTCCTTTCACCCTCTTTCGCCCAGCTTCACCCTCCTTCACACTCCTTCACCCTCCTTCACCCTCTTTCACCCTCGTTCACCCTCTTTCGCCCTCTTTCGCCCACTTTCGCCCTCTTGCACCCTCTTTCACCCTCTTTCACCCTCCTTCACCCTCCTTCAACCTCCTTCACCCTTCTTCACCCTTCTTCACCCTCCTTCACTCTCTTTCACCCTCCTTCACCCTCCGTCACTCTCTTTCACCCTCCTTCACTCTCTTTCACCCTCCTTCACCCTCCTTCACCCTCCTTCATCCTCTTTCACCCTGTTTCGTCTATTTCACCCTTTTTCATCTTCGTTCAATCTCCTTCACCCTCTTTCACCCTCTTTCACTCTCTTTCACTCTCTTTCACCCTCTTACACCCGGTTCCAACCCCTTTCACCCTCTTTCACACTCTTTTTACCCTCGTTCGCCCTCTTTCACCCTCTTTAACTATTTCACCCTCTTTCATCTTCCTTCAACCTCTTCCACCCCCTTTCACCCTTTTTCATCGTCTTTCACCCTCTTGCACCCACTTTCACCCTCTTTCACCCTCTTCCACACTCTGTCACCCTGCTTCACCCTCTTTCACCCTCTTTCACCTTTCTTCACCCTCTTTGACCCTCTTGCACTCTATTTCACCCTCCTTCACCCTCCTTCACCCTCCTTCACCCTTTTTCACCCTTTTGCACTCTCTTTCACCCTCCTTCACCCTCCTTCACCCTCTTTCACCCTTTTTCACCCTCTATCACCCTCTTGCACCCTCTTGCACCCTCCTTCACCCTCCTTCACCCTCTTTTACCCTCTTTCACCCTCTTTCACCCTCTTTCACCCTCCTTCACCCTCTTTCACCCTCTTGCACCCTCTTGCACCCTCTTTCGCCCTCTTTAACTCTCTTTCACCCTGCTTCACCCTCATTCACCCCCTTTCACCCCCTTTCACCCTCTTTCACCCTCTTTCACCCTCTTTCACTCTCTTTCACTCTCTTTCACCCTCTTACACCCGGTTCCAACCCCTTTCACCCTCTTGCACCCACTTTCACCCTCTTTCACCCTCCTTCACCCTCTTTCACCCTCTTTCACTTTCTTCCGCCCTCTTCCACCCTCTTCAACCCTCGATAACCCTTCTTCACCCTCCTTCACCCTGCTGCACCCTCTTTCACCCTCTTCCACTCTCTTTCACCCTGCTTCACCCTCTTTCACCCTCCTTCACCCTCCTTCACCCTCCTTCACCCTCCTTCATCCTCCTTCACCCTCTTTCACCCTCTTTCAACCTTTTTCACCCTCTTTCACCCTCCTTCACCCTCCTTCACCCTCCTTCACCCTCCTGCACCCTCTTGCACCCTCTTGCACCCTCTTGCACCCTCTTTCACCCTCCTTCACCCTCTTTCACCCTCTTTCACCCTCTATCACCCTCTTGCACCCACTTACACCCACTTGCACCCACTTGCACCCTCTTTCACCCTCTTTCACCTTTCTTCACCCTCCTTCACCCTGCTTCACCCTGCTTCACCCTCTTTCACCCTCATTCACCCTCTTTCACCCTCTTTCACCCTCATTCACCCTCTTTCACCCTCTTTCACCCTGCTTCGCCCTCTTTAACTCTCTTTCACCCTTCTTCACCCTCATTCACCCTCTTTCACTCTCTTTCACCCTCTTTCACTCTCTTTCACTCTCTTTCACCCTCTTTCACTCTCTTTCACTCTCTTTCACTCTCTTTCACCCTCTTACACCCGGTTCCAACCCCTTTCACCCTCTTTCACACTCTTTTTACCCTCGTTCGCCCTCTTTCACCCTCTTTAACTATTTCACCCTCTTTAATCTTCCTTCAGCCTCTTTCACCCATTGGCACCGTCCCTCACCCTCCTTCAACCCCGTTCAATCTCCTTCACCCTCTTTCACCAGCTTTCACCCTCTTTCATCCTCTTTCACCCTCTTTCACTCTCTTACACCCTCTTTCACCCTCTTCCACCATTTCACCCTCTTTCACTCTCTTACACCCTCTTTCATCTTCCTTCACCTCCTTTCACCCTCTTCCACCTCCTTTCACCCTCTTCCGCCCAGCTTCACCCTCTTGCACCCTCTTGCACCCTCTTGCACCCACTTTCACCCTCTTTCACCCTCTTCCGCCCTCTTCAACCTTCGATAACCCTTCTTCACCCTCCTTCACCCTGGCTCACCCTCTTTCACCCTCTTCCACCCTGCTTCACCCTCCTTCACCCTCTTTCATCCTCTTTCACCCTCTTTCACCCTCTTTCATCCTCTTTCGCCCTCTTTCACTCTCGTTCACTCTCTTTCACTCTCTTTCATGCTTCTTCACCCTCCTTCACCCTCTTTCACCCTTTTTCACTCTTTTTCACCCTCATTCACCCTCTTGCACGCTCTTTCACCCTCTTTCACCCTCTTTCATCCTCTTTCACCCTCTTTCACCCTCTTCAACCCTCTTTCACACTCTTTCGCCGTCTTCCACCCCTCCTCACCCTCTTTCACCCTCTTTTGCCCTCTTACGGTCTATTTCACCCTTTTTCATCTTCCTTCAGCCTCGTTCACCCTCTGTCAACCTCTTTCACCGTCTTTCACCCTCCTTCAGCCTCGTTCAATCTCCTTCACCCTTTTTCACCCTTTCACCCTCTTTCACTCTCTTTCACTCTCTTACACCCTCTTTCATCTTCCTTCACCTTCTTTCACCCTCGTTCGCCCTGCTTCACCCTCTTTCACCCTCTTTCACCCTTTTTCGCCCTCTTGCACCCTCTTTCACCCTCCTTCACCCTCTTTCACCCTCCTTCACCCTCTTTCACCCTCTTTCACCCTCTTGCACTCTCCTTCACCATCCTTCACCCTCTTTCACCCTCTTTCACTCTCTTTTACCCTCTTTCACTCTCTTACACCCTCTTTCATCTTCCTTCACCTTCTTTCACCCTCTTCCACCTCCTTTCACCCTCTTTCGCCCTGCTTCACCCTCTTGCACCCTCTTGCACCCTCTTTCACACTCTTTCACCCTCTTTCACCCTTTTTCACCCTCTTTCACCCTCTATCATCCTCTTTCACCCTCTTTCACCTCCTTTCGCCCTCTTTTACCCTCTTTCACTCTCTTACACCCTCTTTCACCTTCCTTCACCTTCTTTCACCTTCTTCCACCTCCTTTCACCCTCTTTTGCCCTGCTTCACCCTCTTGCACCCTCTTGCACCCTCTTTCACACTCTTTCACCCTCCTTCACCCTCTTTCACCCTCTTTTACCCTCCTTCACCCTCCTTCACCCTCTTTCACCCTCTTTCACTCTTTTTCACCCTCCTTCACCCTCTTTCACCCTCTTTCACCCTCTATCACCCTCTATCACCCTCTATCACCCTCTATCACCCTCTATCACCCTCCTTCACCCTCCTTCACCCTTTTTCACCTTTTTCACCCTCTATCACCCTCTATCACCCTCCTTCACCCTCCTTCACCCTCCTTCACCCTCTATCACCCTCTTGCGCCCTCTTTCACCCTCCTTCACCCTGCTTCACCCTCTTTCATCTTCCTTCACCTTCATTCACCCTCGTTCGCCCTGCTTCACCCTCTTTCACCCTCTTTCACCCTTTTTCGCCCTCTTGCACCCTCTTTCACCCTCCTTCACCCTCTTTCACACTCCTTCACCCTCCTTCACCCTCTTTCACCCTCTTTCACCCTCTTGCACTCTCCTTCACCATCCTTCACCCTCTTTCACCCTCTTTCACTCTCTTTTACCCTCTTTCACTCTCTTACACCCTCTTTCATCTTCCTTCACCTTCTTTCACCCTCTTCCACCTCCTTTCACCCTCTTTCGCCCTGCTTCACCCTCTTGCACCCTCTTGCACCCTCTTTCACACTCTTTCACCCTCTTTCACCCTTTTTCACCCTCTTTCACCCTCTATCATCCTCTTTCACCCTCTTTCACCTCCTTTCGCCCTCTTTTACCCTCTTTCACTCTCTTACACCCTCTTTCACCTTCCTTCACCTTCTTTCACCCTCTTCCACCTCCTTTCACCCTCTTTCGCCCTGCTTCACCCTCTTGCACCCTCTTGCACCCTCTTTCACACTCTTTCACCCTCCTTCACCCTCTTTCACCCTCCTTCACCCTCCTTCACCCTCCTTCACCCTCTTTCACTCTCTTTCACCCTCCTTCACCCTCTTTCACCCTCTTTCACCCTCTATCACCCTCTATCACCCTCTATCACCCTCTATCACCCTCCTTCACCCTCCTTCACCCTTTTTCACCTTTTTCACCCTCTATCACCCTCTATCACCCTCCTTCACCCTCCTTCACCCTCTATCACCCTCTTGCGCCCTCTTTCACCCTCCTTCACCCTGCTTCACCCTCTTTCACCTTCCTTCACCCTCCTTCACCCTCTTTCACCCTGATTCACCCTCTTTCACACTCATTCACCCTCTTTCACCCTCATTCACCCTCTTGCACCCTCGTGCACCCTCCTTCACCCTCCTTCACCCTCCTTCACCCTCCTTCACCCTCTTTCACCCTCTTTCACCCTGCTTCACCCTCTTTAACTCTCTTTCACCCTCTTTCACTCTCTTTCACTCTCTGTCACTCTCTTTCACCCTCTTTCACTCTCTGTCACTCTCTTTCACTCTCTTACACCCAGTTCCAACCCCTTTCATCTTCCTTCACCTTCTTTCACCCTCTTCCACCTCCTTTCACCCTCTTTCGCCCTGCTTCACCCTCTTGCACCCTCTTGCACCCTCTTTCACTCTCTTTCACCCTGCTTCACCCTCTTTCACCCTCTTTTACCCTCCTTCACCCTCCTTCACCCTCTTTCACCCTCTTTCACCCTCTATCACCCTCTTGCACCCTCTTTTACCCTCCTTCACCCTCCTTCACCCTCTTTCACCCTCTTTCACCCTCTATCACCCTCTTGCACCCTCTTTCACCCTCCTTCACCCTCCTTCACCCTCCTTCACCCTCCTTCACCCTCTATCACCCTCTATCACCCTCCATCACGCTCCATCACCCTCCATCACCCTCCATTACCCTCCATCACCCTCCTTCACCCTCCTGCACCCTCCTGCACCCTCCTTCACCCTCTTGCACCCTCCTGCACCCTCCTTCACCCTCTTGCACCCTCTTTCACCCTCTATCACCCTCTTTCACCGTCATTCACCCTCGTTCACCTCCTTTCGCCCTCCTTCACCCTCCTTCACTCTCTTTCCCCCTCCCTCATCGTTTTTCACTCTCTTTCACCCTGTTTCTCCCTCTTTCGCCTTCATGCAGCCTCTTTCACCCTCCTTTACTCGCTTTCACCTCCTTTCGCCCTCTTGCACCCTCTTTCACCCCCTTTCACCCTCTTTCACCCTCTTGCACTCTCCTTCACCATCCTTCACCCTCTTTCACCCTCTTTCACTCTCTTTTACCCTCTTTCACTCTCTTACACCCTCTTTCATCTTCCTTCACCTTCTTTCACCCTCTTCCATCTCCTTTCACCCTCTTTCGTGCTGCTTCACCCTCTTTCACCCTTTTTCACCCTCTTGCACCCTCTATCATCCTCTTTCACCCTCTTTCACCTCCTTTCGCCCTCTTTTACCCTCTTTCACTCTCTTACACCCTCTTTCACCTTCCTTCACCTTCTTTCACCCTCTTCCACCCTCTTTCACTCTCTTTCACTCTCTTTCACCCTCTTTCACTCTCTTTCACCCTCTATCACCCTCTTTCACCCTCTATCACCCTCTATCACCCTCCTTCACCCTCCTTCACCCTTTTTCACCTTTTTCACCCTCTATCACCCTCTTTCACCCTCTATCACCCTCTATCACCCTCTTGCACCCTCTTTCACACTCTTTCACCCTCCTTCACCCTCTTTCACCCTCTTTCACTCTCTTTCACTCTCTTTCACCCTCTTTCACTCTCTTTCACCCTCTATCACCCTCTTTCACCCTCTATCACCCTCTATCACCCTCCTTCACCCTCCTTCACCCTTTTTCACCTTTTTCACCCTCTATCACCCTCTTTCACCCTCTATCACCCTCTATCACCCTCTTGCACCCTCTTTCACCCTCCTTCACCCTGCTTCACCCTCTTTCACCTTTCTTCACCCTCCTTCACCCTCTTTCACCCTGATTCACCCTCTTTCACCCTCATTCACCCTCTTGCACTCTCTTTCACCCTCTTTCACTTTCTTCCACCCTCTTCCACCCTCTTCAACCTTCGATAACCCTTCTTCACCCTCCTTCACCCTGCTGCACCCTCTTTCACCCTCTTCCACTCTCTTTCACCCTACTTCACCCTCTTTCACCCTCCTTCACCCTCTTTCACCCTCTTTCACTCTCTTTCACTCTCTTTCACGCTCCTTCACCCTCCTTCACCCTCTTTCACCCTTTTTCACCCTCATTCACCCTCTTGCACCCTCGTGCACCCTCCTTCACCCTCCTTTACCCTCCTTCACCCTCCTTCACCCTCCTTCACCCTCTTTCACCCTGCTTCACCCTCTTTCACCCTGCTTCACCCTCTTTAACTCTCTTTCACCCTCTTTCACTCTCTTTCACTCTCTGTCACTCTCTTTCACCCTCTTTCACTCTCTGTCACTCTCTTTCACTCTCTTACACCCAGTTCCAACCCCTTTCATCTTCCTTCACCTTCTTTCACCCTCTTCCACCTCCTTTCACCCTCTTTCGCCCTGCTTCACCCTCTTGCACCCTCTTGCACCCTCTTTCACACTCTTTCACCCTCCTTCACCCTCTTTCACCCTCTTTTACCCTCCTTCACCCTCCTTCACCCTCTTTCACCCTCTTTCACTCTCTTTCACCCTCCTTCACCCTCCTTCACCCTCTTTCACCCTCTATCACCCTCTTGCACCCTCTTTCACCCTCTTTCACCCTCTATCACCCTCTTGCACTCTCTTTCACCCTCCTTCACCCTCCTTCACCCTCCTTCACCCTCCTTCACCCTCTATCTCCCTCTATCACCCTCTATCACCCTCTATCACCCTCCATCACCCTCCATCACCCTCCATCACCCTCCATTACCCTCCATCACCCTCCTTCACCCTCCTGCACCCTCCTGCACCCTCCTTCACCCTCTTGCACCCTCCTGCACCCTCCTTCACCCTCTTGCGCCCTCTTTCAGCCTCTATCACCCTCTTTCACCGTCATTCACCCTCGTTCACCTCCTTTCACCCTCCTTCACCCTCCTTCACTCTCTTTCCCCCTCCCTCATCGTTTTTCACTCTCTTTCACCCTGTTTCTCCCTCTTTCGCCTTCATGCAGCCTCTTTCACCCTCCTTTACACTCTTTCACCCCCTTTCACCCTCTTTCACTCTCTTTCACCCCCTTTCACCCTCTTTCACCCGCTTTCACCCTCCCTCACCTTCCTTCATCCTCTTTCAACCTTCTTCACCCTCTTTTACTCTCTTTCACCTTCTGTCACCCTCTGTCGCTCTCTGGCGACCTCTGTCACCCCGTTGCCCCCTTTCACCACCTCTCGCCTCCTTTCCCCCACTTTTTCCCACTTTCACCCCCTTTGGCCTCCTTTCGCCCCCTTTCGCCCCCTTTCACCGCCTTTCGCATCCTTTCACCCCCTGTCACCCCCTTTCGCCCCTTTCGCCTTCTTTCGCCTCCTGTCACCCTCTTTCGCCTCCTGTCGCCCCCTTTCACCTCCTTTCACCCCCTGTCACCTCCTTTCGCCCCCTTTCACCCTCTTTCACTGCAAAAAAGTGCAGAGGATACTGGACGTCTGCAGAGGGATTTGGATAGGCTAAGTGAATGGGCTAGGGTCTGGCAGATGGAATACAATGTTGACAAATGTGAGGTTATCCATTTTGGTAGGAATAACGGCAAAAGGGATTATTATTTAAATGATAAAATATTAAAACATGCTGCTCAGCAGAGAGACCTGTGTGTGCTAGTGCATGAGTCGCAAAAAGTTGGTTTTCAGGTGCAACAGGTGATTAAGAAGGCAAATGAAATTTTGTCCTTCATTGCTAGAGGGATGGAGTT
Source organism: Scyliorhinus torazame (assembly GCF_047496885.1). NCBI lineage: Eukaryota > Metazoa > Chordata > Chondrichthyes > Carcharhiniformes > Scyliorhinidae > Scyliorhinus > Scyliorhinus torazame. The sequence goes on along the minus strand of NC_092738.1, from coordinate 41,730,863 downwards.
TAAGACTAGGGAGGTTATGCTGCAATTGTCTGACCTCTTCCCCTTTCTTTCCCTCTTTCACCCTCCCATCTTCCTCCCACGCTCCCTCAACACCTCCCTCCCCAACCCCTCCCTCCCCCCTACCTCCCCCCTCCCCCCCCCCACCCACCCTGTCCACCTCCCTCCCTCCCCAACCCCTCCCTCCCCCATCTCCCACCCTCCTCCCTCCCCACCCTGTTCACCTCCCTCCCTCCCCCAACCCAACCTCTCCACCTCCCTCCCCCCACCCACCCTCTCCACCTCCCCCCCTCCCCAACCCAACCTCTCCACCTCCCTCCCCCCACCCAACTTCACCCTCCCGCTACCCTCCCACCCACCAGGTTTTGAGGGCGAAGAAAGGAATTAGAGATGTGGGGCGGGAATCTCCGTTGGCTGAGCCTGAAATCGGGAATGGGGATCGGGTGGGGAATAGCTCCCGACGCTGAAATCATAGAACATAGAACATAGAACATAGAACAGTACAGCACAGAACAGGCCCTTCGGCCCTCGATGTTGTGCCGAGCCTTGTCCGAAACCAAGATCAGGCTCTCCCACTCCCTGTCATTCTGGTGTGTTCCATGTGCCTATCCAATAACCGCTTGAAAGTTCCTAAAGTGTCCGACTCCACTATCACAGCAGGCAGTCCATTCCACACCCTAACCACTCTCTGAGTAAAGAACTTACCTCGGACATCCCTCCTATATCTCCCACCCTGAATCTTATAGTTATGCCCCCTTGTAGCAGCTACATCCACCCGAGGAAATGGTCTCTGAACGTCTACATTATCTGTCCCCCTTATCATCTTATAAACCCCTATTAACTTGCCTCTCATCCTCCTCCGCTCCAAAGAGAAAAGCCCTCGCTCCCTCAACCTTTCCTCATAAGACCTATCCTGCAAACCGGCAGCATCCTGGTAAATCTCCTTTGCACCCTTTCCAATGCTTCCACATCCTTCCTATAATGAGGTGACCAGAACTGCACACAATACTCCAAATGTGGTCTCACCAGGATCCGGTACAGTTGCAGCATAACCCCACGGCTCTTAAACTCAAGCCCCGTTAATAAACGCTAACACACTACAAGCCTTCTTCACAGCTCTATCCACTTGAGTGGCAACCTTTAGAGATATGTGGACATGAACCCCAAGATCTCTCTGTTCCTCCACATTCCTCAGAACCCTGCCGTTGACCCTGTAATCCGCAATCAAATTTTTTCTGCCAAAATGAATCACCTCGCACTTATCAGGGTTAAACTCCATCTGCCATTTCTCGGCCCAGCTCTGCATCCTATCAATGTCTCTTTGCCGCCTACAACAGCCCTCCACCTCATCCACTACTCCACCAATCTTGGTGTCATCAGCAAATTTACTGACCCCCCCCCCCCCCTTCAGCCTCCTCCTCCAAGTCATTGATAAAAATCACAAATAGCACAGGACCCAGCACTGATCCCTGTGGTACACCGCTGGTAACTGGTCTCCAGTCTGAAAACTTTCCATCCACCACCACCCTCTGTCTTCTATGTGATAGCCAGTTACTTATCCAATTGGCCAAATTTCCCTCTATCCCACACCTCCTTACTTTCTTCATGAGCCGACCATGGGGAACCTTATCAAACGCCTTACTAAAATCCATGTATACGACATCAACTGCTCTACCTTCATCTACACACTTAGTTACCTCCTCAAAGAATTCAATCAAATTTGTGAGGCAAGACTTACCCTTCACGAATCCGTGTTGACTATCCCGGATTAAGCTGCATCTTTCCAAATGGTCATAAATCCTAATCTTCAGGACCTTTTCCATTATCTTCCCGACCACCAAAGTAAGACTAACCGGCCTATAATTACCAGGGTCATTCCTATTCCCTTTCTTGAACAGAGGAACAACATTCGCCACTCTCCAGTCCTCTGGCACTATCCCCGTGGATAGTGAAGACCCAAAGATCAAAGCCAAAGGCTCTGCAATCTCATCCCTTGCCTCCCAAAGACTCCTTGGATATATCCCATCTGGCCCAGGGGACTTGTCGACCCTAAGGTTTTTCAAAATTGCTAATACATCTTCCCTCAGAATATCTACCTCCTCCAGCCTACCCGCCTGAATCACACTCTCCTCCTCAAAAACACGGCCCCTCTCCTTGGTGAATACTGAAGAAAAATATTCATTCAACGCCTCTCCAATTTCTTCTGACTCCATGCACAAGTTCCCACTACTGTCCTTGACCGGCCCTACCCTCACCCTGGTCATTCTTTTATTTCTCACATAAGTGTAAAAAGCCTTGGGGTTTTCCTTGATCCGACCCGCCAAGGACTTCTCATGCCCCCTCCTAGCTCTCCTAAGCCCTTTTTTTATCTCATTCCTGGCTACCTTGTAACCCTCAAGCGATCCTACTGAACCTTGTTTTCTCATCCTTACATACGCTTCCTTTTTCCTCTTGACAAGACATTCAACCTCTTTTGTGAACCATGGTTCCCTCACACGGCCATTTCCTCCCTGCCTGACAGGGACATGCCTATCAAGGACACGCAGTATTTGTTCCTTCAACAAGCTCCACTTTTCATTTGTGCCTTTCCCTGACAGTTTCTGTTCCCATCTTATGCTCCCTAATTCTTGCCTAATTGCATCATAAATACCCCTCCCCCAATTATAAACCTTGCCCTGCCGTATGGCCCTATCCCTCTCCATTGCAATAGTGAAAGACACCGAATTGTGGTCACTACCTCCAAAGTGCTCTCCCACAAACAAATCTAACACTTGGCCCGGTTCATTACCCAGTACCAAATCCAATGTGCCCCCCCCCCCCCCCCCCCTCTTGTCGGCCTATCCACATATTGTGTCAGGAAACCCTCCTGCACACACTGTACAAAAACTGCCCCATCCGAACTGTTCGACCTATAAAGGTTCCAATCAATATTTGGAAAGTTAAAGTCACCCATGACAACTACCCTGAGACCTCCACACCTATCCCTAATCTGTTTTGCAATTTCTTCCTCCACATCTCTGTTACTATTTGGGGGCCGATAGAAAACTCCTAACAACGTGACCGCTCCCTTCCTATTTCTAACTTCGGCCCATAGTACCTCAGTCGGCAGATCCCCTTCAAACTGCCTTTCTGCAGCCGTTAAACTATCCTTGATTAACAATGCTACTCCTCCACCTCTTTTACCACCTTCCCTACTCTTACTGAAACATCTATACCCCGGAACTTCCAACAACCATTCCTGTCCCTGTTCTAACCATGTCTCCGTAATGGCCACAACATCGTAGTCCCAAGTACCGATCCACGCTCCAAGTTCACCTACCTTATTCCAGATGCTCCTTGCATTGAAGTAGACACACTTCAACCCACCTTTCTGTCTGCCGGTACACTCCTGCGACCTTAATACCCTCCTCAGTACCTCACTACTCTCAACACTGGCTTCTGGACTACAACCAGCCCCCTGATAAATTAGTTTAACCCCCCCCCAGAAGAGCCGTAGCAAATTTCCCTCCCAAGACAATGGTGCCCCTCTGGTTCAGGTGCAAACCGTCCTGTCTGTACAGGTCCCACCTTTCCCAGAATGTGCTCCAATTATCCACGGACCTGAAACCCTCCCTCCTACACCATCCCTGCAGCCACATGTTTATCTGCACTCCTTCCCTGTTCTTCACCTCACTGGCACGTGGCACCGGCAACAAACCAGAGATGACAACATGGTTTGTCCTGGCTCTCAGCTTCCACCCTAGCTCCCTAAATTCCTGTTTTAAATCCCCATCCCTTCTCTTACCTATGTCGTTGGTACCGATGTGTACCACGACTTGTGACTGCTCCCCCTCCCCTTTAAGGATTCTGAAAACATGGTCCGAGACGTCACGGACCCTGGCATCCGGGAGGCAACATACCATTGTAGCCACTTAAAATAGCTAACTCCCGATTCCAAATGGCGAATGGCAAAGGCTGATGGGAAAGTCAGCCAACAAGACACAAATGAGCAGCTGCAGGTTGGCTGTGTATTTACCTCTGGAAAGGCCAGACAATATCGATACCAGCAACCATCAGCATAACAAAACAACAGCCATCTGCATACTAATGAGCAATCCCCGGGAACAATAAGCAACACTTCGGCAGACAAAGCAAAACCAGACTCCTCGGCGCCAGCAGGAGCCTACACAAAAGGGAGCTGAATGACCACCTCAAGACTGCACATCGATCAGGGAACCGCTCCAGCATTGGAGAAAATCGAACCAAGCGATTGGGACAAAGTCCAATCGCTTGGGACCAGGTACAGGGTCCGCCCCGAAAGGCGGGAAGCCCCTGGGGACTATAAGATTTGAGCGCCAAGTTCAAGTCGCTCTCTTCTCCATCGCTTCTCCAGCTCTTCACTCTTCAGCAGCTGGTCGAAACTGTAAGCCTTAATTCAACGCTCGCTACGAGATAGGCGCTCCTAGCTACCAATCCGTACCAACTTCGAATCCCGCAGGCTCAGAACCCGAACGAAAGGCCATTTGTTTCCCTGACCTGGTGGGCCAGTCCCAAGTTAAGTATAGGCCTGTTAGTTGTAGAAGTAGCTTAAACGTAGAATTTGTGCACGAGTAGTGATTCCTGTGTATAATAAATGTGCTTTGATTTAAATCTTACTAATCGGTGTATTGGATTATTGATCATTACTCGGACTTGAACCTCGTGGCGGTATCATAAAGATACCTGGCGACTCGAGAGCAAAGGTAATAAAACAGAGCAATTGAACCAAGGAGAAAATTAGCAACATTATTTGGCGACTCCTCCGGGACCCGATCTAGAAGTGGAAAACCACTCCGGGAGAACCCAGAATTTGAATTAGAGATCCAATTGGAAACAGAAAACCACAAATGTTCAAGCAGTTCTGATCAATACTCATAATTGGGAAGTGAATGTATGCATGCATAACTAACAGGGCGATAAGGCAAAACTGATAGATTTTTGTTGCGACAAAACTGTCGGAAGTTGTATATCCGAAAGTAGCGAAAGCCGTACCCGTATTTACAGCACCGCATTAATACCCCTGTCCCAAATTTGAAGAGCAGCATTCGGATTAATACCCCTGTCCCAAAATTTGAAGAGCAGCATTCGGAGAGGAAAGATGGCAATGCAGGCAATGCAGCGCCTTATTAACCCAGAGGAATTTGCGGTCGCAGCGACCAGCAGCAGTAGAGTGGGACAATGTCCCATTTGGGAGGAAGAGATCAGGAAATATCTCAAAGGGAAAGGATGGCCCCTTTGGAATTAATTCTGTGACAACGAGGAATCAGGCCCCAGGAGTATAGGACATACTTGGTGGGAGAACCTGAGCGAGATCCACAAAAGGAGCTCAGGAAAAGCTCGCAAGCCGATGGCAATCGTGTCCTGCTTGGCACAATTACGAGGCACAGAGGAGGTTGTTAGGATGCTCCGGAAAGAAGTTGAGGGCATACATCGAATGAGTAAGGTCGATGTAAGCGAAGTAGAAAAGGAGAATTTAGAATTGAGAAGGAAGTTGGCAGCAAAAGATGGAGAGGTGGAGGATGCCAAATGGGCACACCAGTCTTGTCTGCCGCACTTAAGCAGCTTCCAGTCTCAATACGAAAAGGCCTGTCAGGACACGCAACGTGCAGTCCTAGTACGTGAAGAAACAGAAAAGCAGGTAGAGGCATTACAGAAACAGTGTAGTGACCTCAAGGCAGCATTAAGAGCACTCCATGCTGCCACCACAGAACAAAGACAAAGCACGTTAGATCACGCAAAGTGCCGGAAGCAGATTGCAGAGCAGCAATCGCTACTTTCAGTTCAGAAAGGGTTCCAGGAAACCTTTGGAGAAAAATTAGATCAGGAAGACGGCCCTGGTTGGGAAGAATTGAATGAAACAGCGCAGAGATATGTTCAGGGAACATGTGCGCAGGGAAAGCCACAAAAGAGGAAAGCGCCCCAACCCCCCACACAGCAGATAGTTCAGGCTCCAATTAACCCAGTAACCACCCACCGCACAGCCACATCGGACGATGCAGAATTTCTATACTCCACCCATTTAACAGTGACCCAATTACAGGACGCGTGCGATAAGATCACACCGTTCCTCCCCACCTCAGACCCCCACCATTTCTTTGCCACAGTTAAGCATCAGGCGATCATGTACGGCCTGGATGAGCGAGAGCATGTAAAGCTCACCGTTTTAAGTTTAGATCCGTTGATAGCAGCAGCCCTTCCCGACCCACAGAATGTAGGAGGACGCACCCTTGCAGAAATGCATACCGCGATCCTGGATGCGATCGGGTATAACCGGGGTGACCCCGTAGATGGCCTCAACAAATGTAGGCAAAAGAAATCCGAGCACCCCACAGCGTTTGCTGGATGCCTGTGGATTCACTTTGCAGCAGTCCTTGGAGACTTAGACCGCGCCCATTTGTCCCCAGACAACATGGCCAAATGGACCCGCACCCTTATCTCCCATGCCACAGAAACAGAACAGAAAGCCTGCGCGAGTTATGATCCCTCAGAGGAGGCCCATAACGAGAAGTGGGTAGTGAAAAGATTGTCCCGCGCTTGGGAGCAATCTATACAAAGTAAACCCGCAGTCAAGAATACCGAGGAAAAGCAGGCCGGCGCAGATATGTAGGCAGTTACAACACACCAGAACCCCGCATGGATGAATGAGGGAAAGAACAGCCCCCCACCCAAGTCACAGGAGTGTTACAACTGCAGAAAGTTGGGACACTTCGCCAGAGAGTGCAATGCCCCTAAAAAGCCACAGAGCCCAGCAGAAGGGCACTCTGATTAAGAAAAAGACAGAGCCCATTCATAGCGTTAGCGCCCGTTCAGATCAGACGGACTTGACCGGATCGGACTGAGGGCGTACAGGCTCCCCCAGTTGGGTCTGCGACACCCTTTGGGATAGGTCAGGACGACCGGTAGTTGCAGCAAAAATTCGGGGACAGCCCATCGAGTTTCTCTGGAACACAGGAGGGTCCCGCACCACAATAAATTCCTCCACCCTGTTTCAAAAAGACACGTGGCCCACTACAGCCACTATCACCCTCAGCGGCTTTACAGGCCACTCACAGCAGGGACACATCACAGCCCCTGTCCCATTCAAATCGGCACCATCACCACCAAGCACCACGTGGTTTTAGTTGACCTGCCCCACACAGCAGAACACATTCTGGGAATCGATTTCATCAATTCCCATAATCTTTCATTCGATCCAGTCAACCAGTGTGTCTGGAAGATGGCAAAATTCGCAAGAGCCCCCGCAATGCTCAACATAGGAGAGTACACGAACAAAATTAGCGCAGTAGGCGAATTTTGGTTCAACCCGACCACGCTTAGCACGGACAAGCAGGTTAGGGCAGTTCTGCAAAAGAACAGGGCAGCATTCGCGACCCACAAACACGACTGTGGACGGATGGCTGGCTCCGTACAAATAACAGGACCTGACCCTAGACCCCAGAAACAGTATGGATTTCCCCAAGAGGCAGAGGGAGAAATCACAAAAGTAATAGAGAGCTTATTAGAGCAGGGCGTACTCAGATCAGTAGCCTCCACTAATAATGCCCCGATTTGGCCAGTGAGAAAGCCCGATGGATCATGGTGACTGACCATCGATTACCGGGAACTCAACAAAGTCACCCCCGCAGCAGCCCCCACCGTAGCAACAAGTCCCGAGACCATGCTCAAGCAGGGACTCAATTCCCGATTCTTTACGGTTTTGGACGTCAGTAATGGGTTCTGGTCCATTCCATTGGCAAAGGCGTGCCAGTACAAATTTGCCTTCACCTTTAAAGCACAGCAGTACACGTGGACATGCCTGCCACAAGGCTTCCACAACTCCCCCTCCATTTTCCACCGACAGCTGGCAAATGGTTTAGCCAAATTCTCTCGCCCCGAATGTCTCATTCAGTAAGTAGACGACCTACTACTGCAGACAGACACCACGGAAGAGCACATTGAGCTTCTGTCCGAACTCCTGGACCTATTACACTCAATCGGTTGTAAAGTCAACCCCAAAAAGGCCCAGATTTTGGAAGATAAGGTGATACATTTGGGAACAATTATCACACATGGTAAACGCGAGATCGAGCATAAAAGGATTGACTCGATCGCTAAATTGCCCCTTCCCCAACACGTGTCAGCCCTCCGGTCGTTTTTAGGGCTGGTTGGCTACTGCCGAAACCACATTGACGGTTTCGCCAGCAAGGCAGCGCCCCTCTCAGACCTCCTAAAGAAAGGAGCCCCCTGGGAATGGCTTCCGCAGCATACGGATGCTGTGGACTCTTTAAAACAGGCACTCACAGCAGCCCCGCACTACAAGTTCCAGACCCGCTTTCCCCTTTCGCCATAGATGTAGCAAGCACAGACCGCACTCTTTCGGCCGTGCTCCTGCAGGAACGGCACGACCAGCTAATGCCCGTAGCTTATGCCTCCAGAATTTTAGATGCTGTGGAGCAGGGATTTTCAGCCTGTGAGAGGCACCTGCTCGCAGTATTTTGGGCAGTGCAGTATTCTTCGTACATTACCGGACTGAACACCATCAGAATTCTCAACGAACACACCCCCACCCAACTTTTACTGGACGGACGACTCGAGGATGGTACAGTAAGCCAGATTAGAGCAGCGAGATGGACCCTTCTCTTGCAGGGATGGGACATCACTGTTAAACGGACAAAGACGCACACCTATTTAGCCGACAACTTACAGTACCCCGGAACCCCCCATGAATGTGAGATTATCTCTCCACACCACAACACAGGCCCCTTTATTGCCAAAACACCCCCCAGAAAGATAGGTAGTTCAACCCAGAGCCCCCCGCACACGGACACGTGTGAGCCCATAAAGATCTATGTGGATGGATCTTCCATAGTCTTGGATGGGAAGCGCATAACAGATTGCAGTATCTATGTCGAGGACGCGCAGGGAAGCGCCCTTGAGGAAATATCTTTAAGACTTCCAGGCCACTTAGGCGCGCAGGCAGCAGAGCTCGCAGCCATCACATATATAGTGGAACACCCAGATTCCTTCCCCAGCCCAGCAGACATATACTCGGACAGCCTCTATGTCTGCAACAGCCTCACGGAATTCCTGCCCCTGTGGAAAGCAAGAGGATTTGTTTCCGCAGACGGAAAACCCCTCCCCTCAGCCCCATTGCTCCGTCATATTTTAGAGAGAGACCAGAACAGGACTTTTGGGATAATCAAAGTCCGCAGTCACCATCCTTCCTCCCCCACCCCCCTGGAAATGTAAAAGCCGACGCACTGGCTAAAGCAGGTTCCAGGCATGGATATTTTTGGACACCCCCCGAAAGCGCGCCAGTGAGTGCAGTTCAGGTCTCACAGACAAAGATCGAGGATCTAGTGGAGGCCCAGAAGCAGGACAGCAATCTCAGGGAGATTGTACAAGGGAAATATCCAGCTCCCTATGAGAGGTTTAGAAACGCACTGACCACACATGACGGTGTGGTGTTAAAAGACAACCTTTATGTGGTTCCTGAACAGGACAGGAATCAACTGATTTGTTTGTTCCATGACGGTCATGGACATCAGGGAATTGTCCCACTACAGCCCATTTCAAGCAGCTTTGTTGGTGGCCGAATTTAAAGGAAGATGTAAACCACTACATCGAGAACTGTCTTATCTGCGCCCAGAATAATCCGGACAGATATGCCAAAAAGGTCCAACTCAGCCACACCCGACCCGTTAACGGCCCCTGGACTAACCTCCAGATTGATTTTAAAGGACCATTGCCCCCTTACAGGAATGGCTATAAATATGTACTTGTGGTGATAGACACTTTTACAAAGTGGGTGGAAGCATTTCCAGCCCGCACAAACACTGCAAAAACCACAGCCAAGATTCTGACCCACCACATCTTTACAAGATGGGGACTCCCCGCAGCATTGAATCCGACCAAGGCTCCCATTTTACGGGACGCGTCATGCAGAACGTCCTCACGATATTTGGCATCACCCAAAAATTCCACATAGCATACCACCCACAGTCGAGTGGTATCGTGGAGCGCATGAATCGGACCCTAAAAACCACCCTCAGAAAAATGGTCCAGCGGAACAACACCACTTGGGACTCAGTCCTCCCTTTTGCGCTGATGTTTTTGCGTAATACAATTTCTACTTCCACAGGTTACACCCCACACACTCTCATGACCGGACGCCCCATGAAAGGCACAGAATATTTATTAGGTTTAGACTTGACCAGCCCCGAGGTGACGGCCCTCACACACGAGAAAGCAGTAGAGCAATTAGTTCAAAATGTTAAAACGGCTCAGATGGCAGCCCCAGTAAAATTGGGCACCAGAAAGAAAGAGAGCAAGGCTTGTTTCGACAAGACAGTGCATGCGACTGAGTACAGTATAGGACAGCAAGTTATGCTCTCTGTATATAACCCCAGCACATTCCTGTCACCAAAATACTCGGGTCCGTACTCCATTGCGGACAAAGTCAGCCCTTCCGTATATAAAATAAAGTATCCCAACGGTAAGACGGCGTGGTTCCATATCAACCAGCTGAAGGCATATGGAACACAGTCTAACCACGCCCACCACGTCATGCTCGACGCAACACACCACACCCTGCCCACAGCCAACGTAACCCTACCATCCCCCAACACGTCCAGCCCAGCCACGGACTCGACCTCGACTCCACCCCCAAAATATACACTCCGCCCCGGAACGCCCACAGACTGCAGCAGCAGAGACAGCGACTGTGACTCGGACAATAGCCACAGCAGCCTCCCTACTATCCCCATACAACCGGACCCACACCCAGTGATTCCGACTACGATCTGAGTGATCCCTTCATGATCACTTTCCTCAACAAACCCCACCACTGACCACCGAACCACACTGACAACCCCAATTCCATCCCCACACAACAAGACACCGACTATTGGCACCGTGATAACTCGTTCCGACTCATCCGCAACGATGAGAGCGACCCCACCTCACACCATGCAGCCCTTTCAGCCCTGATACACTCAAGAGTTTGGCACCCGGGAGACGGTGACGACCTTGGGTCTGACTCCCAAACCCCTTTGCGACCCTGTTCGCTACCGAGAACTGAGGTGTCCAGATGATGTTTTAAAAGGAACTGCTTGGGAGAAGTGGTGTCCTTTCTGATGGAACCTACAAAATGTTTTACGTTGTTTGTAAGTTTGTTAAATGTTGTATGTCCGACAGGAAAAAAAAATTCACGGCCCCACGCCTTTTCGGCCGAAATCTCTGAGGACTTGCCCACAGAGACTCACTATAGCCAGACACTAGTTCAGCGGAACTAGCTTGTCTGTAGAGACTGGTTAAAGTAACAGACCCCCGTTCGTAACTGCCCTTCTGGTTCGAGGGAAGAACCACTACGGCAGCCCCACCACGATGACTACATTTCTTGCCCGTTCTTGTCGGTTGCTCAGGCAGTGGAGAAACGATTGGGACCCGCCCTGCCTGGGAACCCCCCCTCTGGTCAACTACGCTCGGGTAGGGGAGGCACGGCATTGGTAGCCGTCCTACCCGGGGACTCCACCCAACTCTTACCCGTCGCGGCCCATACGCACCTCATTTTGGCAGTTTCAGTTCAAAAAGTTTTGTTTTCTTTCAGGTAACCCTTAGGTTGCCACCCCATGCTATTTACATCCTGAAACGTTTGGATGGTAAATTGCACAGCCTGCGAGACGGCTCGCACTGTTCATTATTTGAAAGTGTGTCCTGTCCTAAAATTCGATTTTGAAAAAAAAATGAGGGAGTCACAAAATAGTTACCTATTATAAAGGGAGTAATTGGCACTAACGGACAGACAGACTATCGTACGAGATGTTAAACCAAGATAGTTACAGACACTATGCTTGTTTCCACAGAACCCCAGAAGCTCCAGGACTGGAGAAGAAAAGAAAGAAGACGCACCACGAGGACTTCCTCCGGATTGTGCATCATGATTTTGGACATTTGGTTGCGCGTGACCGCGAACCCCATGACTTCAAGCCCCCCCAGCCGTTAATGTTTCACTTCCCCACAGTACCCAGAGCCCAGTCACCAGCGACACCACACCATCTTGGTGTGCCAGGTTTATAACCTGGTACTCTCTGTCCTACGTAATAGAAACCTTACTAGTATTGGCGATACTCTGCTGCATCGTGCAGACTATACGTCTCAGGAAATGGAGAAGGAGAGCCTACCGCGCTCGAACCCCGGTATATAGGATCAGACCCCCTATGTTCAGATACGACCAGACTCCCGACCCCCACGATCTATAATAAAGTGCATTCACTTGCGTTTTATTGTCAATAAAGAAATGTAAAGAACTGTTCATGAGCAAATTGTGCGATCCTGAGCTTGACTGCCAAGCCAGGAAAAATGTGTATAAACTGCTCTGGTTTTGTTTGTATGGTTGAGGAAGGTAGGATAATGAAATGTTTAAGTGAGTGTAGTGTATTAAGCATAGTTAGAGGTTCCAAGTTTATTGTTTTGTAATGCATGTCCCTGTTTGACATTGCGCCCTTAGAATTGTTAGTTAAAATGTTTTTTGCATAGCTGTTGTCAGTGCAGAGGCCATGAAGGAAGTGACCCCCCAGGTCAGGGAATGGAAAGCAACATACTTATGTGATCCTTCACGCTTCGCGTTAGGATCACAAGGAGGGAATGTAGCCAGTTAAATTGGCCAACTCCTGATACAAAATGGCGAACGACAAAGGCTGATGGGAAAGTCAGCCAACAAGACACAAACGAGCAGCTGCAGGTTGGCTGTGTATTTACCTCTGGAAAGGCCAGACAAGATCGATACCAGCAACCATCAGCATAACAAAACACCAGCCATCTGCATACTAATGAGCAATCCCCGGGAACAATAAGCAACATTTAGACACACAAAGCAAAACCAGACTCCTCGGCGCCAGCAGGAGCCAACACAAAGGAGGTGAATGACCACCTCAAGACCGCCCATCGATCAGGGAACCGCTCCAGCATTGGAGAAAATCGAACCAAGCGATTGGAACAAAGTCCAATCACCTAGAACCAGGTACAGGGTCCGCCCCGAAAGGCGGGAAGCCCCTGGGGACTGTAAGAATTGAGCCCCAAGTTCAGGTCACTCTCTTCTCCACCGCTTCTCCAGCTCGTCACTCTTCAGCAGCTGGTCGAAACTGTAAGTCTTACTTCAACACTCGCTACAAGATAGGCGCTCCTAGCTATCAATCTGCACCAACTTCGAATCCCGCAGGCTCAGAACCCGAACGAAAGGCCATTTGTTCCCCTGACCTGGTGGGCCAGGTCCAAGTTAAGTATAGGCCTGTTAGTTGTAGAAGTAGCTTAGACGTAGAATTTGTGCACGAGTAGTGATTAGTGTGTATAATAAATGTGCTTTGATTTGAATCTTACTAATTGGTGTATTGGGTTATTGATCATTACTCGGACTTGAACCTCGTGGCGGTATCATAAAGATACCTGGCGACTCGAGAGCAAAGGTGATAAAACAGAGCAATTGAACCAAGGAGAAAATTAGCAACACCACCCGTGAGTCTCTTTCGCTGCCACAGAACCGTCTGTCTGTCCCTCTAACTGTCGAGTCCCCAATAACTATTGCTCTCCTGCTCCCCCTCCTTCCCTTCTGAGCAACAGGGACGGACTCAGTGCTGGAGATCTGTTCACCGTGGCATAGCCCTGGTAAGTCCCCCCCCCCCCCCCAACAGTATCCAAAGCGGTATACTTGTTACTAAGGGGAACGATCACAGGGGATCCCTGTACTGACTGCTTCCTCCCAGCCCCTCTCACCGTCACCCATCTATCTTTATTCTTCGGAGTCACTACATCCCTGAAGCTTCTATTTATGACCAACTCTGCCTCCCGAATGATCCGAAGTTCATCCAACTCCAGCTCCAGTTCCCTAACGCGGTTTCTGAGGAGCTGGAGGTGGGTGCACTTCCCACAGATGAAATCAGCAGGGACACTGACGGCGTCCCTCACCTCAAAATCGGGGCAGGCGCCGGTTTGACGCCGAATCGCCATGCTCCGCCCCCTCTAAATCAGCGTCATTGTGACAGTCACCGCGTGTAGTTACCGCACTCGCATCTCATTATCGGGCGCACCCCGATGCTCCGCCTCCGGTGGGCCGGGTTCCCAACGGCACGGTCCACGTGTGGTCTCAATGGTCGTGAGCCTGACCGCGGAGAGAGAGAAAGAGAGAGAGGCGTACGGACAGTGCCCAGCACCGCCATACTTCACCAACAGTCGTGCCGCTGGCCAGGGGCTTCTGCCAAGGCTGGGGGCGTAGTGGGAGGTGGCCAGGAGGTGGGCTGTGGGGTCAGAGTGGGCGAGGATGCAGTCCTGCACAACCGGTTTGTGTGTGGTGGGGTTAGGCGTACGCGCAGCTGCAGCTTGTCAGCCCTGTGCGTGTCCATCACGGACCCGCCGATTCCCGTACCATTTTGTGTGTGTTCTGTGGGTGTTCCACGTACCTGAAACCCTCCCTCCTACACCATCCCTGCAGCCACCGGGAGCGGAATCGGTGCGGGTGTGGCACCGATATTTCTGACGTGGAATTCCCCCGATTCTCCGCTGGCGTCAGCACATCGACTCAGGGACGGAGAATCCAGCCCGTGTTGGGTGATGGGAGGGGATGGGGAAAGGAACGGCGAGGGGTGAAGTGGCACGGTAGCACAGTGTTTAGCACTGTGGCTTCACAACGCCAGGGTCCCAGGTTCAATTCCCGGCTTGGGTCTCTGTCTGTGCGGAGTCTGCACGTCCTCCCCGTGTCTGCGTGGGTTTCCTCCGGGTGCTCCGGTTTCCTCCCAGAGTCCAAAGATGTGCAGATTACGTGGATTGGCCATGATAAATTGCCCCTTAGTGTCCAAAGATGTGCGGGTTAGGTGGATTGGCCATGATAAATTGCCCTTAGTGTCCAAAATTGCCCTTAGTGTTGGGTGGGGTTGCTGGGTTATGGGGATAGGGTGGAGGTGTTGACCTTGGGAAGGGTGCTCAATCCAAGAGCCGGTGCAGACTTGATGGGCAGAATGGCCTCCTTCTGCACTGCAAATTCTATGATCACACCCAGGTCACAAGCACCATCACATTTAATGCTCTAATATCTCTCAGAGATATTTTGTGATTTATTCTAATTGGCTGAATTTTTAGACTTTTTAAATCAGTCATGCTAATTAAATTGGCTTTAGCACCAGTGTCTAACTTATTGGACCACTGTACCGTTCACGTCAAGTGGTAGCAGCCATTTGTCCTCATCAACCACATTTATTGTAAATGGAGCATCAGTTTGCATTTTTTTAAGTGCCGGAGAATGTTTTGATGTCTCCAAACATTCTTCTTCTCTGTTAATACTCCAACAAGCAATGATGTTTTATCACTGGAGACTGTGTCTTCCACCGTGCTGACTGATCTGGGGTTGAACTTAGAGCAACAATTCTGAGAAAAGTGATTTTTTTTCCTTTGCATCTGGAACAAAACTTGCCAAACGCTGGACACGGCCGTAATTTGTGTCTTTGACCACATCTTTTACACAGAGATACTTTGTCCCGATTTTAACCTGTTTGTTGGTGTGCGAGGAGCTGCAGGAACTTTCTCGCCTTTTGAAGCTTCCCGCGTTTTGGAAAAAGGGCAGCAACCAGAGTACTTTCCTCCAAGAAGACAAATTACTGAGAAACATTTTAGAATGCTGTGCTGCTAGCTCGTGAGCCTGACAAATCTTAACTGTTTGTTCCAAAGACCACTCTGATTCCCTCTGAAACCGTTCCCTCAGCTTATTTTCATTCACAACAAACACAATTTGGTCCTGAATCAGGGAAGCTTTGCAGAAAAATTACAGGTTTTAGATTTTAACTTTAAATCAGTGATGAACTGATCTGATGACTGTCTTGTCTTCTGTAAATGTGATCTCAACACATAGCGTTCATACATTTCACTCTGTCTGGGGCTGCAATGAGCATCACATCTCCAAATTACTGCATTAAAGTTTTTACTATCTTCATCGTTTGCAAATTTAAACGTATTAAACACAGCAATTGCTTCGGGCCCTGCCGCTGTTAGGAGCATCGCTACCTTACATGAATCTGATTGATCTCCAAAATTTACTGGAGGAAGAAACAGGTTAAATTGTTGATTAAACACACGCCAGTTGTAGTCCACACTACCATGAAAGCTGAGACTCTTTGGTGGCTTCAATGACTCCATGCTGTTAATTGTGCAGTCTGGAAAATCTTCAGATTTCTACGGCAAGCTGATAGATTTGTTTTTGTGTTTAATGCCATCCAACCCTGGTACCATGTAATGTTCTTGTCGGGTGGCCTGATTTATTACA
The DNA here is from genome assembly GCF_047496885.1 of Scyliorhinus torazame. NCBI lineage: Eukaryota > Metazoa > Chordata > Chondrichthyes > Carcharhiniformes > Scyliorhinidae > Scyliorhinus > Scyliorhinus torazame. Next base: position 41,714,563 of record NC_092738.1, on the reverse strand, counting down.
AGAACACTCAGCCAAAGCTATAAACAAACACTGTATTAACATTAACTGTGGGTAAACTATATTCAAGACAACAGATGAAAAACAGTAAAATCATGGCAAGCAACCTCTCGCTTCAACTCCCTCCAGCCAGTCTGAGGTCATCTCACTTTAACATTGACTTATACTACTGAGACTCCAGGCAGTCAGTCGGTAATTTACAACACAACCATGATATCACTACAGACGCAGCCGGAAAATTGCACCCGCAATGTTCCTTACAGTGTGTCAGCACACATGTGTGTAGTTTACAGGGTGTAAGCACACATGTGTGTAGTTTACAGTGTGTCAGCACACATGTGGTGTAGTTTACAGTGAGTAAGCACACATGTGTGTAGTTTACAGTGAGTAAGCACACATGTGTGTAGTTTACAGGGTATCAACACACATGTGTGCAGTGTACAGGGTGTAAGCACACGTGTGTAGTTTACAGGGTGTCAACACACATGTGTGTAGTTTACAGTGTGTCAACACACATGTGTGTAGTTTACAGTGAGTAAGCACACGTGTGTAGTTTACAGTGAGTAAGCACACATGTGTGTAGTTTACAGGGTGTCAACACACATGTGTGTAGTTTACAGTGTGTCAACACGCATGTGTGTAGTTCACAGTGAGTAAGCACACGTGTGTAGTTTACAGTGAGTAAGCACACATGTGTGTAGTTTACAGGGTGTAAGCACACATGTGTGTAGTTTACAGTGTTCAACACACATGTGTGTAGTTTACAGTGAGTAAGCACACATGTGTGTAGTTTACAGTGTGTCAACACACATGTGTGTAGTTTACAGTGAGTAAGAACACACGTGTGTAGTTAACAGTGTGTAAGCACACATGTGTGTAGTTTACAGTGAGTAAACACACGTGTGTAGTTTACAGTGAATAAGCACACGTGTGTAGTTTACAATGTGTAAGCACACATGTGTGTAGTTTACAGTGAGTAAGAACACACGTGTGTAGTTTACAGTGTATAAGCACACATGTGTGTAGTTTACAGTGTGTAAGCACACATGTGTGTAGTTTACGGTGAGTAAGAACACATGTGTGTAGTTCATGTTTACAGTCTGTAAGCACACATGTTTACAGGTGTGTACACAAACAGTGGTTAGCACTGTGGCTTCACAGCTCCAGGGTTCCAGGTTCGATTCCGGCTTGGGTCACTGTGCAGAGTCTGCACGTTCTCCCCGTGTCTGCGTGGGTTTCCTCCGGGTGCTCCGGTTTCCTCCCACAAGTCCCGAAAGACGTGCTGTTAGGTGAATTGGACATTCTGAATTCTCCCTCCGTGTACCCGAACAGGTGCCGGAGTGTGGCGACTAGGGGCTTTTCACAGTAACTTCATTGCAGTGTAAATGTAAGCCTACTTGGGGCAATAATAAAGATTATTATTATTATTATAACTCCCTCTGCTACAGCTGTAATCTACTATCTTTGTTGTATTTGTTCTTGGCCATCACGAGCAAGATAATATTTCTTGTGTTAGTTGCCCAGACAGAATTAAGAGTTAACCACACAGTGTGGTTCAAGAATTGTGTGAAGAATCAGACTGGGGAGGGGGCAGCTGACTCCTGAGGGATATTAATGAATCACTTGAGATTTTTAACAATCTGGAAGCTTTAACAATCATTCCTTCGGTTCCCAGGCCACAAATTGGAGAAAGGAGGAGTCACAATTTACCAGATTTACTAAATTCAGTTTCAGAACATCTGCTGTGTGTGCTGTGATCAGAGTATTCAGGCGCTTACCAGACAAGCCCTGGGTCCTTAATGGGGATGGCTGGAAGCTTCCAGCTGAGGTAGTCACTTGGGTTAGTTCTCTGCTTATTAAAGCCTTCTTTTACCGTTCTACACTCTTGTATCGTTTTTACGGGTGCTTACAGGGCGGCCCCTTTTTTATGACTCCCTGGTGGGCGGAGCCGGAGGCGGAGTCCCCCAGGGTTTCAAGCCTGGTCTTAAAGGGGCATCACCTACATGATGTTCAGGGTACAGTAACCATTCATCACACTAACTGATACAATTGACCAGCTTCTTGAAATACCAAACTGCACTTCTGTCAATGATCCTCAAAGTCTCCATGCCACCTTTATGGCAGACCTCACTAACGTGGTGGAGGGCTGGAAGGCAAACAGAAGTACATTTGCATCTTCAGTTGATGTTGAACAAGAAAGAAAATGATGCTGATATAAATAGCGTCTCTCAGAGCATCCCAACACATGTTCCGGCCACTTCTGAAGTTACTCTTGTAAAGTCTTCATAGAGTTCCTACAGTGCAAAAGAAAGCCATTCGGCCCATTGAGTCTGCACCCACCCTCTGAAAGAACACCCTACTTAGGCCCACAACCCACCCTATTCCTGTAACTTAAACTGCACATCCCTGGACACTAATGGGCAATTGATCATGGACAATCCACCTAACCTGCACATCTTTGGACACTAAGGGGTAATTTATCATGGCCAATCCACCTAACCTGCACATCCCTGGACACTAAGGGACAATTTATCATGGCCAATCCACCTAACCTGTACATATTTGGACACTAAGGGACAATTTAACATGGCCAATCCACCTAACCTGCACATCTTTGGACACTAAGGGGCAATTGATCATGGCCAATCCACCTAACCTGCACATCTTTGGACACTAAGGGACAATTTAACACGGCCAATCCACCTAACCTGCACATCTTTGGGCACTAAGGGGCAATTTAACATGGCCAATCCACCTAACCTGCACATCTTTGGACACTAAGGGACAATTTAACATGGCCAATCCACCTAACCTGTACATCTTTGGACACTAAGGGACAATTTATCACGGCCAATCCACCTAACCTGCACATCTTTGGACACTAAGGGACAATTTAACATGGCCAATCCACCTAACCTGCACATCTTTGGACACTAAGGGACAATTTATCATGGCCAATCCACCTAACCTGCACATCTTTGGACACTAAGGGACAATTTAACACGGCCAATCCACCTAACCTGCACATCTTTCGACACTAAGGGACCATTTATCACGGCCAATCCACCTAACCTGCACATCTTTGGACACTAAGGGACAATTTAACATGGCCAATCCACCTAACCTGCACATCTTTGGGCACTAAGGGGCAATTTAACATGGCCAATCCACCTAACCTGCACATCTTTGGACACTAAGGGACAATTTAGCATGGCCAATCCACCTAACCTGCACATCCCTGGACACTAAGGGACAATTTATCATGGCCAATCCACCTAACCTGTACATATTTGGACACTAAGGGACAATTTAACATGGCCAATCCACCTAACCTGCACATCTTTGGACACTAAGGGGCAATTGATCATGGCCAATCCACCTAACCTGCACATCTTTGGACACTAAGGGACAATTTAACACGGCCAATCCACCTAACCTGCACATCTTTGGGCACTAAGGGGCAATTTAACATGGCCAATCCACCTAACCTGCACATCTTTGGACACTAAGGGACAATTTAACATGGCCAATCCACCTAACCTGTACATCTTTGGACACTAAGGGACAATTTATCACGGCCAATCCACCTAACCTGCACATCTTTGGACACTAAGGGACAATTTAACATGGCCAATCCACCTAACCTGCACATCTTTGGACACTAAGGGACAATTTATCATGGCCAATCCACCTAACCTGCACATCTTTGGACACTAAGGGACAATTTAACACGGCCAATCCACCTAACCTGCACATCTTTCGACACTAAGGGACCATTTATCACGGCCAATCCACCTAACCTGCACATCTTTGGACACTAAGGGACAATTTAACATGGCCAATCCACCTAACCTGCACATCTTTGGGCACTAAGGGGCAATTTAACATGGCCAATCCACCTAACCTGCACATCTTTGGACACTAAGGGACAATTTAGCATGGCCAATCCACCTAACCTGTACATCTTTGGACACTAAGGGACAATTTAACATGGCCAATCCACCTAACCTGCACATCTTTGGACACTAAGGGACAATTTAGCATGGCCAATCCACCTAACCTGCACATCTTTGGACACTAAGGGGCAATTTATCATGGCCAATCCACCTGGCCTGCACATCTTTGGACACTGAGGGACAATTTATCATGGCCAATCCACCTAACCTGTACATCTTTGGACACTAAGGGACAATTTAACATGGCCAATCCACCTAACCTGCACATCTTTGGACACTAAGGGGTAATTTATCATGGCCAATCCACCTAACCTGTACATCTTTGGACACTAAGGGACAATTTATCACGGCCAATCCACCTAACCTGCACATCTTTGGACATTAAGGGACAATTTAGCATGGCCAATCCACCTAACCTGTACATCTTTGGACACTAAGGGGCAATTTAACATGGCCAATCCACCTAACCTGTACATCTTTGGACACTAAGGGACAATTTAACACGGACAATTCACCTAACCTGTACATCTTTGGACACTAAGGGACAATTTAACATGGCCAATCCACCTAACCTGTACATCTTTGGACACTAAAGGACAATTTAACATGGCCAATCCACCTAACCTGCACATCTTTGGAGACAAGGGGACAATTTAACATGGCCAATCCACCTAACCTGCACATCTTTGGACACTAAGGGACAATTTAACATGGCCAATCCCCCTAACCTGTACATCTTTGGACACTAAGGGACAATTTAGCATGGCCAATCCACCTAACCTGCACATCTTTGGACACTAAGGGACAATTTAACATGGCCAATCCCCCTAACCTGCACATCTTTGGACACTAAGGGACAATTTAACATGGCCAATCCACCTAACCTGCACATCTTTGGGCACTAAGGGACAATTAAACATGGCCAATCCACCTAACCTGTACATCTTTGGACACTAAGGGACAATTTAACATGGCCAATCCACCTAACCTGCACATCTTTGGACACTAAGGGACAATTTAGCATGGCCAATCCACCTAACCTGCACATCTTTGGACACTAAGGACAATTTAACATGGCCAATCCACCTAACCTGCACATCTTTGGACACTAAGGGACAATTTAACATGACCAATCCCCCTAACCTGCACATCTTTGGACACTAAGGGACAATTTAGCATGGCCAATCCACCTAACCTGCACATCTTTGGACACTAAGGACAATTTAACATGTCCAATCCACCTAACCTGCACATCTTTGGACACTAAGGGACAATTTAACACGGCCAATCCAGCTAACCTGTACATCTTTGGACACGAAGGGACAATTTAACGTGGCCAATCCACCTAACCTGCACATCTTTGGACACTAAGGGACAATTTAACACGGTCAATCCACCTAACCTGTACATCTTTGGACACTAAGGGACAATTTAACATGGCCAATCCACCTAACCTGCACATCTTTGGACACTAAGGGACAATTTATCATGGCCTATCCACCTAACCGGCACATCTTTGGACACTAAGGGACAATTTAACATGACCAATCCACCTAACCTGTACATCTTTGGACACTAAGGGACAATTTATCACGGCCAATCCACCTAACCTGCACATCTTTGGACACTAAGGGGCAATTGATCACGGCCAATCCACCTAACCTGCACATCTTTGGACACTAAGGGACAATTTATCATGGCCAATCCACCTAACCTGTACATCTTTGGACACTAAGGGACAATTTAACACGGCCAATCCACCTAACCTGCACATCTTTGGACACTAAGGGACAATTTAACATGGCCAATCCACCTAACCTGCACATCTTTGGACACTAAGGGGCAATTGATCACGGCCAATCCACCTAACCTGCACATCTTTGGACACTAAGGGACAATTTAACATGGCCAATCCACCTAACCTGCACATCTTTGGACACTAAGGGGTAATTTATCATGGCCAATCCACCTAACCTGTACATCTTTGGACACTAAGGGACAATTTATCACGGCCAATCCACCTAACCTGCACATCTTTGGACATTAAGGGACAATTTAGCATGGCCAATCCACCTAACCTGTACATCTTTGGACACTAAGGGGCAATTTAACATGGCCAATCCACCTAACCTGTACATCTTTGGACACTAAGGGACAATTTAACACGGACAATTCACCTAACCTGTACATCTTTGGACACTAATGGACAATTTAACATGGCCAATCCACCTAACCTGTACATCTTTGGACACTAAAGGACAATTTAACATGGCCAATCCACCTAACCTGCACATCTTTGGAGACAAGGGGACAATTTAACATGGCCAATCCACCTAACCTGCACATCTTTGGACACTAAGGGACAATTTAACATGGCCAATCCCCCTAACCTGTACATCTTTGGACACTAAGGGACAATTTAGCATGGCCAATCCACCTAACCTGCACATCTTTGGACACTAAGGGACAATTTAACATGGCCAATCCCCCTAACCTGCACATCTTTGGACACTAAGGGACAATTTAACATGGCCAATCCACCTAACCTGCACATCTTTGGGCACTAAGGGACAATTTAACATGGCCAATCCACCTAACCTGTACATCTTTGGACACTAAGGGACAATTTAACATGGCCAATCCACCTAACCTGCACATCTTTGGACACTAAGGGACAATTTAGCATGGCCAATCCACCTAACCTGCACATCTTTGGACACTAAGGACAATTTAACATGGCCAATCCACCTAACCTGCACATCTTTGGACACTAAGGGACAATTTAACATGACCAATCCCCCTAACCTGCACATCTTTGGACACTAAGGGACAATTTAGCATGGCCAATCCACCTAACCTGCACATCTTTGGACACTAAGGACAATTTAACATGTCCAATCCACCGAACCTGCACATCTTTTGACACTAAGGGACAATTTAACACGGCCAATCCACCTAACCTGTACATCTTTGGACACAAAGGGACAATTTAACGTGGCCAATCCACCTAACCTGCACATCTTTGGACACTAAGGGACAATTTAACACGGTCAATCCACCTAACCTGTACATCTTTGGACACTAAGGGACAATTTAACATGGCCAATCCACCTAACCTGCACATCTTTGGACACTAAGGGACAATTTATCATGGCCTATCCACCTAACCGGCACATCTTTGGACACTAAGGGACAATTTAACATGACCAATCCACCTAACCTGTACATCTTTGGACACTAAGGGACAATTTATCACGGCCAATCCACCTAACCTGCACATCTTTGGACACTAAGGGGCAATTGATCACGGCCAATCCACCTAACCTGCACATCTTTGGACACTAAGGGACAATTTATCATGGCCAATCCACCTAACCTGTACATCTTTGGACACTAAGGGACAATTAACACGGCCAATCCACCTAACCTGCACATCTTTGGACACTAAGGGACAATTTAACACGGCCAATCCACCTAACCTGTACATCTTTGGACACTAAGGGACAATTTAACATGGCCAATCCACCTAACCTGCACATCTTTGGACACTAAGGGGCAATTTATCATGGCCAATCCACCTAACCTGCACATCTTTGGACACTGAGGGGCAATTGATCACGGCCAATCCACCTAACCTGCACATCTTTGGACACTAAGGGACAATTTAACATGGCCAATCCACCTAACCTGCACATCTTTGGACACTAAGGGGCAATTGATCACGGCCAATCCACCTAACCTGCACATCTTTGGACACTAAGGGACAATTTAACATGGCCAATCCACCTAACCTGCACATCTTTGGACACTAAGGGACAATTTAACATGGCCAATCCACCTAACCTGCACATCTTTGGACAGTAAGGGACAATTTAACACGGCCAATCCACCTAACCTGTACATCTTTGGACACTAAGGGACAATTTAACATGGCCAATCCACCTAACCTGCACATCTTTGGACACTAAGGGACAATTTAACATGGCCAATCCACCTAACCTGCACATCTTTGGACACTAAAGGGCAATTGATCACGGCCAATCCACCTAACCTGCACATCTTTGGACACTAAGGGACAATTTATCATGGCCAATCCACCTAACCTGCACATCTTTGGACACTAAGGGACAATTTAACACGGCCAATCCACCTAACCTGCACATCTTTGGACACTAAGGGGCAATTGAACACGGCCAATCCAACTAACCTGCACATCTTTGGACACTAAGGGACAATTTATCATGGCCAATCCACCTAACCTGCACATCTTTGGACACTAAGCGACAATTTAATACGGCCAATCCACCTAACCTGCACATCTTTGGACACTGAGGGACAATTTATCATGGCCAATCCACCTAACCTGTACATCTTTGGACACTGAGGGACAATTTATCATGGCCAATCCACCTAACCTGTACATCTTTGGACACTAAGGGGCAATTGATCACGGCCAATCCACCTAACCTGCACATCTTTGGACACTAAGGGACAATTTAACATGGCCAATCCACCTAACCTGCACATCTTTGGACACTAAGGGGCAATTTATCATGGCCAATCCCCCTAACCTGCGCATCTTTGGACACTAAGGGACAATTTAACATGACCAATCCCCCTAACCTGCACATCTTTGGACACTAAGGGACAATTTAGCATGGCCAATCCACCTAACCTGCACATCTTTGGACACTAAGGACAATTTAACATGTCCAATCCACCTAACCTGCACATCTTTGGACACTAAGGGACAATTTAACACGGCCAATCCAGCTAACCTGTACATCTTTGGACACGAAGGGACAATTTAACGTGGCCAATCCACCTAACCTGCACATCTTTGGACACTAAGGGACAATTTAACACGGTCAATCCACCTAACCTGTACATCTTTGGACACTAAGGGACAATTTAACATGGCCAATCCACCTAACCTGCACATCTTTGGACACTAAGGGACAATTTATCATGGCCTATCCACCTAACCGGCACATCTTTGGACACTAAGGGACAATTTAACATGACCAATCCACCTAACCTGTACATCTTTGGACACTAAGGGACAATTTATCACGGCCAATCCACCTAACCTGCACATCTTTGGACACTAAGGGGCAATTGATCACGGCCAATCCACCTAACCTGCACATCTTTGGACACTAAGGGACAATTTATCATGGCCAATCCACCTAACCTGTACATCTTTGGACACTAAGGGACAATTTAACACGGCCAATCCACCTAACCTGCACATCTTTGGACACTAAGGGACAATTTAACACGGCCAATCCACCTAACCTGTACATCTTTGGACACTAAGGGACAATTTAACATGGCCAATCCACCTAACCTGCACATCTTTGGACACTAAGGGGCAATTTATCATGGCCAATCCACCTAACCTGCACATCTTTGGACACTGAGGGGCAATTGATCACGGCCAATCCACCTAACCTGCACATCTTTGGACACTAAGGGACAATTTAACATGGCCAATCCACCTAACCTGCACATCTTTGGACACTAAGGGGCAATTGATCACGGCCAATCCACCTAACCTGCACATCTTTGGACACTAAGGGACAATTTAACATGGCCAATCCACCTAACCTGCACATCTTTGGACACTAAGGGGTAATTTATCATGGCCAATCCACCTAACCTGTACATCTTTGGACACTAAGGGACAATTTATCACGGCCAATCCACCTAACCTGCACATCTTTGGACATTAAGGGACAATTTAGCATGGCCAATCCACCTAACCTGTACATCTTTGGACACTAAGGGGCAATTTAACATGGCCAATCCACCTAACCTGTACATCTTTGGACACTAAGGGACAATTTAACACGGACAATTCACCTAACCTGTACATCTTTGGACACTAAAGGACAATTTAACATGGCCAATCCACCTAACCTGTACATCTTTGGACACTAAAGGACAATTTAACATGGCCAATCCACCTAACCTGCACATCTTTGGAGACAAGGGGACAATTTAACATGGCCAATCCACCTAACCTGCACATCTTTGGACACTAAGGGACAATTTAACATGGCCAATCCCCCTAACCTGTACATCTTTGGACACTAAGGGACAATTTAGCATGGCCAATCCACCTAACCTGCACATCTTTGGACACTAAGGGACAATTTAACATGGCCAATCCCCCTAACCTGCACATCTTTGGACACTAAGGGACAATTTAACATGGCCAATCCACCTAACCTGCACATCTTTGGGCACTAAGGGACAATTTAACATGGCCAATCCACCTAACCTGTACATCTTTGGACACTAAGGGACAATTTAACATGGCCAATCCACCTAACCTGCACATCTTTGGACACTAAGGGACAATTTAGCATGGCCAATCCACCTAACCTGCACATCTTTGGACACTAAGGACAATTTAACATGGCCAATCCACCTAACCTGCACATCTTTGGACACTAAGGGACAATTTAACATGACCAATCCCCCTAACCTGCACATCTTTGGACACTAAGGGACAATTTAGCATGGCCAATCCACCTAACCTGCACATCTTTGGACACTAAGGACAATTTAACATGTCCAATCCACCTAACCTGCACATCTTTTGACACTAAGGGACAATTTAACACGGCCAATCCACCTAACCTGTACATCTTTGGACACGAAGGGACAATTTAACGTGGCCAATCCACCTAACCTGCACATCTTTGGACACTAAGGGACAATTTAACACGGTCAATCCACCTAACCTGTACATCTTTGGACACTAAGGGACAATTTAACATGGCCAATCCACCTAACCTGCACATCTTTGGACACTAAGGGACAATTTATCATGGCCTATCCACCTAACCGGCACATCTTTGGACACTAAGGGACAATTTAACATGACCAATCCACCTAACCTGTACATCTTTGGACACTAAGGGACAATTTATCACGGCCAATCCACCTAACCTGCACATCTTTGGACACTAAGGGGCAATTGATCACGGCCAATCCACCTAACCTGCACATCTTTGGACACTAAGGGACAATTTATCATGGCCAATCCACCTAACCTGTACATCTTTGGACACTAAGGGACAATTTAACACGGCCAATCCACCTAACCTGCACATCTTTGGACACTAAGGGACAATTTAACACGGCCAATCCACCTAACCTGTACATCTTTGGACACTAAGGGACAATTTAACATGGCCAATCCACCTAATCTGCACATCTTTGGACACTAAGGGGCAATTTATCATGGCCAATCCACCTAACCTGCACATCTTTGGACACTGAGGGGCAATTGATCACGGCCATTCCACCTAACCTGCACATCTTTGGACACTAAGGGACAATTTAACATGGCCAATCCACCTAACCTGTACATCTTTGGACACTAAGGGGCAATTGATCACGGCCAATCCACCTAACCTGCACATCTTTGGACACTAAGGGACAATTTAACATGGCCAATCCACCTAACCTGCACATCTTTGGACACTAAGGGACAATTTAACATGGCCAATCCACCTAACCTGCACATCTTTGGACAGTAAGGGACAATTTAACACGGCCAATCCACCTAACCTGTACATCTTTGGACACTAAGGGACAATTTAACATGGCCAATCCACCTAACCTGCACATCTTTGGACACTAAGGGACAATTTAACATGGCCAATCCACCTAACCTGCACATCTTTGGACACTAAGGGGCAATTGATCACGGCCAATCCACCTAACCTGCACATCTTTGGACACTAAGGGACAATTTATCATGGCCAATCCACCTAACCTGCACATCTTTGGACACTGAGGGACAATTTAACACGGCCAATCCACCTAACCTGCACATCTTTGGACACTAAGGGGCAATTGAACACGGCCAATCCAACTAACCTGCACATCTTTGGACACTAAGGGACAATTTATCATGGCCAATCCACCTAACCTGCACATCTTTGGACACTAAGCGACAATTTAATACGGCCAATCCACCTAACCTGCACATCTTTGGACACTGAGGGACAATTTATCATGGCCAATCCACCTAACCTGTACATCTTTGGACACTGAGGGACAATTTATCATGGCCAATCCACCTAACCTGTACATCTTTGGACACTAAGGGGCAATTGATCACGGCCAATCCACCTAACCTGCACATCTTTGGACACTAAGGGACAATTTAACATGGCCAATCCACCTAACCTGCACATCTTTGGACACTAAGGGGCAATTTATCATGGCCAATCCCCCTAACCTGCGCATCTTTGGACACTAAGGGACAATTTATCATGGCCAATCCACCTAACCTGTACATCTTTGGACACTAAGGGACAATTTAGCATGGCCAATCCACCTAACCTGTACATCTTTGGACACTAAGGGACAATTTAACATGGCCAATCCACCTAACCTGCACATCTTTGGACACTAAGGGACAATTTAACATGGTCAATCCACCTAACCTGCACATCTTTGGACACTAAGGGACAATTTATCATGGTCAATTCACCTAACCTGTACATCTTTGGCACTAAGGGACAATTTATCATGGCCAATCCACCTAACCTGCACATCTTTGGACACTAAGGACAATTTAACATGGCCAATCCACCTAACCTGCACATCATTGGACACTAAGGGACAATTTATCATGGCCAATCCACCTAACCTGCACATCTTTGGACACTAAGGACAATTTAACATGGCCAATCCACCTAACCTGCACATCTTTGGACACTAAGGGACAATTTAACATGGCCAATCCGCCTAACCTGCACATCTTTGGACACTATAGGACAATTTAACACGGCCAATCCACCTAACCTGTACATCTTTGGACACTAAGGGACAATTTAACATGGCCAATCCCCCTAACCTGCACATCTTTGGACACTAAGGGACAATTTAACATGGCCAATCCAACTAACCTGCACATCTTTGGACACTAAGGGGCAATTTAGCATGGCCAATCCACCTAACCTGCACATCTTTGGACACTAAGGACAATTTAACATGGCCAATCCACCTAACCTGCACATCTTTGGACACTAAGGGACAATTTAACATGGCCAATCCACCTTACCTGCACATCTTTGAACACGAAGGGACAATTTAGCATGGCCAATCCACCTAACCTGTACATCTTTGGACACTAAGGGACAATTTAGCATAGCCAATCCACCTAATCTGCACATCTTTGGACACTAAGGGACAATTTAGCACAGCCAATCCACCTAATCTGCACATCTTTGGACACTAAGGGACAATTTAGCATGGCCAATCCACCTAACCTGCACATCTTTGGACACTAAGGGACAATTTATCATGGCCAATCCACCTAACCTGCACATCTTTGGACACTAAGGGACAATTTAACATGGCCAATCCACCTAACCTGTACATCTTTGGACACTAAGGGACAATTTAACACGGCCAATCCACCTAACCTGCACATCTTTGGGCACTAAGGGACAATTTAGCATGGCCAATCCACCTAACCTGCACATATTTGGACACTAAGGGACAATTTAGCATGACCAATCCACCTAACCTGCACATCTTTGGACACTAAGGGACAATTTAGCATGACCAATCCACCTAACCTGCACATCTTTGGACACTAAGGGGCAATTTATCATGGCCAATCCACCTAACCTGCACATCTTTGGACACTAAGGGACAATTTAGCATGGCCAATCCACCTAACCTGCACATATTTGGACACTAAGGGACAATTTAGCATGACCAATCCACCTAACCTGCACATCTTTGGACACTAAGGGGCAATTTATCATGGCCAATCCACCTAACCTCTACATCTTTGGACACTAAGGGACAATTTAGCATGACCAATCCACCTAACCTGCACATCTTTGGACATTAAGGGACAATTTATCATGGCCAATCCACCTAACCTGTACATCTTTGGACACTAAGGGACAATTTAGCATGGCCAATCCACCTAACCTGCACATATTTGGACACTAAGGGACAATTTAGCATGGCCAATCCACCTAACCTGTACATCTTTGGACACTAAGGGACAATTTAGCATGGCCAATCCACCTAACCTGCACACCTTTGGAAACTAAGGGACAATTTATCATGGCCAATCCACCGAATCTGCACATCTTTGGACACTGAGGGACAATTTATCATGGCGAATCCACCTACCCTGCACATCTTTGGACACTAAGGGACAATTTATCATGGCCAATCCACCTAACCTGTACATCTTTGGACACTATGGGACAATTTATCATGGCCAATCCACCTAACCTGCACATCTTTGGACACTAAGGGACAATTTAACATGGAAACCGGAGCACCCGGAGGAAACCCACTCAGACACGGGGAGAACGTACAGACTCCGCACAGTCAGTCACCCGAGGCCGGAATCGAACCCTGGCGCTGTGAGGCAGCAGTGCTAACTGTGCCACCATGCGACCCTTGAAGGATTCCTAACGGCGTAGGCAAAAATGAATGAAGACTTTCTTCGCGCTGATACACAGAAGGCATGCTTAGCATGTGTTTGCTGTTGAAAGTATTTAACCTTCCTTAGGCTCTCTCTCAAGTGTTCAGGTAGAATGGCATCAGTCCCTTGGCCATTTGGACTGAGGACTAACATCAACACTGATGAGGACATTCCTTCAACTCCAAAACGTTAGTGATTACCATCTTACAAACACAGGCACTTGTCATCTCCTCTTTAAAAAAAAGGCTCAATTCTTTCCGCAGGCTGTTCATAACCTATCTTTAAACTGCTTCTTTTGCAAAGTCTCCAAAAACAATCAACAGAAACAAGGTCAAATTGAAACAAGCTGTAAACCAAAAAAGAAAACTTGATTAAAGGTCAATTGTTGCAGACATGATTCCTTGGATGTCCCCAGGGAAAACATTAAACCACAATCTCCAGAAAGCTCTGCTGAGAAAAGGCAGAACACGATACCGAGCACAGTTTTCACTATTTATTCAGTCACTAATAAGACCAGCATTAATTGCCCATCCATTATTGCCCACTCGAGAAAGTGGTGGCGACAACTGAATGGCTTCCTCGGCCGTTTCGGAAAGTTGACCACATAGCTGTGGGTGTGGAGTCACATGTCGGCCAGTCAGTTTTAAAAATTCATTCACGGGATGTGGGAGTCACTGGTTAGGCCAGAATTTGTTACCCATCCCTAATTGCCCCTTGAGAAGGTGGTGGTCAGCTGCCTTCATGAGCCGCTGCAGTCTGTGCGGTGTAGGTACACCACTGTGCTGTTAGGGAGGGAGTTCCAGGATGTTGCCCCAGCGACAGTGAAGGAACGACGATATATTTCCCAGTCGGGGTGGGGAGTGACTCGGAGGGGAACCTCCAGGTGGTGGGGTTCCCAGGTATCTGCTGCTCTTGTCCTTCTAGATGGTAGAGGTCGTGGGTTTGGAAGGTGCTGCCTGAGGAGCCTTGGTGAGTTAGAACATAGAACATAGAAGGATACAGCGCAGTACAGGCCCTTCGGCCCACGATGTTGCACCGAAACAAAAGCCATCTAACCTACACTATGCCATTATCATCCATATGTTTATCCAATAAACTTTTAAATGCCCTCAATGTTGGCGAGTTCACTACTGTAGCAGGTAGGGCATTCCACGGCCTCACTACTCTTTGCGTAAAGAACCTACCTCTGACCTCTGTCCTATATCTATTACCCCTCAGTTTAAAGTTATGTCCCCTCGTGCCAGCCATTTCCATCCGCGGGAGAAGGCTCTCACTGTCCACCCTATCTAACCCCCTGATCATTTTGTATGCCTCTATTAAGTCTCCTCTTAACCTTCTTCTCTCTAACGAAAACAACCTCAAGTCCATCAGCCTTTCCTCATAAGATTTTCCCTCCATACCAGGCAACATCCTGGTAAATCTCCTCTGCACCCGCTCCAAAGCCTCCACGTCCTTCCTATAATGCGGTGACCAGAACTGTACGCAATACTCCAAATGCGGCCGTACCAGAGTTCTGTACAGCTGCAACATGACCTCCTGACTCCGGAACTCAATCCCTCTACCAATAAAGGCCAACACTCCATAGGCCTTCTTCACAACCCTCTCAACCTGGGTGGCAACTTTCAGGGATCTATGTACATGGACACCTAGATCCCTCTGCTCATCCACACTTTCAAGAACTTTACCATTAGCCTAATATTCCGCATTCCTGTTATTCCTTCCAAAGTGAATCACCTCACACTTCTCTACATTAAACTCCATTTTCCACCTCTCAGCCCAGCTCTGCAGCTTATCTATATCCCTCTGTAACCTGCTACATCCTTCCACACTATCGACAACACCACCGACTTTAGTATCGTCTGCAAATTTACTCACCCACCCTTCTGCGCCTTCCTCTAGGTCATTGATAAAAATGACAAACAGCAACGGCCCCAGAACAGATCCTTGTGGTACACCACTAGTAACTGAACTCCATTCTGAACATTTCCCATCAACCACCACCCTCTGTCTTCTTTCAGCTAGCCAATTTCTGATCCACATCTCTAAATCACCCTCAATCCCCAGCCTCCGTATTTTTTGCAATAGCCTACCGTGGGGAACCTTATCAAACGCTTTGCTGAAATCCATATACACCACATCAACTGCTCTACCCTCGTCTACCTGTTCAGTCACCTTCTCAAAGAACTCAATAAGGTTTGTGAGGCATGACCTACCCTTCACAAAGCCATGCTGACTATCCCTGATCATATTATTCCTATCTAGATGATTATAAATCTTGTCTCTTATAATCCCCTCCAAGACTTTACCCACTACAGTTGCAGCAGTGCATCTTGTAGATGGTGCACACGGCTGTCACTGTGCGTCGGTGGTGGAGGGAGTGAATGTTTGTGGAAGGAGGAGCAATCAAGCGGGGCTGCTTTGTCCTGGATGGTGTTGAGCTTCTTGAGTGTTGTTGGAGCTGCGCTCATCCAGGCAAGTGGAGAGTATTCCATCACACTCCTGACTTGTGCCGTGTAGATGGTGGACAGGCTTTGGGGGGTCAGGAGGTGAGTTACTCACCGTAGGATTCCCAGCCTCTGACCTGCTCTGGTAGCCACAGTATTAATGTTGTTAATACTGGTGTTAAAATAGGTCTGATTCCAAAATGTCCCTGAGTTTCAGGCCTCTTCATTCTGGGAGTGCTATGCATTCAACATGGAGCTTTGCATCTTTCATACAGTTGGCCACAACAGTCGCAAACTGGAACTATGTGCTACTCTAAGAGTGATGTCCTTCCTTCTCTGACTCGCCATCCTGATGGTTCTACATTATCGTTACCCTGTTACTGAATTCATGCAACACAGGAAACTGCACAGACCACTTCCTGCCACCAGTGACCAACCTGAGGCCTAATCATACTGTCCAACATGGACATCCCATTGGTCCTGCTTCACCATAAGACATGGGAGCAGAATTAGGCCACTCGGCCCATCGAGTCTGCTCCGCCATTCAATCATGGCTGATATCTTCTCATCCCCATTCTCCTGCCTTCTCCCCATAACCCCTGATCCCGTTATTAATCAAGTAACTATCTATCTCTGTCTTAAAGACACTCGGTGATTTGGCCTCCACAGCCTTCTGCGGCAAAGAGTTCCACAGATTCACCACTCTCTGGCTGAAGAAATTCCTCCTCATCTCTGTATATTTTCAAATATTTTATTGAAGCATTTGTAATTTTCACAATTTAACATGTTGACATTTCTAAAACAACTGCGCGGGTCGACGCACAAAATACCCCCTCAAAAAACAACAAACAATAAACCACGTACCCCACTTCTCCCGCCCTATCCCCAATTACCCGTATACTAAATTCCCTGTCCTTATTTAACATTACCCTGCCTCCTATTTTCCTCCCCCCCCACCCCCTGACTTTTTCCCTTTCCCCCTCACTGCTGACGTTCAGTTTTTGTTGAAGAAATCGATGAACGGCTGCCAACTCTGGGCCAATCCCTGTATTGATCCTCTCAGAGCGAACTTGATTTTCTCCAGACTGAGAAACTCTACCATATCGCTGACCACACTCCTGACTTCGGGGGCTCCGAGTCCCTCCATCTCAGCAAGATCCGTCTCCGGGCCACCAGGGAGGAGAAGGCCAGGATATCGGCCTCCCTCCCCCCCTTTGCCCCCGGATCCTCCGACACCCCAAATATTGCCAATTCTGGACTCGGAGTTACCCTCCCTTCCTGGACTTCCGACATAACATCTGCGAATCCCTGCCAGAATTCCCTCATTTTTTGACATGCCCAAAACATATGAACATGGTTGGCCGGGCTACCCCCACACCGCCCACATCTGTCCTCCACCTCCTCGAAGAACCTACTCATCCGAGCCACCGTCATGTGGGCCCTGTGGACTACCTTGAACTGAACCAAGCGGAGTCTAGCACAGGACGAGGATGCATTTACCCTTTTCAAGGCTTTTTCCCACAGTTCAGTTTCAAGGGCAGCACGGTAGCATGGTGGTTAGCACAATTGCTTCACAGCGCCAGGGTCCCAGGTTCAATTCCCGGCTTGGGTCGCTGTCTGTGTGGAGTCTGCACGTTCTCCCCGTGTCTGCGTGGGTTTCCTCCGGGTGCTCCGGTTTCCTCCCACAGTCCAAAGATGTGCAGGTTAGGTGGATTGGCCATGATAAATTGCCCTTAGTGTCCAAAATTGCCCTTAGTGTTGGGTGGGGTTACTGGGTTATGGGGATAGGGTGGGGGTGTTGACCTTGGGTAGGGTGCTCTTTCCAAGAGCCGGTGCAGACTCGATGGGCCGAATGGCCTCCTTCTGCACTGTAAATGTAAATTCTGTAAGTTTCCAGCTTCCCTCCTATCTCCTCTTCCCACTTCCTCTTCACCTCTCTGATAAGGGCCCCTTCCCACACTAACAATTCCCTGTATATGTCCGAAACCTTACCACCTCCAACCCCTGTTTTTGACAGCACTTTATCCTGTAGTCCCCTCAGGGGGAGGCGAGGAAAGCTTGGGACCTGCCTCCGTACAAAGTCCAGCACTTGAAGATACCGAAACCCGTTCCCTCCCGGCAAGTCAAACTCCTCCTCTAATGTCTCCAAGGTCGGCAAGCCCTCCTGGATGAATAGATCCCCAAACCTCTCAATCCCTGCCTGCTGCCAGACCTTAAAGCCCCCATCCAGCCCCCCCGGGACAAACCGGTGATTATCACAGATCGGTGACCACACTGACGCCCCCTCCAGTCTCATATGCTGCCTCCATTGCCCCCCACACCCTCAGGGCTGCCACCACCACAGGACTTGTGCAGTACCGAGCCGGCAGGAACGGCAGGGGCTCCATCAGTAAAGCCTCCAGACTCGTACCTTGGCAGGATGCTGCCTCATCCGCTCCCAGACCGAACCCTCCCCCACTCCCCACTTCCTGACCATTGATATGTTGGCAGCCCAGTAATCGTTAATAAAGCTCGGGAGAGCCAATCCCCCTTCCCCACGGGCCCGTTCCAGGAGTGTCCTCTTTACTCTCGGGGTTTCCCCCACCCATAGAAACCTCGATATCGACACATTAAAACTTCTGAAAAAAGCCTTTGGGACAAAAATCGGGAGACACTGAAAAAAGAAAAGCAGTCTCGGAAGGACCGTCACCTTCACTGTCTGAACCCTCCCCGCCAGCGTCAGTGGGAGCAGGTCCCATCTACAAAAATCACTTCTCATTTGGTCCACTGCTTTGCCCAAATTTAACTTGTGAAGCTGCCCCCAATCCTTAGCCACTTGAATCCCCAGATACCTAAAACTCTTCCCAACCACATTAAAAGGTAGCCCCGTCAGCCTCCTTTCCTGCCCCCGGGCCTGAATCACGAACATCTCGCTCTTTCCCATGTTTAACTTACAGCCTGAAAATCGCCCAAATTCTCCTCATACCTCCATGATTTTGGTCATCCCCCCCCCACCGGGTCCGTGATATAAAGCAGCAAATCGTCCGCATAGAGAGAGACCCTGTGCTCCACCCCCCCCCCCCCCCCACTATCCCCCTCCAGGTATTCGCTGCTCTCAGAGCCATTGCTAAGGGTTCTATGGCCATGGCAAACAGTAATGGGGAGAGCAGGCATCCCTGCCTTGTCCCCCGACAAAGACTAAAGTATTCTGACCGAACTCAGTTAGTTCTTACATTTGCCACCGGGACCTGGTACAGTAGCCGGACCCACTCCAAAACCCCTGCCCAAACCCAAACCTGCCTAAAATATCCCATAGATACTTCCACTTCACTCAGTCGAAAGCCTTCTCCCCGTCCATGGCAACTACCACCTCAGCCTCGCGCCCCTCCGCTGGCATCATAATTACATTAAGAAGCCGTCTAATGTTGGATGTCAGGTGCCTGCCCTTTACAAATCCCGTCTGATCCTCCCCAATTATCTCCGGGATACAATCCTCTATTCGAGTGGCCAGGATCTTTGCCAATAATTTGGCATCTACATTCCAGAGGGAGATTGGCCTGTACGATCCACAGCTCTCCGGACCCTTGTCTCGCTTCAGGATGAGAGAAATTGGTGCCTGTGATAACGTTGGGGGGAGTACTCCCAGCTCCTTGGACTCGTTGAAAGCCTTAACC
Source organism: Scyliorhinus torazame (assembly GCF_047496885.1). Classification (NCBI taxonomy): domain Eukaryota; kingdom Metazoa; phylum Chordata; class Chondrichthyes; order Carcharhiniformes; family Scyliorhinidae; genus Scyliorhinus; species Scyliorhinus torazame. The sequence continues at coordinate 41,694,033 of NC_092738.1, read as the reverse complement.
AGGAGCGGCCCCAGTAACCCAGAGAACCTCTTATAAAATTCCACTGGGAACCCATCAGGTCCCGGGGCTTTACCCGATTGCATCGCCCCCAGTCCCTCCAGCACTTCCCCAAGCCCAATCGGGCCCCCCAAGGCCTCCACCAGCTCCTCATTTACCTTCGGAAACTCTAGCCTCCCAGGAACTGATTCATGCCCTCCTCCCCATCCGGGGGTTCCGACTCACATAGCTGGCTATAAAATTCTCGGAACATTTCATTCATCACGCCCGGGTCCGTCACCGTCTTCCCCCTCAAATCCTTTATTTTCCCAATTTCTCTCTCTGCCTCCTGTATCCTCAGCTGATGTACCAGCGTCCTGCTAGCTTTCTCCCCATGTTCAGATATTGTCCCTTTTACCCTCCTCAGCTGACCCTCCGCCTTTCCTGTGGACAGGAGCCCAAACTCCATTTGAAGTCTCTGACGCTCCTTCAGGAGCTCCTCATTTGGAGACTCCGAGTATCTCCTGTCCACCTGTAAGATTTCTCCTACCAACCTGTCCAGCTCCGACCGCTCAGTTTTATCCCTGTGGGCTCGAATCGAAATACATTCCCCTCTAATGACCGCTTTCAGTGCCTCCCAGACCACCCCAGCTGCAGTCTCTCCCGTGTCATTGATCTTTATGTACCCCCGAATGGCCCCTCTCACTCGCTCACAGATCTCCTCATCCGCTAACAGTCCTGTATCTAGTCTCCACTGTGGGCGCTGGGGCATTCCCGTGTCTGCCCGTAGGTCTATCCAGTGTGGTGCATGATCTGAGACCACAATTGCTGAGCACTCAGTGTCCTCAACCCCTGCTAGCAGTGTTTTATCCAGCACGAAGAAATGTATCCTGGAGTACGCCTTATGTAATGGGAGGCGAATGAATATTTCCTGCTTCTTCGTCTCTCAAATCTCCACAGATCCACCCCTCCCATGTGCTCGATGAACCCCCGCAGTTCCTTTGCCATTGCTGATAGTTTCTCCGGCCTAGCACTCGACAGGTCCAATCTCGGGTCCGGGACCGTATTAAAGTCACCCCCCATGATCAGCCGGTGCGAGTCAAGGTCTGGGATCTTCTCCAGCACCTTCCTGATAAACGCAACATCATCCCAGTTTGGGGCATATATATTCACCAGCACCACTGCCATTCCCTCTAGCTTCCCGCTAACCATAATAAATCTGCCTCCCGGGTCTACCTCTATCCTCCCCACCTCAAATATCACCCTTTTATTAATCAGGATAGCCACCCCCCTTGTTTGAAAGTCCAGTCCTGAATGAAACACTTGCCTGACCCATCCCTTCTTTAATCTAATTTGGTGTCTCAGCTTCAAGTGTGTCTCCTGTAACATAGCCACGTCCGCTTTTAACTGTCTCAGGTGTGCGAACACGCAAGCTCTCTTAACCGGACCATTCAGCACATGAACATTCCATGTAACCAGTCTGGTCGGGGGGGGGGGGGGGGGGGGGGGGGGGGGGGGGGGGGGGGGGCGGCGGCTTGTGCCCCCCCCCCCCCTGTCGGTCAACCATGACCTTTCCCAGACCAGCTCCTAGCCCATGTTCCACACCTCACTTGATCCGCCCCTTGGCGGCGACCGATATCTGATCTCCATCTCCAGTCTCCTAATTGTCCCTTACTCATCAGCAGAACCCCCCTCCTGACCACCCCCTTCACCCCCACTTCGTCTTTCCTCAGCTCTCCCCCCACTTTGCTCCCGTGAACCAGGTATCCAGCTAACTCAGCATCTCCCATCCTCTGGCATCAAAAAGCCTGCTGACTGCCAGATTCTATCACACCTCGCAATAACACAAGCACTCAACACAGTAACCAGGGGCGAAATTCTCCCCCAACGGCGGGATGCCCGCTGACTGGCGCCAAAGCCGGCGCCAATCAGACGGGCATCGCGCCGGCCCAAAGGTGCGGAAGTCTCCGCATCTTTGGGGGCCGAGCCCCAACATTGAGGGGCTAGGCCGATGCCGGAGGGATTTCCGCCCCGCCAGCTGGCGGAAATGGCGTTTGTTGCCCCGCCAGCTGGCGCGGAAATGCGGCGCATGCGCGGGAGCGTCAGCGGCCGCTGACAGTTTCCCACGCATGCGCAGTGGGGAGAGTCTCTTCCGCCTCCGCCATGGTGGAGGCCGTGGCGGAGGCGGAAGGGAAAGAGTGCCCCCACGGCACAGGCCCGCCCGCGGATCGATGGGCCCCGATCGTGGGCCAGGCCACCGTGGGGGTCAGATCGCCCCGCGCCCCCCCCCAGGACCCCGGAGCCCGCCCACGCCACCTGGTCCCGCCGGTAAATACCAGGTTTGATTTACGCCGGCGGGACAGGCAATTTCTGGGCGGGACTTCGGCCCATCCGGGCCGGAGAATCCAGCGGGGGGTCCCGCCAACCGGCGCGGCCCGATTCCCGCCCCCGCCCAATCTCCGGTACCGGAGACTTCGGCAACCAGCCGGGGCGGGATTCACGGCGGCCAACGGCCATTCTCCGACCCGGCGGGGGGTCGGAGAATGACGCCCAACAATCCCAAAAAATAAACATACCATCCCCCAATGCGCAGGTAACGAGGCAAACCCCTCCCCCTTTAACCAATTCTTATCAGTCCTATCACCTTCAAACAGAATCCAACACAAAGGATGAAGCTTCAAGCAGCTTAAGCGAAATTGCAAGAATCAATCAGCACGGCAGCACAGTGGTTAGCACAATTGCTTCACAGCTCCAGGGTCCCAGGTTCGATTCCGGCTTGGGTCACTGTCTGTGTGGAGTCTGCACGTTCTCCCCGTGTCAGCGTGGGTTTCCTCCGGGTGCTCCGGTTTCCTCCCACAGTCCAAAGATGTGCAGGTTAGGTGGATTGGCCATGCTAAGTTGCCCTTAGTGTCCAAAATTGCCCTTAGTGTTGGGTGGGGTTACTGGATTTTGGGGATAGGGTGGAGGTGTTGACCTTGGGTAGGGTGCTCTTTCCAAGAGTCGGTGCAGACTTGATGGGCCGAATGGCCTCCTTCTGCACTGTAAATTCTATGATAATCTCTGATAATCATTCTTGCAGAAACTAAAACAGCACATAGCATCTTAAAAGTTCTTCCCTCTGTGATATCATACATAAAGCAGTAAATCCAAATCAAAGGCAGGTAGGATCAAGGATAACCCTAGAGCTTTCTATAGATATGTCAGGAATAAAAGAATGACTAGGGTAAGAGTAAGGACAGTAGTGGGAAGTTGTGCTTGGAGTCCGAGGAGATAGGAGAGGTGCTAAATGAATATTTTTCGTCAGTATTCACACAGGAAAAAGACAATGTTGTCGAGGAGAATACTGAGATTCAGGCTAATAGACTAGAAGGGCTTGAAGTTCAAAAGGAGGAGGTGTTAGCAATTCTGGAAAGTGTGAAAATAGATAAGTCCCCAGGGTCGGATGGGATTTATCCTAGGATTCTCTGGGAAGCTAGGGAGGAGATTGCTGAGCCTTTGGCTTTGATCTTTAAGTCATCTTTGTCTACAGGAATAGTGCCAGAAGACTGGAGGATAGCAAATGTTGTCCCCTTGTTCAGGAAGGGGAGTAGAGACAACGCCGGTAACTATAGACCAGTGTGCCTTACTTCTGTTGTGGGGAAAATCTTGGAAAGGTTTATAAGAGATAGGATGTATAATCATCTGGAAAGGAATAATTTGATTAGAGATAGTCAACACGGTTTTGTGAAGGGTAGGTCGTGCCTCACAAACCTTATTGAGTTCTTTGAGAAGGTAACCAAACAGGTGGATGAGGGTAAAGCAGTTGATGTGGTGTATATGGATTTCAGTAAAGCATTTGATAAGGTTCCCCACGGTAGGCTACTGCAGAAAATATGGAGGCATGGGATTCAGGGAGATTTAGCAGTTTGGATCAGAAATTGGTTAGCTGAAAGAAGACCAAGGGTGGTGGTTGATGGGAAATGTTCAGATTGGAGTCCAGTTACTAGTCGTGTCCCACAAGGATCTGTTTTGGGGCTACTGCTGTTTGTCATTTTTATAAATGACCTGGAGGAGGGCGTAGAAGGATGGGTGAGTAAATTTGCAGGTGACACTAAAGTCGGTGGAGTTGTGGACAGTGCGGACGGATGTTACAAGTTACAGATGGACATAGATAAGCTGCAGCGCTGGGCTGAGAGGTGGCAGATGCAGTTTAATGCAGAAAAGTGTGAGGTGATTCATTTTGGAAGGAATAACAGGAAGACAGAGTACTGGGCTAATGGTAAGATTCTTAGCAGTGTGGATGAGCAGAGAGATCTCGGTGTCCATGTACATAGATCCCTGAAAGTTGCCACCCAGGTTGAGAGGGTTGTTAAGAAGGAGTACGGTGTGCTAGCTTTTATTGGTAGAGGGATTGAGTTTCGGAGTCATGAGGTCATGTTGCAGCTGTACAAAACTCTGGTGCGGCCGCATTTGGAGTATTGCGTGCAATTCTTGTCGCCGCATTATAGGAAGGATGTGGAAGCATTGGAAAGGGTGCAGAGGAGATTTACCAGGATGTTGCCTGGTATGGAGGGAAGATCTTATGAGGGAAGGCTGAGGGACTTGAGGCTGTTTTCATTAGAGAGAAGAAGGTTAAGAGGTGACTTAATTGAGGCATACAAGATGATCAGAGGATTGGATAGGGTGGACAGTGAGAGCCTTTTTCCGCGGATGGTGATGTCCAGCACGAGGGGACATAGCTTTAAATTGAGGGGAGATAGATATAGGACAGATGTCAGAGGCAGGTTCTTTACTCAGAGAGTAGTAAGGGTGTGGAATGCTCTGCCTGCAACAGTAGTGGACTCGCCAACACTAAGGGCATTCGAATGGTCATTGGGGAGACGTATGGACGATAAGGGAATAGTGTAGATGGGCTTTAGAGTGGTTTCACAGGTCGGCGCAACATCGTGGGCCGAAGGGCCTGTACTGCGCTGCAATGTTCCATGTTGTATGTTCTAAATTGCACAATAAGAGAAGAAAGAGAAAAAAAAATATTGAAACACAGAAATCCCGAACATCGCAACTTAACTCACAAAATGAACCCGAACGCTAACCCTAACTCAGGCCACCACAGTTAGAATTTAAGTGTCCTTAATTTAAGAGTCCTGAGACCAGATTATTGGGCGAGATTCTCCGACCCCCCCCGCTGGGTCGGAGAATCGCCGAGGGGTGGCGTGAATCTCCTATGCAGACGCCCTCGCGATGCTTGAACGCCTCTTTGTACAGCCCGTGAGCGAGGTCTACGCGCGACACATCCTCACCACTCGCCGCCAGCGCCCCGGGGAATCACTAAAAGATTACCTACGCGACCTCAAAGTCCTCACACGCAGCTGCAACTACCAGGCCGTTACGGCCACTCAGCATAGAGAACTCGCCGTCCTAGACGTCTATGTGGCGGGAGTCCGGTCCAACTATGTGAGACAGCGCCTACTCGAAAAAGGGGCCCTGGACCTGGATCAGACGGTAAAGTTAGCCTCCTCGCTGGAAGTAGCGTTCCAGAGCCTTACCGCATTCCTGCCTGACCACGCGACTCCCTCGTGGACCCCCGACCAAAGACTACCCCAGGCCTGTGCCGCGCGGCCGCCCGCCCACCATGGGGGCTACCCTGCTATTTCTGGGGCCAGTCCCAACACCCCCGGCAGCACTGCCCGGCCCGCAACGCGAACTGCAGCAGCTGCGGGAGAAAAGGACACTTCGCCAAGGTCTGCCTGGCCAGGTCTAGGAACTCTAATTCACAGGCCCGATCCTCTGACTCACAGGCCCGCAGACCCCGCAGTGTGGCAGCGTGTCTGCCGACTCCGCCCCCTGCAGGCGCATCATCAGCCTCGTGCTATCCGTGGGGGCAGTCATCTTCCAGCCCTCACAACACGTGCGACTCACGGGGGCCGCCATCTTGGCCATCCTCCCCCACGCGGCCGGCCACGTGCGATCCATGGGGGCCGCCATCTTGGGCACCATCTTCCTCGCCACCCGTCACGCTCGAGCAACGGGGGCCGCCATCTTGGCCAACATGTGCTGCGCCGCTCGACGCGTATGATCAACAAGGGCAGCCATCGCGGAACCGCCCCAGCACCTCCGACCACGCTGGCTACCCGCAACTCAGCGCGGTCACCCTGGTCCAGTCGCGACCCAAGCACCTCCGGAGCTCCATGATGGCCGTCCGGGTAAATGGACACGAAAGGCCCTGTCTCTTTGACTCCGGGAGCACAGAGAGCTTCATTCATCCGGACATGGTAAGACGCTGCTCGCTCACAATTTTCCCGGCGCACCAAACCATCTCCCTCGCCTCTGGGTCGCACTCAGTGCAAATCCGGGGGTGCACTACCGCAACCCAGCAATACAGGGCGGCGAGTACGCCAATTTAAATTATATGTGCTCCCAGACCTCTGCGCTCCTCTCCTATTGGGACTAGATTTCCAATACAACCTCAGGAGCCTAACCCTGAAGTTCGGGGGCCCCTACCCCCACTCACCATATGCAGCCTCGCGACCCTAAAGGTCGACCCTCCCCCACTCTTCGCAAACCTCACCGCCGACTGCAAACCAGTCGCCACCAGAAGCAGGCGGTATAGCATCCAGGACAGGACTTTCATCAGGTCCGAGGTCCAGCGACTCTTGCGAGAGGGGGTCATCGAGGCCAGCAATAGCCCCTGGAGAGCTCAGGTGGTGGTCGTCAAGACCAGGGACAAGAACCGGATGGTCGTAGATTACAGCCAAACCATAAACCGGTACACGCAACTCGATGCGTAACCCCTTCCCCGGATTGCAGACATGGTAAACCAGATCGCACGCTACCGGGTGTTCTCCACGGTGTATCTGAAGTCTGCATACCACCAGCTCCCAATCCACCCGGAGGACCACCACTACACGGCTTTTGAGGCAGACGGCCTCCTTTTCCACTTCCTCCGGGTCCCTTTTGGTGTCACGAACAGGGTTTCGGTGTTCCAAAGAACGATGGACTGAATGGTGGACCGGTACGGGCTGCGGACCACATTTCTGTACTTGGACAACGTCGCCATCTGCGGCCATGATCAGCAGGACCACGACGCCAACCTCCACCGATTTCTCCAAACCGCCCAAACCCTCAATCTCACCCACAACAAGGAGAAATGCGTTTTCCGCACGACCAGACTAGCCATCCTCGGCTACGTCGTGGAAAACGGGGTCCCAGGGCCCGACCCTGACCGTATGCGCCCCCTCCTGCAACTCCCCCTCCCCCACTGCCCCAAGGCACTGAAGAGGTGCCTCGGGTTCTTTTCATATTATGACCAGTGGGTCCCCAACTATGCGGACAAAGCCCGCCCACTAATCAAGGCCACCATCTTCCCACTGGCGGCCGAGGCCCGCCAGGCCTTCAGCTGCATCAAGGCGGACATCGCCAAAGCCGCGCTGCGCACGGTGGATGTGTCCGTCCCCTTCCAGGTGGAGAGCGACGCGTCAGAGTTCGCCCTCGCCGCTACCCTCAATCAAGCAGGCAGACCGGTAGCGTTTTTTTCACGCACCCTCACCACTTCCGAAATTCGACACTCCTCCGTCGAGAAAGAGGCCCAAGCCATCGTGGAAGCTGTACGGCACAGGAGGCACTACCTCGCTGGTAGGAGGCTTACGCTCATCACCGCCTGCCACGCTCATGTTTGATAATACGCAGCGGGGCAAAATTAAGAACGATAAGACCTTGAGGTGGAGGATCGAACTCTCCACCTACAACTATGATATAGTATATTGTCCTGGGAAGCTCACCGAGCCCCCAGATGCCCTGTCCCACGGCACATGCGCCAGCGCGCAAGATGACCGACTACGGGCTATCCACGATGACCTCTGACACCCCGGGGTCACCCGGCTTATCCACTACATCAAGGCCCGCAACCTGCCCTACTCCACCGAGGAGGTCAGAGCTATAACCAGAGACTGCCAGATCTGTGCGGAGTGTAAACCGCACTTCTATCGACCAGATAAGGCCCACCTGGTAAAGGCATCCCGAGCCTTTGAACGCCTTAGTATCGATTTCAAAGGGTCCCTCCCCTCCAATAACCGCAATACATATTTCCTCAATATTATTGATGAGTTCTCCCGCTTCCCGTTCGCCATCCCTTGCCCCAACATGACCACGTCCACCATCATTAAAGCCCTACATAGTGTCTTCACCCTGTTTGGTTTCCCCAATTCTGTCCACAGTGACCAGGGCTCGTCGTTCATGAGGACGAACTGCGTCAGTACCTGCTCGGTAAGGGCATCGCCTCGAGCAGGACTACCAGCTACACCCCCCGGGGAAACGGGCAGGTGGAGAGGGAGAACGCGACGGTCTGGAAAACTGTCCTGCTGACCCTGCGGTCCAGGAATCTCCCAGTTTCTCACTGGCAGGAGGTCCTCTCCGATGCGCTCCACTCTATTAGGTCCCTCCTTTGCACGGCCACAAACGAGACCCCTCATAACCGCTTGTTTGTTTTCCTCAGGAGATCCACCTCCGGGGCCTCGCTTCCATCCTGGCTGAAGACACCGGGGCCAGTCCTGCTCCGCAAACACATCAGGAGCCATAAGTCCGATCCCCTGGTCAAGAGGGTCCAGCTCCTACACTCCAACCCCCAGTACGCTTATATCGAACACTCCGATGGCCGACAGGATCTGGTCTCCCTCCGGGACCTGGCACCCGTCGGTTCCACCACTGTCATTCCACCCTATCCCGCCCAACCCACCATGACCCGCACCCCCGCCCCTATATGGCTCCCGTGCTCCCTCCCGTTCGCCATCCCCCCTTCACTGATCCACAGGAATAAAGCTCTAGAAGAGACGCTCCCGGAGTCCACGTCTGTACCCGCACCGGCGACCTCACTACCGATGTCAGCACGGGCGAGCTCGACACCCGGGCCAGCAACAACGCCAGAGCTTCGGCGATCACAGCGCACAATCCGTGCGCCGGACCGACTGAACTTATGAACCCGTCACCCCCGCCGGACTTCATTTTATTAACAGGGGGTGAATGTGGTGAATGTATTATACCAATAATCCACCATTGTATTTGTATCTGTGCTGTTGCCCTTGTATTTGTATCTGTGCTATGCTGTTGCCCTTGTGGGCTCCTCTCATGGGCCATTGTATAGCATTATCCACAGGGGAACATGTTGGGACCTGCATGGGCTCCGCCCATGGCTCATCCCATGGCTCCTCCCCTTGAAGGGAGGTATAAAGAGCAGTCAACCTGAAGGCGGTTCTCAGTATTGGATCAGTCGCAGGCAGGCACTGTTTTAAGTTGATTAAAGCCACGGTTTACTTCTAGTCATGTCTCGAGTAAATTGATGGTCGCATCTGGTTCTAGTTTTTCCTACAAGTGGAAACATCCTCTCCACGTCCATCTATCCAGGCCTCGCAGTATCTTGTAAGTTTCAATAAGATCCCTCCTCATCCTTCTAAACTCCGAGTACAGACCCAGAGTCCTCAACCGTTCCTCATACGACAAATTCTTCATTCCAGGGATCATTCTTGTGAACCTCCTCTGGACCCTTTCCAAGGCCAGCACATCCTTCCTTAGATACGGGGCCCAAAACTGCTCACAATACTCCAAATGGGGTCTGACCAGAGCCTTATACAGCCTCAGAAGTATATCCCTGGTCTTGTATTCTAGCCCTCTCGACATGAATGCTAACATTGCATTTGCCTTCCTAACTGCCGACTGAACCTGCACGTTAACCTTAAGAGAATCGTGAACAAGGACTCCCAAGCCCCTTTGTGCTTTTGATTACGCCACCAGGTCCTTGCAAAGCAGCTCTGCTGCCATTTGCTGCATCAGTGAGGCTCCGGCCTACCGAGCACTGAAGCCTTGTTTGCAGAGACAAGGATTTTCCCCACAGAAAAGGAGGCAGCTGTATGAGGTGGCTGGAACAGGCAGAAGGCTTCCGCAAAGTGTTAGGCCTCATGAATTGTACAATCGCTGTCAAGGCCTCTCATGACCCATGGTTTATGGTTAATACACCATAAATGCTGCACTGTAGGGGGTGCTGTCTTTCAGATAAGGTGTCCTGTCTTCCTTCTTAAGGTAGATATACAAAATTCCTCAGAACTATCCAAAGCAGAGCAGGGATATGCTCTCCAATGTCCCCGGGAGCCACTATTTATTTGTTGGCCACCATCACTGAAACAGGTTTTGGGCTCTTTGTGGGATCTTGCTGTGTAAAAATGGGAAGTTCCACTTCCAACAAGTGGCTACACCTCAGAAGTACTTCATCCAGTGTAAAGTGCTTTGGGATTACCTGAACGGCACTATATAAATTCAAATCGTTCTCTCTTGTAAGCTGGCTTTATACGTTCTAAATCTCCTTCGTGAATGCACTCTCTTAACTTTCCTCACTGGCACAGGGTTCTTTTTTTTTGTGAATGTTCTCTGGTCTCTCCCAGTGCACATTCATGTGGTTTGGCTGATTGCCTGCCAGGGTACATTCTGTCCAAAGCAGAGAGAGGGGGTCTGCAATGTGTAAATAATGTGCTGCCTCATAATTGATGGCTCAGGTACCCTTGCTGAACATGTGCACTCCATCACTACGTAGGCCCTGTATAATCTTTGGAAAACTGCAGGAATTCTTGAGTCATGCTCCTGTTGTGAGATGCCAGCAGCAGCAGCTCTAAAGCAGGATCATGTGTCACTTAAACACTTCCAGCCTCAGAAAGATGAGCTGCACTGTTCCTTAGCAAATAAAATATACAGCAGCCCAACAAATAGAAGCAAAGATGATGTTGCCCTCAGTGACACACTGGCGTGTCTGTTTGAAAGCTGACCACTTTTCAAAGGCGCCAAATTGGATTCCTGCCTTCTTTTTGCAGTGCACAGACATGACGGGAGATTGAAGTTGCAAGAAATGAAGTCCAGCGTAAAAGTGAGGACAGACTTGTATTTAAACACGCCTTTTACAACCACAGGACGCCCCCCACCCCTGCCCCCCCCCCCGCCCCCCCCACCCCCCACCCCCCCAAGGAAGAACTTTCTGCAATATGGGCGGCACAGTAGCACAGTGGTTAGCACTGTTGCTTCACAGCTCCAGGATCCCAGGTTCGATTCCCGGCTTGGGTCACTGTCTGTGCGGAGTCTGCACGTTCTCCCCGTGTCTGCGTGGGTTTCCTCCGGGTGCTCCGGTTTCCTCCCACAAGTCCCGAAAGACGTGCTGTTGGGTGAATTGGACATTCTGAATTCTCCCTCTGTGACCCGAACAGGCGCCGGAATGTGGCGACTAGGGGCTTTTCACAGTAACTTCATTGCAGTGTTAATGTAAGCCCACTTGTGACACTCATAAAGATTGTTATTATTATTATTATGTCGGCAGGACGATGGCTGACCTGCGCACAGAGAGCCCCCACAGACAGCAATAAGATAATGACCAGATCATCTGTTTTGAGATGTTGGTTGAAGGGTGGGGAAAAGGACTGAAGTCGATAGATTTTTGGATACAGTGAATCGAGGAATAGGGCGAGAAAGTGGAGTTGAGATTGGAATGGTGAAGAAAGCTCGAGGGGCTGAATGGCTTCCTCCTGTTTCTGTTTCTTATCTTCTCTTCCACCAATATGAGATAATTGGCTTTCATTTCCGAATATAACAAATGCCTAATTGCTGGTATTACGCCAGGTAAAGTAATTGGCAGTCATATCCGTATGTAGTAATGTCAGACAGTTGCTTGGCATTCCTCCTCTGACATATCTTTCCAAGTGTAGTGGGAGCGAGTCTGATTCGATGGTCCCTGTGTTTAGCATTGCTTGTCCTTCCAAACTCAAGGGGGCGATTTGTCATTCCACCCCCACCCCTACCGCATTCCACCACCAACTACAATGATGTAAAGGCCTCTGTGGAGTGAATTGCTCGCTCTCTCCATTGGTGTTCGTATTCACCTCCCACACAGCTGGAGCATGAAGTATTGTTAACAGTGTCTCAATCTGAGGGCTGACTCACCAGCATTAATACTCCATGCTTTCTCATTCGTTGCTCAGTCGCTGCACATGCAACCGTCAAGACCACAGGTTTGGGAGGTGCTGTCGGAGGCGCCTTGGTGAGTTGTTGCAGTGCATCTTGTTGATTGTAAAGACGGTGGCTGCTGTACGTCGGTGGTGGAGGGAGTGAATGACAAGGTGGTGGATGGGGTGCCAATCAAGTGGGGCTGGATGGTGTTGAGCTTCTTGAGTGTTGTTGGAGCTGCGCTCATCCAGGCAAGTGGAGAGTATTCCATCACACTCCTGACTTGTGCCTTGTAGATGGTGGACAGGCTTTGGGGGGTCAGGAGGTGAGTTACTCTCCGCAGGATTCCCAGCCTCTGACCTGCTCTGGTAGCCACAGTATTAATGTGGCTGGGCCCAGTTCAGTTTCTGGTCAATGGTAACCCCCAGGATGGTGATGGTGGGTCAGTCAAGGTACAGTGCCATGAAGAGGAAACACATCTAGAGCTCCTTGGATGATGAAGGAGATAGAGATTAAAATAAAGAAGAAAAATGTGCTTCTGACACATGTCAGGTGGATAATACAAGCAAGAACCAGGCTGAATACAGAAGGTTCAGAGGGGAGGTGAAAAAGCCAACGAGAAGCAAAGAGAGAGGATGAGAAGAAACTGACAGTGAGCATTAAAGGGAATCCCAAATTCTTCTATTGGGGTATAAATAGTAAAATAGAAAATTGTGGAGGGAGTGGCCATAATTTTTCAGTCTTCCTTAGACTCAGGGGTGGTGCCAGAGGACTGGAGAATTGCAAGCGTTACAACCTTGTTCAATAAAGGTAAAGATAAACCCAGAAACCACAGGCCCGTCATCTTAACCTCAGTGGTGAGGAAACTTCCAGAAACGATAAGTCGGGGCAAATTTAACAGTTCCTTTGGAAAAAGCAGGTTAATTAAGAGAAGTCAGCATGGATCTGTTAAGGGCAAATGGTGTTTAATAAACTTCCTGGTGCTTTTGAGGATCAATGAGGTCAATGCTGTTGATGTGGTGTACACGGACTTCCAAAAGGCGTTTGATACAGTGCCACACAACAGACTTGTGAGAAAAGTTATAGCTGATAGAGTAAACATGACAGTCTCAACATGGATACAACATTGGCTGTGTGACAGGGAACAGAGAGAATGGTTGATGGGATTGTTTTCAGACTGATCTTTCCTGAGATATATTAATGACCCAGACCTTGGTGTACAGGATACAATTCCCACGTTTATGGATGATACGCAACTTGGAAGTTTTGTGAATTGTGAACTATAGACCTTCAAGAAGGACATCTGCAGGTTGGTGGAATGGGCGGACAAGTGGCAGATGAAATTCAATTCAGAGCAGCATGAAGTAATTCATTTTGGTAGGAATCATGGAATCATAGCATTTACAGTGCAGAAGGAGGCCATTCGGCCCATCGAGTCTGCACCGGCTCTTGGAAAGAGCACCCTACCCAAGCCCACACCTTCACTCTATCCCCATAACCCAGTAACCCCACCCAACACCAAGGGCAATTTTGGACACGAAGGGCAATTTATCATGGCTAATCCACCTAACCTGTACATCTTAGGACACTAAGGGCAATTTATCATGGCCAATCCACCTAACCCGCACATCTTTGGACACTAAGGGACAATTTAGCATGGCCAATCCACCTAACCTGCACATCTTTGGACACTAAGGGACAATTTAGCATGGCCAATCCACCTAACCCGCACATCTTTGGACTGTGGGAGGAAACCGGAGCGCCCGGGGGAAACCCACGCACACACGGGGAGAACGTGCAGACTCCACACAGTCAGTGACCCGAGCCGGGAATCGAACCTGGGACCCTGGAGCTGTGAAGCAATTGTGCTAACCACCGTGCTACCGTGCTGCCCACGGAGGAATGCAGGGGAGGGATTTTCTATGCCAATCCCCCCCCCCCCTGGTGGCAGAGGCAATCTGCCGTTGGTCAGCGGAACTGGAAAATCCTGCTGGAGAAAACGACTGGAAAATTCCAGCCAATAAACAATCTAAAATGTAGAAAGAGGGACCTGGGTGTATGTGTGCATCGATCATTGAAGGTGACAGGACAGGTGGAGAGAGCGGTTAATAAAGCATAAACTACACTGGGCTTCATTAATAGGGGCACAGAGTACAAGAGCGAGGAGGTCATGTTAAACCTGTGTAAAACATTAGTTGAGCCTCAACTGGAGCCTTCAGGAAGAATGTGAAGGATTTTGAGAGGGTGCAGAAAAGATTCACGAGGATGGTTCCAGGGATGGGGACTTCCATTCCATGGGTAGATTGCAGAATCTGAGACTGTTTTCTTGGAAAAGAGAAGGTTGAGAGGAGATTTGAGAGAGATGTTCAAAATCATGAGGTGGGTCTGGGCAGAGCCAAGAGAGAGTAACTGTTCCCATTGGGGGAAGGATTGAGAATGAGAGGGACACAGGTTTGAAGTGATTGGTGAAATGACAATATGAGGAGAAACCTTTGCACACAGAGTGGATAGGGTGGGGATTGCACTGCCTGAGCGTGCGGTGGAAGCAGAGTCAATCGAGGCTTTCCAAAGAGAATTGGATCACTATCTAAAAGGGAAAGAATGTGCAGGGAGGAGGGAGGGGAATAGCACTCGGTAAATTGCTCAGAGAGCTAGCACAGATATAATGGGCCGAATGGCCTTCTTCTCTGCTGTCACCATTCATTGATTCAATGGAAACATCTCTATATCCACCCTATCAAAGCCTTTCATCATTTTAAAGACCTCTCTGAGGTCGTATTTCAGCCTTCTCTTTTCTGGTACATATATCGTCTCTGGCATTGTTCGCATAAATCTTTTCAGCGCCCAGAATGAGATGGCCCGATAATGTTGAGGCACAAATGTGTGATGATTTAGAGTAATATTTCTCACACTGTTAATTTCAATAAATTATGGGTTCTTTGACAGGCGGACAATGTGCTGTTAAGCCATTTGAAAGCAAACATTGGCACCATTTTGATCACCTGCAGCACCATGTAAGGCTTGTCTGTAAATGTTTTCATGATGCAGGACAAGTAATGAATGTGAGCTCAAATCAGTCTTAACCATTTCACTGTTACAGACCAAAGGTAATTTCAGTCTCCCTGGGGCAGCCATGCTGTTCTTGAAGGGTTCAGTTTGGCTGCCAGTCGAATGAGTTGACACAATCCAATGTTAATATTAAAGTGTTTCTGTGCAAACTCATTTGTAACTTGTCTACTGGATCTTTAAACCTGGCAAATAACTTACATAGAACATAGAACATTACAGCGCAGTACAGGCCCTTCGGCCCTCGATGTTGCGCCGACCTGTGAAACCATCTAAAGCCCATCTACACTATTCCCTTATCGTCCATATGTCTATCCAATGACCATTCGAATGCCCTTAGTGTTGGCGAGTCCACTACTGTTGCAGGCAGGGCATTCCACGCCCTTACTACTCTCTGAGTAAAGAACCTACCTCTCACATCTGTCTTATATCTATCTCCCCTCAATTTAAAGCTATGTCCCCTCGTGCTAGACATCACCATCCGAGGAAAAAGGCTCTCACTGTCCACCCTATCCAATCCTCTGATCATCTTGTCTGCCTCTATTAAGTCACTTCTTAACCTTCTTCTCTCTAACGAAAACAGCTTCAAATCCCTCAGCCTTTCCTCATAAGATCTTCCCTCCATACCAGGCAACAGTCTGGCGAATCTCCTCTGCACCCTTTCCAATGCTTCCACATCCTTCCTATAATGCGGCGACAAGAATTGCACGCAATACTCCAAATGCGGCCGCACCAGAGTTTTGTACAGCTGCAACATGACCTCATGGCTCCGAAACTCAATCCCTCTACCAATAAAAGCTAACACACCGTACGCCTTCTTAACAACCCTCTCAACCTGGGTGGCAACTTTCAGGGATCTATGTACATGGACACCGAGATCCCTCTGCTCATCCACACTGCCAAGAATCTTACCGTTAGCCCAGTACTCTGTCTTCCTGTTATTCCTTCCAAAATGAATCACCTCACACTTTTCTGCATTAAACTCCATTTGCCACCTCTCAGCCCAGCGCTGCAGCTTATCTATGTCCCTCTGTAACTTGTAACATCCTTCCACACTGTCCACAACTCCACCGACTTTAGTGTCATCTGCAAATTTACTCACCCATCCTTCTACACCCTCCTCCAGGTCATTTATAAAAATGACAAACAGCAGTGGCCCCAAAACAGATCCTTGTGGGACACCACTGGTAACTGGACTCCAGTCTGAACATTTCCCATCAACCACCACCCTTTGTCTTCTTCCAGCTAGCCAATATCTGATCCAAACTGCTAAATCACCCTGAATCCCATGCCTCCGTATTTTCTGCAGTAGCCTACCGTGGGGAACCTTATCAAACGCTTTACTGAAATCCATATACATCACATCAACTGCTTTACCCTCATCCACCTGTTTGGTCACCTTCTCAAAGAACTCAATAAGGTTTGTGAGGCACGACCTACCCTTCACAAAACCGTGTTGCTATCTCTAATCAAATTATTCCTTTCCAGATGATTATACATCCGATCTCTTATAAACCTTTCCAAGATTTTGCCCACAACAGAAGTAAGGCTCACTGGTCTATAGTTACCGGGGTTGTCTCTACTCCCCTTCCTGAACAAGGGGACAACATTTGCTATCCTCCAGTCTTCTGGCACTATTCCTGTAGACAAAGATGACTTAAAGATCAAAGCCAAAGGCTCAGCAATCTCCTCCCTAGCTTCCCAGAGAATCCTAGGATAAATCCCATCCGGCCCAGGGGACTTATCTATTTTCACACTTTCCAGAATAGTTAACACCTCCTCCTTATGAACCTCAAGCCCTTCTAGTCTAGTAGCCTGAATCTCAGTATTCTCCTCGACAACATTGTCTTTTTCCTGTGTGAATACTGACGAAAAATATTCATTTAGCACCTCTCCTATCTCCTCGGACTCCAAGCACAACTTCCCACTACTGTCCTTGACTGGCCCTACTCTTACCCTAGTCATTCTTTTATTCCTGACATATCTATAGAAAGCTTTAGGGTTATCCTTGATCCTACCTGCCAAAGACTTCGCATGTCCCCTCCTGGCTCTTCTTAGCTCTCTCTTTAGGTCCTTCCTAGCTAACTTGTAACTCTCGAGCGCCCTAACTGAACCTTCATGTCTCATCTTTACATAAGCCTCCTTCTTCCTCTTGACAAGTGTTTCGACTGCCTTAGTAAATCACGGTTCCCTCACTCGACCACTTCCTCCGTGCCTGACAGGTACATACTTATCAAGGACACGCAGTAGCTGTTCCTTGAACAAGCTCCACATTTCCATTGTTCCCATCCCCTGCAGTTTTCCTCTCCATCTGACACATCCTAAGTCTTGCCTCATCGCATCATAATTGCCTTTCCCCCAGATATAACTCTTGCCCTGCGGTATATACCTATCCCTTTCCATCACTAAAGTAAATGTAATCGAATTAGAACAAGAACAAAGAAATGCACAGCCCGGGAACAGGCCCTTCGGCCCTCCAAGACCGTGCCGACCATGCTGCCCGACTAAACTACAATCTTCTACACTTCCTGGGTCTGTATCCCTCTATTCCCATCCTATTCATGTATTTGTCAAGATGCCCCTTAAATGTCACTATCGTCCCTGCTTCCACCACCTCCTCCGGTAGCGAGTTCCAGGCACCCACTACCCTCTGCGTAAAAAACTTGCCTCGTACATCTACTCTAAACCTTGCCCCTCTCACCTTAAACCTATGCCCCCTAGTGATTGACTCCTCTACCCCGGGGAAAAGCCTCTGACTATCCACTCTGTCTATGCCCCTCATAATTTTGTAGACCTCTATCAGGTCGCCCCTCAACCTCCTTCGTTCCAGTGAGAACAAACCGAGTTTATTCAACCGCTCCTCATAGCTAATGCCCTCCATACCAGGCAACATTCTGGTAAATCTCTTGTGCACCCTCTCTAAAGCCTCCACATCCTTCTGGTAGTGTGGCGACCAGAATTGAACACTATACTCCAAGTGTGGCCTAAGGTTCTATACAGCTGCAACATGACTTGCCAATTCTTATACTCAATGCCCCGGCCAATGAAGGCAAGCATGCCGTATGCCTTCCTGACTACCTTCTCCACCTGTGTTGCCCCTTTCAGTGACCTGTGGACATGTGGTCACTATCACCAAAGTGCTCACCTACCTCCAAATCTAACACCTGTCCTGGTTCATTACCCAGTACCAAATCCAATACGGCCTCGCCTCTCGTTGGCCTATCTACATACTGTGTCAGGAAACCCTCGTGCACACATTGGACAAAAACAGACCCATCTAAAGTACTCAAACTATAGCGTTTCCAGTCAACATTTGGAAAGTTAAAGTCCCCCATAACAACTACCCTGTTGCTTTCGCTCCTATCCAGAATCATCTTTGCAATCCTTTCCTCTACATCTCTGGAACTTTTCGGAGGCCTATAGAAAACCCCTAACAGGGTGACCTCTCCTTTCCTGTTTCTAATCTCAGCCCATACTACCTCAATCGACGAGTCCTCATCAAACGTCCTTTCTGCCACCGTAATACTGTCCTTGACTAACAATGCCACCCCTCCCCCTCTTTTACCACCTGCCCTGAGCTTACTGAAATATCTAAACCCCGGCACCGGCAACAACCATTCCTGTCCCTGCTCTATCCATGTCTCCGAAATGGCCACAACATCGAAGTCCCAGGTACCAACCCATGCCGCAAGTTCACCCACCTTATTCCGGATGCTCCTGGCATTGAAGAAGACATACTTTAAACCACCTTCCTGCCTGCCGGTACACTCCTGCAACTTTAAAACCTTACTCATGACCTCACTACTCTCAATCCCCTGTATACTGGAGCTACAATTCAGGTTCCCAAGCCCCTTCTGAACTAGTTTAAACCCTCCCGAAGAGCATTAGCAAATTTCCCCCCCAGGATATTGGTACCCCTCTGGTCCAGGTGTAGACCATCCCATTTGTAGAGGTCCCACCGACCCCAGAATGAGCCCCAATTATCCAGAAATCTGAAACCCTCCCTCCTGCACCATCCCTGTAGCCACGCGTTCAACTCCTCTCTTTCCCTGTTCCTCGTCTCGCTATCACGTGGCACGGGTAACAACCCAGAAATAATAACTCTGTTTGTCCTAGATCTAAGTTTCCACCCTAGCTCCCTGAATTCCTGCCTTACATCCCTATCCCTTTTCCTACCTATGTTGTTGGTACCTATGTGGACCACGACTTGGGGCTGCTCCCCCTCCCCCTTATGGATCCCGAAAACACAATCCGAGACATCATGCACCCTGGCACCTGGTCAACTTTGTCAATTTCCTTCCTATTCTTGCAAACTCTAAATCAAAATGGTAATTTTACTGAATTCTCACAAGTGGCAAGGACACACAGGATACATGTTACTGTAATAGGACAGGTGTGATGCGCTTTACTGAGTGCAATGACACGTGGGGCGCGATTTCATGAAAAAAAAAGAGTCCGTTCTGGGCAGGTTTCGAGCGGTTATTAAGTTCTGGGACCGACCCTGCTATCGAACGGGACTCTGTTAATTTGCCGGGCCTCAGTAGGGAACACCCCACCAAGGCCACACCCAGTCACAATCCGTGGACTGAGGAACTCCGCTGGTCAGTGCAGGAAGAGATTGGGGAGCCATTTCTCGTGGTCTCTTTACCCCCCCTCCCCCTCCCCCAACATGACCCCGCACCCCTCCAATGTCCCAACTCACCTGTCAGGCCATCCTCAAGCCCCTCCGCACACAACCCCATACAGACAAGGCACCCCCGGACCTGATCCCAAGCAAGTGCAAAATGTCAGTGCTAACTGGGCACCCTGGCAGTGTCAAACTGGCAATCGGATGGTACTGCAAGGGTGCCCTAGTGGCACTGCCAGAGTGACATTGGCAGAGCCAAGGTGCCATCCTGCCCCAAGGCCATCCTGCCAGTGGCCTACAATAGAATGGTCCCTGTTTGCTAAACGGCGCCCGGCTGGAGTCTACTCGTTGGGGAGCTGGTAGATCTGGCGTAGGCATAGTTAAGTGAGCAGGGCGGGGTCCAGATCATGACGTCTGAGGAGATCTTGTTTGATTTTGTGGCCATAAGGACCACAGGGAATCCTGGTAAGAGGCACCTCGCGGGATTTACCAGCTGAATTCAGTCCCGATTCCAGCGGGACACTGTAATGTTCTTGTCAGATGGCCTGATTTATTACAAGAACACTTGTAGCTAAAGCCAGTTCAGATATGATTTCCTCACTCTTTGGTATTTGGTAATGTCCTCTTTTGATAGCCTTGTTAAGATCTTTAGGATCCATGCATATGTGAATATCGCCATTCTTTTTCTTCACACAAACCAGGGAGTTTACCCAGTTGGTAGGTTCTTCTATCTTTCTGATTACTTTTAATTTTGTCACTCTGTCAAGCTGCTATTTGAGGTGCTCCCGAAGAGCTGCAGGTACTTTTCTGGGTGCCTGTGTCATAGGTTTTGCATCCGCTTTGAGTTGTATCTTGTCAGTGAATGGCAGTCTACTAAAATCAGTGAACACATCGCTGAATTTGCTGATAATATTCTCTGAATTGTTGGAGTGTTGATCCAATTCGTTGTGGATGCGAGATACCAACTGCACTAGACGTAATTCTTCACAGGACTGATCACCTAATAATGAATCCAAGCTCTTAGATACAATATAGAATGGGACGGAATAAACTATGTTCTTCACCACGGGCAGCACGGTAGCATTGTGGACAGCACAATTGCTTCACAGCTCCAGGGTCCCAGGTTCGATTCCCGGCTTGGGTCTCTGTCTGTGCGGAGTCTGCACATCCTCCCCGTGTGTGCGTGGGTTTCCTCCGGGTGCTCCGGTTTCCTCCCACAGTCCAAAGATGTGCGGGTTAGGTGGATTGGCCATGATAAATTGCCCTTAGTGTCCAAAATTGCCCTTAGTGTTGGGTGGGGTTGCTGGGTTATGGGGATAGGGTGGAGGTGTTGACCTTGGGTAGGGTGCTCTTTCCAAGAGCCGGTGCAGACTTGATGGGCCGAATGGCCTCCTTCTGCACTGCAAATTCTATGATCACACCCAGGTCACAAGCACCATCACATTTAATGCTCTAATATCTCTCAGAGATATTTTGTGATTTATTCTAATTGGCTGAATTTTTAGATTTTTTAAATCAGTCATGCTAATTAAATTGGCTTTAGCACCAGTGTCTAACTTATTGGACCACTGTACCGTTCACGTCAAGTGGTAGCAGCCATTTGTCCTCATCAACCACATTTATTGTAAATGGAGCATCAGTTTGCATTTTTTTAAGTGCCGGAGAATGTTTTGATGTCTCCAAACATTCTTCTTCTCTGTTAATACTCCAACAAGCAATGATGTTTTACACTGGAGGCTGTGTCTTCCACCGTGCTGACTGATCTGGGGTTGAGCTTAGAGTAACAATTCTGAGAAAAGTGATTTTTTTTCCTTTGCATCTGGAACAAAACTTGCCAAACGCTGGACACGGCCGTAATTTGTGCCTTTGACCACATCTTCTACACAGAGATACTTTGTCCCGATTTTAACCTGTTTGTTGGTGTGCGAGGAGCTGCAGGAACTTTCTCGCCTTTTGAAGCTTCCCGCGTTTTGGAAAAAGGGCAGCAACCAGAGTGCTTTCCTCCAAGAAGACGAATTACTGAGAAACATTTTAGAATGCTGTGCTGCTAGCTCGTGAGCCTGACAAATCTTAACTGTTTGTTCCAAAGACCGCTCTGATTCCCTCTGAAACCGTTCCCTCAGCTTATTTTCATTCATACCAAACACAATTTGGTCCTGAATCAGGGAAGCTTTGCAGAAAAATTACAGGTTTTAGATTTTAACTTTAAATCAGTGATGAACTGATCTGATGACTGTCTTGTCTTCTGTAAATGTGATCTCAACACATAGCGTTCATACATTTCACTCTGTCTGGGGCTGCAATGAGCATCACATCTCCAAATTACTGCATTAAAGTTTTTACTATCTTCATCGTTTGCAAATTTAAACGTATTAAACACAGCAATTGCTTCGGTCCCTGCCGCTGTTAGGAGCATCGCTACCTTACATGGATCTGCTTGATCTCCAAAATTTACTGGAGGAAGAAACAGGTTAAATTGTTGATTAAACACACGCCAGTTGTAGTCCACACTACCATGAAAGCTGAGACTCTTTGGTGGCTTCAATGACTCCATGCTGTTAATTGTGCAGTCTGGAAAATCTTCAGATTTCTACGGCAAGCTGATAGATTTGTTTTTGTGTTTAATGCCATCCAACCCTGGTACCATGTAATGTTCTTGTCGGGTGGCCTGATTTATTACAAGAACACTCAGCCAAAGCTATAAACAAACACTGTATTAACATTAACTGTGGGTAAACTATATTCAAGACAACAGATGAAAAACAGTAAAATCATGGCAAGCAACCTCTCGCTTCAACTCCCTCCAGCCAGTCTGAGGTCATCTCACTTTAACATTGACTTATACTACTGAGACTCCAGGCAGTCAGTCGGTAATTTACAACACAACCATGATATCACTACAGACGCAGCCGGAAAATTGCACCCGCAATGTTCCTTACAGTGTGTCAGCACACATGTGTGTAGTTTACAGGGTGTAAGCACACATGTGTGTAGTTTACAGTGTGTCAGCACACATGTGGTGTAGTTTACAGTGAGTAAGCACACATGTGTGTAGTTTCCAGTGAGTAAGCACACATGTGTGTAGTTTACAGGGTATCAACACACATGTGTGTAGTTTACAGGGTGTAAGCACACATGTGTGTAGTTTACAGGGTGTCAACACACATGTGTGTAGTTTACAGTGAGTAAGCACACATGTGTGTAGTTTACAGGGTATCAACACACATGTGTGTAGTTGACAGGGTGTAAGCATAAATGTGTGTAGTTTACAGGGTGTCAACACTCATGTGTGTAGTTTACAGGGTGTAAGCACACATGTGGTGTAGTTTACAGTGTGTAAGCACACATGTGTGTAGTTTACAGGGTGTAAGCACACATGTGTGTAGTTTACAGGGTGTCAACACACATGTGTGTAGTTTACAGTGAGTAAGCACACATGTGTGTAGTTTACAGGGTATCAACACACATGTGTGTAGTTGACAGGGTGTAAGCATAAATGTGTGTAGTTTACAGGGTGTCAACACTCATGTGTGTAGTTTACAGGGTGTAAGCACACATGTGGTGTAGTTTACAGTGTGTAAGCACACATGTGTGCAGTTTACAGTGTGTAAGCACATGTGTGTAGTTTACAGGGTGTCAACACACGTGTGTAGTTTACAGGGTGTAAGCACACATGTGTGTAGTTTACAGGGTGCCAGCACACATGTGTATAGTTTACAGGGTGTAAGCACACATGTGGTATAGTTTACAGTGTGTAAGCACACATGTGTGCAGTTTACAGTGTGTAAGCACACGTGTGTAGTGTACAGGGCGTCAACACACGTGTGTAGTTTACAGTGTGTAAGCACACATGTGGTGTAGTTTACAGTGTGTAAGCACACATGTGTGCAGTTTACAGTGTGTAAGCACACATGTGTGTAGTTTACAGGGTGTCAACACACATGTGTGTAGTTTACAGGGTGTAAGCACACATGTGTAGTTTACAGTGTGTCAACGCACATGTGCCTAGTTTACAGTGAGTAAGCACACATGTGTGTAGTTTACAGGGTGTCAACACACATGTGTGTAGTTTACAGGGTGTCAACACACGTGTGTAGTTTACAGTGTGTAGCTCGATAGAGTCGATTTCGGCGGGAGAACAGCTGGTGAGTCAGTTTCAGCGGGAGCAGTGCGGAAGTGGTTGCTGGGAGGCAAGTCTGTCCTTTAAAAGCACTTGTCTTTGCAGGGGCAGGCCAGTCGATTTCGGCGTGAGAGCAGCTGGTTAGTCAGTTTCAGCGGGAGCATTGCGGAAGGAGGTTGCTGGGAGGTAAGTCAACCTTTAAAAGCACTTGTCTTTGCAGGGGCAGGCCAGTCGATTTCGGCGGGAGTGGAGCTGGCTGGTTAGTCAATTTCAGCAGGAGCTGAGAATTTTTTTAAAACATTTTTTAAAAAAAAATTAGTGTTTTAGGCGGGAACAGGAAGTCGACCCGCGGACGTCTGGGAAGACCCTCACCAATAAATTCTGGTGGAGAGGAAACCCGAGACACTACACGTGTAGTGTCTCCCACCCACCCTCCTCCTCTAACCTAATAATAAAACCCATTGGTCTGAGGTAAGTACCATATTTTATTACATTATTATTATTTTTTATAAAAATTTAATTTAGTTGTTAGCCAGATCTTGGTAGAAAGTTAGAGGAATGGCAGGGAAGGGAGTGCAATGTTCCTCCTGCAGGATGTTTGAGGTGAGGGATGCCGTTAGTGTCCCTGCTGATTTTACCTGCAGGAAGTGCTGCCATCTCCAGCTCCTCCAAGACCGAGTTAGGGAACTGGAGCTGGAGTTGGAAGAACTTCGGATCATTCGGGAGGCAGAAGGGGTCATAGATAGCAGCTTCAGGGAATTAGTTACACCAAAGATTGGAGATAGATGGGTAACTGTAAGAGGGACTGGGAAAAAGCAGTCAGTGCAGGGATTCCCTGCGGTCGTTCCCCTGAGAAACAAGTATACCGCTTTGGATACTTGTGGGGGGGGGGACTTACCAGGGGTAAGCCATGGGGTACGGGCCTCTGGCACGGAGTCTGTCCCTGTTGCTCAGAAGGGAAGGGGGGAGAGGAGCAGAGCATTAGTAATTGGGGACTCGATAGTCAGAGGCACAGATAGGAGATTTTGTGGGAGCGTGAGAGACTCACGTTTGGTATGTTGCCTCCCAGGTGCAAGGGTACGTGATGTCTCGGATCGTGTTTTCCGGGTCCTTAGGGGGGAGGGGGAGCAGCCCCAAGTCGTGGTCCACATTGGCACTAACGACATAGGTAGGAAAGGGGACAAGGATGTCAGGCAGGCTTTCAGGGAGCTAGGATGGAAGCTCAGAACTAGAACAAACAGAGTTGTTATCTCTGGGTTGTTGCCCGTGCCACGTGATAGTGAGATGAGGAATAGGGAGAGAGAGCATTTAAACACGTGGCTACAGGATGGTGCAGGCGGGAGGGATTCAGATTTCTGGATAACTGGGGCTCTTTCTGGGGAAGGTGGGACCTCTACAGACAGGATGGTCTACATCTGAACCTGAGGGGCACAAATATCCTGGGGGGGAGATTTGTTAGTGCTCTTTGGGGGGGTTTAAACTAATGCAGCAGGGGCATGGGAACCTGGATTGTAGTTTTAGGGTAAGGGAGAATGAGAGTATAGAGGTCAGGAGCACAGATTTGACGTCGCAGGAGGGGGCCAGTGTTCAGGTAGGTGGTTTGAAGTGTGTCTACTTCAATGCCAGGAGTATACGAAACAAGGTAGGGGAACTGGCAGCATGGGTTGGTACCTGGGACTTCGATGTTGTGGCCATTTCGGAGACATGGATAGAGCAGGGACAGGAATGGATGTTGCAGGTTCCGGGGTTTAGGTGTTTTAGTAAGCTCAGAGAAGGGGGCAAAAGAGGGGGAGGTGTGGCGCTGCTAGTCAAAAGCAGTATTACGGTGGCGGAGAGGATGCTAGATGGGGACTCTTCTTCCGAGGTAGTATGGGCTGAAGTTAGAAACAGGAAAGGAGAGGTCACCCTGTTGGGAGTTTTTTTATAGGCCTCCTAATAGTTCTAGGGATGTAGAGGAAAGGATGGCGAAGATGATTCTGGATAAGAGCGAAAGTAACAGGGTAGTTATTATGGGAGACTTTAACTTTCCAAATATTGACTGGAAAAGATATAGTTCGAGTACGATAGATGGGTCATTTTTTGTACAGTGTGTGCAGGAGGGTTTCCTGAAACAATATGTTGACAGGCCAACAAGAGGCGAGGCCACGTTGGATTTGGTCTTGGGTAATGAACCAGGCCAGGTGTTGGATTTGGAGGTAGGAGAGCACTTTGGGGACAGTGACCACAATTCGGTGACGTTTACATTAATGATGGAAAGGGATAAGTATACACCGCAGGGCAAGAGTTATAGCTGGGGGAAGGGCAATTATGATGCCATTAGACATGACTTGGGGGGGATAAGGTGGAGAAGTAGGCTGCAAGTGTTGGGCACACTGGATAAGTGGGGCTTGTTCAAGGATCAGCAACTGCGTGTTCTTGATAAGTATGTACCGGTCAGGCAGGGAGGAAGGCGTCGAGCGAGGGAACCGTGGTTTACCAAGGAAGTGGAATCTCTTGTTAAGAGGAAGAAGGAGGCCTATGTGAAGATGAGGTGTGAAGTTTCAGTTGGGGCGATGGATAGTTACAAGGTAGCGAGGAAAGATCTAAAGAGAGAGCTAAGACGAGCAAGGAGGGGACATGAGAAGTATTTGGCAGGAAGGATCAAGGA
The DNA here is from genome assembly GCF_047496885.1 of Scyliorhinus torazame. Taxonomy (NCBI): domain Eukaryota; kingdom Metazoa; phylum Chordata; class Chondrichthyes; order Carcharhiniformes; family Scyliorhinidae; genus Scyliorhinus; species Scyliorhinus torazame. The sequence continues at coordinate 41,667,648 of NC_092738.1, read as the reverse complement.
AAACCCAAAAGCTTTCTATAGGTATGTCAGGAATAAGCGAATGACTAGGGAAAGAGTAGGACCAGTCAAGGACAGGGATGGGAAATTGTGTGTGGAGTCTGAAGAGATAGGCGAGATACTAAATGAATATTTTTTGTCAGTATTCACTCAGGAAAAAGATAATGTTGTGGAGGAGAATGCTGAGCCCCAGGCTAATAGAATAGATGGCATTGAGGTACGTAGGGAAGAGGTGTTGGCAATTCTGGACAGGCTGAAAATAGATAAGTCCCCGGGACCTGATGGGATTTATCCTAGGATTCTCTGGGAGGCCAGGGAAGAGATTGCTGGACCTTTGGCTTTGATTTTTATGTCATCATTGGCTACAGGAATAGTGCCAGAGGACTGGAAGGTAGCAAATGTGGTCCCTTTGTTCAAAAAGGGGAGCAGAGACAACCCCGACAACTATAGACCGGTGAGCCTCACGTCTGTAGTGGGTAAAGTCTTGGAGGGGATTATAAGAGACAAGATTTATAATCATCTTGATAGGAATAATATGATCAGGGATAGTCAGCATGGCTTTGTGAAGGGTAGGTCATGCCTCACAAACCTTATTGAGTTCTTTGAGAAGGTGACTGAACAGGTAGACGAGGGTAGAGCAGTTGATGTGGTGTATATGGATTTCAGCAAAGCGTTTGATAAGGTTCCCCACGGTAGGCTATTGCAGAAAATACGGAGGCTGGGGATTGAGGGTGATTTAGAGATGTGGATCAGAAATTGGCTAGCTGAAAGAAGACAGAGGGTGGTGGTTGATGGGAAATGTTCAGAATGGAGTACAGTCACAAGTGGAGTACCACAAGGATCTGTTCTGGGGCCGTTGCTGTTTGTCATTTTTATCAATGACCTAGAGGAAGGCGCAGAAGGGTGGGTGAGTAAATTTGCAGACGATACTAAAGTCGGTGGTGTTGCCGATAGTGTGGAAGGATGTAGCAGGTTACAGAGGGATATAGATAAGCTGCAGAGCTGGGCTGAGAGGTGGCAAAGGGAGTTTAATGTAGAGAAGTGTGAGGTGATTCACTTTGGAAGGAATAACAGGAATGCGGAATATTAGGCTAATGGTAAAGTTCTTGAAAGTGTGGATGAGCAGAGGGATCTAGGTGTCCATGTACATAGATCCCTGAAAGTTGCCACCCAGGTTGATAGGGTTGTGAAGAAGGCCTATGGAGTGTTGGCCTTTATTGGTAGAGGGATTGAGTTCCGGAGTCGGGAGGTCATGTTGCAGCTGTACAAAACTCTGGTACGGCCGCATTTGGAGTATTGCGTACAGTTCTGGTCACCGCATTATAGGAAGGACGTGGAGGCTTTGGAACGGGTGCAGAGGAGATTTACCAGGATGTTGCCTGGTATGGAGGGAAAATCTTATGAGGAAAGGCTGATGGACTTGAGGTTGTTTTCGTTGGAGAGAAGAAGGTTAAGAGGAGACTTAATAGAGGCATACAAAATGATCAGGGGGTTGGATAGGGTGGACAGTGAGAGCCTTCTCCCGCGGATGGATATGGCTGGCACGAGGGGACATAACTTTAAACTGAGGGGTAATAGATATAGGACAGAGGGCAGAGGTAGGTTCTTTACGCAAAGAGTAGTGAGGCCGTGGAATGCCCTACCTGCTACAGTAGTGAACTCGCCAACATTGAGGGCATTTAAAAGTTTATTGGATAAACATATGGATGATAATGGCATAGTGTAGGTTAGATGGCTTTTGTTTCGGTGCAACATCGTGGGCCGAAGGGCCTGTACTGCGCTGTATCGTTCTATGTTCTATGTGTGTAGTCTACAGTGAGTAAGCACACATGTGTGTAGTTTACAGGGTGTCAACACACATGTGTGTAGTTTACAGTGTGTAAGCACACATGTGTGCAGTTTACAGTGTGTAAGCACACATGTGTGTAGTTTACAGGGTGTCAACACACATGTGTGTAGTTTACAGTGTGTAAGCACACATGTGTGCAGTTTACAGGGTGTCAACACACGTGTGTAGTTTACAGGGTGTAAGCACACATGTGGTGTAGTTTACAGTGTTTAAGCACACATGTGTGTAGTTTACAGTGTGTAAGCACACATGTGTGCAGTTTACAGTGTGTAAGCACACATGTGTGCAGTTTACAATGTGTAAGCACACACGTGTGTAGTTTACAGGGTGTCAACACACATGTGTGTAGTTTACAGTGTGTAAGCACACGTGTGCAGTTTACAGTGTGCAAGCAGACACATGTGGTTTAGTTTACAGTGAGTAAGCACACATGTTTACAGATGTGTACACAAACAGTGGTTAGCACTGTTGCTTCACAGCTCCAGGGTCCCAGGTTCGATTCCCGGCTTGGGTCACTGTCTGTGCGGAGTCTGCACGTTCTCCCGTGTCTGCGTGGGTTTCCTCCGGGTGCTCCGGTTTCCTCCCACAGTCCAAAGATGTGCAGGTCAGGTGGATTGGTCGTGATAAATTGCCCTTAGTGTCCAAAATTGCCCTTAGTGTTGGGTGGGGTTACTGGGTTATGGGGACAGGGTGGCGGTGTGGACATTGGGTAGGGTGCTCTTTCCAAGAGTCGGTGCAGACTTGATGGGCCAGTAATCCAGAAGGGCAGCATGGTAGCACAGTGGTTAGCATTGTTGCTTCACAGCTCCAGGGTCCCAGGTTCGATTCCCGGCTGGGTCACTGTCTGTGTGGAGTCTGCACGTTCTCCCCGTGTCTGCGTGGGTTTCCTCCGGGTGCTCCGGTTTCCTCCCACAAGTCCCGAAAGACGTGCTGTTGGGTGAATTGGACATTCTGAATTCTCCCTCTGTGACCCGAACAGGTGCCGGAATGTGGCGACGAGGGGATTGTCACAGTAACTTCATTGCAGTGTTAATGTAAACCCACTTGTGACAACAAAGATTATTATAATACCACCCAACCCCCACACACGGGCCACTTGCATCGGGGTGTCCCACTGGGCTCAGGTGCGAGCTGGGTTTTTGCAGGTCTGAAGACATGGTGGGGCCTTTCCTGAGCATTTACGCCAGAAGTGGGGCTACGAACACTCAACTGACAAACAATATGTGAGCAACCGTAGGTTTTGGGACCACTTGTGATGTTGCTGCCGTCCAGGTGGCTTTGTGTGGCTCAGTTGCATGCTGGGAGTCGGCATGGAGGACCAGCCTATGCCTTCCGGAAACATCTTTAAGTAATCAAGCAGAGTGAGGCAGCCCTTCATCACATTCTCTTGCTGTTTCAGGATAGGACCTAATGTCCAATATATTTTACTTGCGTCCAAAAAGGCTTGTGTTAATTTAATGCATGTGGTGATTGGTGAATTGCTCAGAATGTTGAGCCAGCCTTTATCAGTTGTTGACATAAAAACCCTGTCAACAGACGGAAACACGCAGGGCTGTGGCTAAATGATTTGAACCCGACAGGAACTATAACAATGTTCTTTAGCTACAAATTCCTCAGGCTGTGCAGAAAGGCCCAGCTTTGCAAACCGACTTTCATTTGGATGTGGAAAATTTCCGATCAGGAAAGAGGTTGGAGTGATGGAGTTTACAAGGATAGGGAATGTCTGTGGTTTAGACTGTTAGCCAGAGATTTTACAGTAATGTTCCATCTACAAGCTGCAGCGGGCCACCCCCACAGGCACATCTATCAAACAAAAAAACCCACTGATTTTCCGAAAGAGGTGTAACCGGCCATCGATTCCTGATCCTCCTCCCGTCACACTTCGCCCTCCTCCTCTGGTCTGCTGCCGTCTTGAGGGGCTGACAGTTGCCCATGTGCCATTCCAGCCCAACCAGGGCCGCATCTCGGTGCCCTTCTGTGTCTTCGTGAGTGCCTGCCATTTACTGAACCGTGGTGAAGCTGGCATATATATGTGGTAAACCACTGTGTTCTGATATTAGAGGTTGTCCGGTAGAACCTGCACTACAGGTTCACCTGGGCCCCTGCATGCTCGCTCCGCCCAGGAGGCGGGGTATAAATATGCGTGGCCTCCAGCTCGCAGCCATTTTGTCAGCTGCTGTGGGAGGCCACACATCAGATACTAATAAAGCCTCAGTTTGGATTCAGAAGATGGACCTCCGGATTAAACCAGATCGCCTGCAGCTGGATCCACACGCAAGCGACGCCAGAAAGGACTTCCAGCGCTGGCTAGCTTGTTTTGAAGCGTATATCAACGCAGCACCGACCCCTGTTCCAGAGGCTCAGAAGATTCAAATATTGCCCTCCAGACTCAACTCTAAAATCTTCCCGCTGATCCAGGGTGCGCCCGATTACGCTGATGCCATGACTCGACTCAAAGAAAATTAAGAACAGAAGACGAACACGCTCTTCGCCAGACACGCGCTCGCAACGTGTACTCAGCTACCTGGTGAGTCAATCGAGGACTTCTGGAGGCCCTGATCCCACTAGTTCGGGACTGTGACTGCCAGGACGTTACAGCTAAGGAGCACTCAGATCTCCTTATGAGGGACGCTTTTGTAACTGGGATTGCGTCTGATGTTATCAGGCAGCGGCTCCTAGAAGGGACCTCGCAGAGACTAAAACACTAGCATTCTCCATGACGGTCATCCTGCGCAATGTCCAGTCCTACGCCCCCCACCGCGCGGCCCACTCCTCCTATGCTTCATGGGCCCCACAGGCAGCCGCCCCAGCGGGGGCGCTACCCACCCAGTACGCCTGCGCTACGCGCCAGCCGGTGATCTCCGGGGGCCCCCAATGCTATTTTTGTGGCCAGCAAAAACTCCCTCGCCAACGCTGCCCGGCCCGCGCTGCCCTTTGTAAGGCCTGCGGGAAGAAGGGCCACTTCGCTGCGGTGTGCCAGGCCCGCTCAGCAGCAGCGGTCGCCCCCACCCCCCCGCCAGTCACGGACAATGGCGCCGCTATCTTGCCCTCCTCCTCAGGCCATGTGCGACCAATGGGCGCTGCCATCTTCTCCCCCGCACAACACGTGTGTTCCATGGGCACCGCCATTGTGTGACCCCCAGGACCTCCGGGCGCCGCCATCTTCTCCCCCGCACAACACGTGTGTTTCATGGGCGCCGCCATCTTGCTCCACCCCCGCAACGTGCGTTCCATGGGCACCGCCATCTTGTCCACCCCGCAGCACATGGAGCCCAACGGCGTTTCAGGACCCCGACTCAGCAGCCGCCTCACTACCCGACGATCAACCACGACTCGCATCCATGGCAATCGACCAGTCCCGACCACACACTCTGACCAACGCATCCACCAGCGCGAAAGTCAACGGCCACGTGACCTCCTGCTTACTGGACTCCGGGAGAACCGAGAGCTTTGCACATCCAAATACGGTAAGGCGCTGCTCCCTTAAGGTACACCCTACCAATCAAAGTATCTCCCTGGCCTCCGGATCCCATCGCGTAGCGATCCGGGGGTACTGCACGGTCACGCTCACAGTCCAAGGCACAGAGTTGCACGGTTTTCGCCTCTACGGCCTCCCTAACCTCTGCCCTGCACTTATCCTGAGCCTGGACCTCCAGTGCAACCTCCAGAGCCTGACCCTTAAATTCGGCGGACCCTTACCACCCCTCACTGTGTGCGGCCTCGCGACCCTAAAGGTCGATCCTCCTTCCCTCTTTGCCAATCTAACTCCAGATTGCAAACCCGTCGCCACCAGGAGCAGACGGTACAGCACCCAGGATAAGGCCATCATCAGGTCCGAGGTCCAGCGGTTGCTTCGGGAGGGAGTCATCGAGGCCAGCAACAGCCCCTGGAGAGCTCAAGTGGTAGTGGTTAAATCTGGGGAGAAAAATCGAATGGTCGTGGACTACAGCCAGACCATCAACAGGTACACGCAGCTCGATGTGTACCCCCTCCCACGCATATCTGACATGGTTAACCAGATTGCACAGTACCGGGTCTTCTCAACGGTGGACCTGAAATCCGCCTACCACCAGCTCCCCATCCGTAAATCGGACCGGCCATACACCGCCTTCGAGGCAGACGGCCGGCTATATCACTTCCTTAGGGTCCCCTTCGGCGTCACCAATGGGGTTTCGGTCTTCCAAAGGGAGATGGACCGAATGGTCGACCGGTACGGCTTGCGGGCCACGTTTCCGTACCGAGACAATGTGACCATCTGCGGCCATGATCAGCAGGACCATGACGCCAACCTCGCTAAATTTCTCCGCACCGCCACTCTCCTCAACCTCACGTATAACAAGGAGAAGTGTGAGTTCCGCACAAACCGCTTAGCCATCCTCGGCTACGGGGTCCAGAACGGAGTTCTGCGGCCCGATCCCGACCGCATGCGCCCCCTCATGGAGCGCCCCCTCATGGAGCTCCCCCTCCCCCACTGCCCCCAGGCCCTCAAACGCTGCCTGGGGTTCTTCTCGTATTACGCTCAGTGGGTCCCAAACTATGCGGACAAGGCCCGCCCACTCATCCAGTCCACTCGCTTCCCCCTGACGGCAGAGGCCCAACAGGCCTTCGCCCGGATCAGAGCCAATATCGCCAAGGCCGGGATGCAGGCTGCAGACGAAACACTTCCTTTCCAAGTAGAAAGCGACGCATCGGACGTCGCCCTAGCCGCCACCCTCAACCAGGCAGACCCGTGGCATTCTTTTCCCACACCCTCTATGCCTCCGAAATTCGGCACTCATCCGTCGAAAAGGAGGCCCAGGCTATCGTTGAGGCTGTGCGACATTGGAGGCATTACCTGGCCGGCAGGAGATTCACTCTCCTCACTGACCAATGGTCGGTAGCCTTCATGTTCAACAACACACAGCGGGGCAAGATCAAAAATGATAAAATCTTGCGGTGGAGGATCGAGCTCTCCACCTATAACTACGAGATTAAGTATTGCCCTGGCAAACTCAGCGAGCCCCCAGACGCCCTATCCCGAGGTACATGTGCCAGCGCACAGGTAGACCGACTCCGGACCCTGCACGACAGCCTTTGTCACCCAGGGGTCACTCGGTTGTACCACTTCATTCAGGCACGAAATTTGACCCACTCCATCGAGGAAGTAAGGACGATCACCAAGGACTGGCAGGTCTCTGCGGAGTGCAAGCCGCACTTCTACCGGCCGGACCTGGTGAAGGCCTCCCGCCCCTTTGAACGCCTCAGCGTAGATTTCAAAGGCCCCCTCCCCTCCTCCGACCGATACATGTATTTCCTCAGTGTGATCGATGAATACTCCCGGTTCCCCTTCGCCATCCCATGCCCCGACATGACGCCTGCCACCGTCATTAAAGCCCTCGAATCGATCTTCGCTCTGTTCGGTTTCCCCGCCTACATCCACAGTGACAGGGGATCCTCATTCATGAGTGATGAGCTGCGTCAGTTCCTGCTCAGCAGGGGTATCGCCTCCAGCAGAATGACGAGCTTCAACCCCCGGGGAAACGGACAGGAAGAAAGGGACGGTATAGAGGGCCGTCCAGCTGGCCCTACGGTCCAGAGATCTCCCGGCCTCCTGCTGGCAAGAGGCCCTCCCTGCTGCACTACATTCCATTCGTTCATTACTCTGCAGTGCCGCACTGTCAGAGGGTCAGTACTGAGGGAGTGCTGCACTGTCAGAGGGTCAGTACTGAGGGAGTGCTGCACTGTCAGAGGGTCAGTACTGAGGGAGTGCTGCACTGTCAGAGGGTCAGTACTGAGGGAGTGCTGCACTGTCAGAGGGTCAGTACTGAGGGAGTGCTGCACTGTCAGAGGGTCAGTACTGAGGGAGTGCTGCACTGTCAGAGGGTCAGTACTGAGGGAGTGCTGCACTGTCAGAGGGTCAGTACTGAGGGAGTACTGCACTGTCAGAGGGTCAGTACTGAGGGAGTGCTGCACTGTCAGAGGGTCAGTACTGAGGGAGTGCCGCACTGTCAGAGGGTCAGTACTGAGGGAGTGCCGCACTGTCAGAGGGTCAGTACTGAGGGAGTGCTGCACTGTCAGAGGGTCAGTACTGAGGGAGTGCTGCACTGTCAGAGGGTCAGTACTGAGGGAGCGCCGCACTGTCAGAGGGTCAGTACTGAGGGAGTGCTGCACTGTCAGAGGGTCAGTACTGAGGGAGTGCTGTACTGTCAGAGGGTCAGCACTGAGGGAGTGCTGCACTGTCAGAGGGTCAGTACTGAGGGAGTGCTGCACTGTCAGAGGGTCAGTACTGAGGGAGTGCCGCACTGTCAGAGGGTCAGTACTGAGGGAGTGCTGCACTGTCAGAGGGTCAGTACTGAGGGAGCGCCGCACTGTCAGAGGGTCAGTACTGAGGGAGTGCTGCACTGTCAGAGGGTCAGTACTGAGGGAGTGCTGCACTGTCAGAGGGTCGGTACTGAGGGAGTGCTGCACTGTCAGAGGGTCAGTACTGAGGGAGTGCCGCACTGTCAGAGGGTCAGTACTGAGGGAGTGCTGCACTGTCAGAGGGTCAGTACTGAGGGAGCGCCGCACTGTCAGAGGGTCAGTACTGAGGGAGCGCCGCACTGTCAGAGGGTCAGTACTGAGGGAGTGCGGCACTGTCAGAGGGTCAGTACTGAGGGAGTGCTGCACTGTCAGAGGGTCAGTACTTAGGGAGTGCTGCACTGTCAGAGGGTCAGTACTGAGGGAGTGCCGCACTGTCAGAGGGTCAGTACTGAGGGAGTGCTGCACTGTCAGAGGGTCAGTACTGAGGGAGTGCCGCACTGTCAGAGGGTCAGTACTGAGGGAGTGCTGCACTGTCAGAGGGTCAGTACAGAGGGAGTGCTGCACTGTCAGAGGGTCAGTACAGAGGGAGTGCCGCACTGTCAGAGGGTCAGTACTGAGGGAGTGCCGCACTGTCAGAGGGTCAGTACTGAGGGAGCGCCGCACTGTCAGAGGGTCAGTACTGAGGGAGTGCTGCACTGTCAGAGGGTCAGTACTGAGGGAGCGCCGCACTGTCAGAGGGTCAGTACTGAGGGAGTGCTGCACTGTCAGAGGGTCAGTACTGAGGGAGTGCTGCACTGTCAGAGGGTCGGTACTGAGGGAGTGCTGCACTGTCAGAGGGTCAGTACTGAGGGAGTGCCGCACTGTCAGAGGGTCAGTACTGAGGGAGTGCTGCACTGTCAGAGGGTCAGTACTGAGGGAGTGCCGCACTGTCAGAGGGTCAGTACTGAGGGAGTGCTGCACTGTCAGAGGGTCAGTACTGAGGGAGCGCCGCACTGTCAGAGGGTCAGTACTGAGGGAGCGCCGCACTGTCAGAGGGTCAGTACTGAGGGAGTGCCGCACTGTCAGAGGGTCAGTACTGAGGGAGTGCTGCACTGTCAGAGGGTCAGTACTTAGGGAGTGCTGCACTGTCAGAGGGTCAGTACTGAGGGAGTGCCGCACTGTCAGAGGGTCAGTACTGAGGGAGTGCCGCACTGTCAGAGGGTCAGTACTGAGGGAGCGCTGCACTGTCAGAGGGTCAGTACTGAGGGAGTGCCGCACTGTCAGAGGGTCAGTACTGAGGGAGTGCTGCACTGTCAGAGGGTCAGTACAGAGGGAGTGCTGCACTGTCAGAGGGTCAGTACAGAGGGAGTGCCGCACTGTCAGAGGGTCAGTACTGAGGGAGTGCCGCACTGTCAGAGGGTCAGTACTGAGGGAGCGCCGCACTGTCAGAGGGTCAGTACAGAGGGAGTGCTGCACTGTCAGAGGGTCAGTACTGAGGGAGTGCTGCACTGTCAGAGGGTCAGTACTGAGGGAGTGTCGCACTGTCAGAGGGTCAGTACTGAGGGAGTGTCGCACTGTCAGAGGGTCAGTACTGAGGGAGTGCTGCACTGTCAGAGGGTCAGTACTGAGGGAGTGCTGCACTGTCAGAGGGACAGTACTGAGGGAGTGCTGCACTGTCAGAGGGTCAGTACTGAGGGAATGCTGCACTGTCAGAGGGTCAGTACTGAGTGAGTGCTGCACTGTCAGAGGGTCAGTACTGAGGGAGTGCTGCACTGTCAGAGGGTCAGTACTGAGGGAGTGCCGCACTGTCAGAGGGTCAGTACTGAGGGAGTGCCGCACTGTCAGAGGGTCAGTACTGAGGGAGTGCTGCACTGTCAGAGGGTCAGTACTGAGGGAATGCTGCACTGTCAGAGGGTCAGTACTGAGGGAGCGCTGCACTGTCAGAGGGTCAGTACTGAGGGAGTGCTGCACTGTCAGAGGGTCAGTACTGAGGGAGTGCCGCACTGTCAGAGGGTCAGTACTGAGGGAGTGCCGCACTGTCAGAGGGTCAGTACTGAGGGAGTGCTGCACTGTCAGAGGGTCAGTACTGAGGGAATGCTGCACTGTCAGAGGGTCAGTACTGAGGGAGCGCTGCACTGTCAGAGGGTCAGTACTGAGGGAGTGCCGCACTGTCAGAGGGTCAGTACTGAGGGAGTGCCGCACTGTCAGAGGGTCAGTACTGAGGGAGTGCCGCACTGTCAGAGGGTCAGTACTGAGGGAGTGCCGCACTGTCAGAGGGTCAGTACTGAGGGAGTGCTGCACTGTCAGAGGGTCAGTACTGAGGGAGTGCCGCACTGTCAGAGGGTCGGTACTGAGGGAGAGCCGCACTGTCAGATGGTCAGTACTGAGGGAGTGCCGCACTGTCAGAGGGTCAGTACTGAGGGAGTGCCGCACTGTCAGAGGGTCAGTACTGAGGGAGTGCCGCACTGTCAGAGAGTCAGTACTGAGGGAGTGCCGCACTGTCAGAGGGTCAGTACTGAAGGAGTGCTGCACTGTCAGAGGGTCAGTACTGAGGGAGTGCTGCACTGTCAGAGGGTCAGGACTGAGGGAGCGCTGCACTGTCAGAGGGTCAGTACTGAGGGAGTGCCGCACTGTCAGAGGGTCAGTACTGAGGGAGTGCCGCACTGTCAGAGGGTCAGTACTGAGGGAGTGTCGCACTGTCAGAGGGTCAGTACTGAGGGAGTGCTGCACTGTCAGAGGGTCAGTACTGAGGGAGTGCCGCACTGTCAGAGGGTCAGTACTGAGGGAGTGCCGCACTGTCAGAGGGTCAGTACTGTGGGAGTGCTGCACTGTCAGAGGGTCAGTACTGAGGGAGTGTCGCACTGTCAGAGGGTCAGTACTGAGGGAGTGCTGCACTGTCAGAGGATCAGTACTGAGGGAGTGCTGCACTATCAGAGGGTCAGTACTGGGGGAGTGCCGCACTGTCAGAGGGTCAGTACTGAGGGAGTGCCGCACTGTCAGAGGATCAGTACTGAGGGAGTGCTGCACTATCAGAGGGTCAGTACTGGGGGAGTGCCGCACTGTCAGAGGGTCAGTACTGAGGGAGTGCCGCACTGTCAGAGGGTCAGTACTGAGGGAGTGTCGCACTGTCAGAGGGTCAGTACTGAGGGAGTGTCGCACTGTCAGAGGATCAGTACTGAAGGAGCGCTGCACTGTCAGAGGGTTAGTACTGAGGGAGTGCCGCACTGTCAGAGAGTCTGTGCTGAGGGAGTGCTGCACTGTCAGAGGGTTAGTACAGAGGGAGTGCTGCACTGTCAGAGGGTCAGTACTGAGGGAGTGCTGCACTGTCAGAGGGTCAGTACTGAGGGAGTGCTGCACTGTCAGAGGGTCAGTACTGAGGGAGTGCCGCACTGACAGAGGGTCAGTACTGAGGGAGTGCTGCACTGTCAGAGGGTCAGTACTGAGGGAGTGCTGCACTGTCAGAGGGTCAGTACTGAGGGAGTGCCGCACTGTCAGAGGGTCAGTACTGAGGGAGCGCCGCACTGTCAGAGGGTCAGTACTGAGGGAGTGCCGCACTGTCAGAGGGTCAGTACTGAGGGAGTGCTGCACTGTCAGAGGGTCAGTACTGAGAGAGTGCCGCACTGTCAGAGGGTCAGTACTGAGGGAGTGCCGCACTGTCAGAGGATCAGTACTGAAGGAGTGCCGAACTGTCAGAGGGTCAGTACTGAGGGAGTGCCGCACTGTCAGAGGGTCAGTACTGAGGGAGTGCCGCACTGTCAGAGGGTCAGTACTGAGGGAGGGCTGCACTGTCAGAAGGTCAGTACTCAGGGAGTGCCGCACTGTCAGAGTGTCAGTACTGGGAGTGCTGCACTGTCAGAGGGTCAGTCCTGAGGGAGTGCCGCACTGTCAGAGGGTCAGTACTGAGGGAGTGCCGCACTGTCAGAGGGTCAGTACTGAGGGAGTGCCGCACTGTCTGAGGGTCAGTACTGAGGGAGTGCTGCACTGTCAGAGGGTTAGTACTGAGGGAGTGCCGCACTGTCAGAGGGTCAGTACTGAGGGAGTGCCGCACTGTCAGAGGGTCAGTACTGAGGGAGTGCCGCACTGTCAGAGAGTCTGTGCTGAGGGAGTGCTGCACTGTCAGAGGGTCAGTACTGAGGGAGTGCCGCACTGTCTGAGGGTCAGTACTGAGGGAGTGCTGCACTGTCAGAGGGTCAGTACTGAGGGAGTGCTGTACTGTCAGAGGGTCAGTACAGAGGGAGTGCTGCACTGTCAGAGGGTCAGTATTGAGGGAGTGCTGCACTGTCAGAGGGTCAGTACTGAGGGAGTGCCGCACTGTCAGAGGGTCAGTACTGAGGGAGTGCTGCACTGTCAGAGGGTCAGTACTGAGGGAGTGCGGCACTGTCAGAGGGTCAGTACTGAGGGAGTGCTGCACTGTCAGAGGGTCAGTACTGACGGAGTGCCGCACTGTCAGAGGGTCAGTACTGAGGGAGTGTCGCACTGTCAGAGGGTCAGTACTGAGGGAGTGCTGCACTGTCAGAGGGTCAAAACTGAGGGAGTGCCGCACTGTTAGAGGGTCAGTACTGAGGGAGTGCCGCACTGTCAGAGGGTCAGTACTGAGGGAGTGCTGCACTGTCAGAGGGTCAGTACTGAGAGAGTGCCGCACTGTCAGAGGGTCAGTACTGAGGGAGGGATGCAATGTCAGAAGGTCAGTACTCAGGGAGTGCCGCACTGTCAGAGTGTCAGTACTGAGGGAGTGCTGCACTGTCAGAAGGTCAGTACTGAGGGAGCGCCGCACTGTCAGAGGGTCAGTACTGAAGGAGCGCTGCACTGTCAGAGGGTCAGTCCTGAGGGAGTGCCGCACTGTCATAGGGTCAGTACTGAGGGAGTGCCGCACTGTCAGAGGGTCAGTCCTGAGGGAGTGCCGCACTGTCATAGGGTCAGTACTGAGGGAGTGCCGCACTGTCAGAGGGTCAGTACTGAGCGAGCGCTGCACTGTCAGAGGGTCAGTACTGAGGGAGCGCCGCACTGTCAGAGGGTCAGTACTGAAGGAGCGCTGCACTGTCAGAGGGTCAGTACTGAGGGAGTGCCGCACTGTCAGAGGGTCAGTACTGAGGGAGTGCCGCACTGTCAGAGGGTCAGTACTGAGGGAGTGCGCACTGTCAGAGGGTCAGTACTGAGGGAGTGCTGCACTGTCAGAGGGTCAGTACTGAGGGAGTGCCGCACTGTCAGAGGGTCAGTACTGAGGGAGTGCTGCGCTGTCAGAGGGTCAGTACTGAGGGAGTGCTGCACTGTCAGAGGGTCAGTACTGAGGGAGTGCCGCAATGTCAGAGGGTCAGTACTGAGGGAGTGCTGCACTGTCAGTGGGTCAGTACTGAGGGAGTGCCGCACTGTCAGAGGGTCAGTACTGAGAGAGTGCCGCGCTGTCAGAGGGTCAGTACTGAGGGAGGGATGCAATGTCAGAAGGTCAGTACTCAGGGAGTGCCGCACTGTCAGAGTGTCAGTACTGGGAGTGCTGCACTGTCAGAGGGTCAGTCCTGAGGGAGTGCCGCACTGTCATAGGGTCAGTACTGAGGGAGTGTCGCACTGTCAAAGGGTCAGTACTGAGGGAGTGCTGCACTGTCAGAGGGTCAGTACTGAGGGAGTGCTGCACTGTCATAGGGTCAGTACTGAGGGAGTGTCGCACTGTCAGAGGGTCAGTACTGAGGGAGTGCTGCACTGTCAGAGGGTCAGTACTGAGGGAGCGCCGCACTGTCAGAGGGTCTGTACTGAGGGAGTGCTGCACTGTCAGAGTGTCAGTACTGAGGGAGTGCTGCACTGTCAGAGGGTCAGTACTGAGCGAGCGCTGCACTGTCAGAGGGTCAGTACTGAGGGAGCGCCGCACTGTCAGAGGGTCAGTACTGAAGGAGCGCTGCACTGTCAGAGGGTCAGTACTGAGGGAGTGCCGCACTGTCAGAGGGTCAGTACTGAGGGAGTGCTGCACTGTCAGAGGGTCAGTACTGAGGGAGTGCCGCACTGTCAGAGGGTCAGTACTGAGGGAGTGCTGCGCTGTCAGAGGGTCAGTACTGAGGGAGTGCTGCACTGTCATAGCGTCAGTACTGAGGGAGTGCTGCACTGTCAGAGGGTCAGTACTGAGGGAGTGCCGCACTGTCAGAGGGCCAGTACTGAGGGAGTGACGCACTGTCAGCGGGTCAGTACTGAGGGAGTGCCGCAATGTCAGAGGGTCAGTACTGAGGGAGTGCTGCACTGTCAGTGGGTCAGTACTGAGGGAGTGCCGCACTGTCAGAGGGTCAGTACTGAGGGAGTGCCGCACTGACAGAGGGTCAGTACTGAGGCAGTGCCGCACTGTCAGAGGGTCAGTACTGAGGGAGTGCTGCACTGTCAGAGGGTCAGTACTGAGGGAGTGCCGCACTGTCAGAGGGTCAGTACTGAGGGAGTGCCGCACTGTCAGAGGGTCAGTACTGAGGGAGTGCCGCACTGTCAGAGGGCCAGTACTGAGGGAGTGACGCACTGTCAGCGGGTCAGTACTGAGGGAGTGCCGCAATGTCAGAGGGTCAGTACTGAGGGAGTGCTGCACTGTCAGTGGGTCAGTACTGAGGGAGTGCCGCACTGTCAGAGGGTCAGTACTGAGGGAGTGTCGCACTGTCAGAGGGTCAGTACTGAGGGAGTGTCGCACTGTCAGAGGATCAGTACTGAAGGAGCGCTGCACTGTCAGAGGGTTAGTACTGAGGGAGTGCCGCACTGTCAGAGGGTCAGTACTGAGGGAGTGCTGCACTGTCAGAGGGTCAGTACTGAGAGAGTGCCGCACTGTCAGAGGGTCAGTACTGAGGGAGTGCCGCACTGTCAGAGGATCAGTACTGAAGGAGTGCCGAACTGTCAGAGGGTCAGTACTGAGGGAGTGCCGCACTGTCAGAGGGTCAGTACTGAGGGAGTGCCGCACTGTCAGAGGGTCAGTACTGAGGGAGGGCTGCACTGTCAGAAGGTCAGTACTCAGGGAGTGCCGCACTGTCAGAGTGTCAGTACTGGGAGTGCTGCACTGTCAGAGGGTCAGTCCTGAGGGAGTGCCGCACTGTCAGAGGGTCAGTACTGAGGGAGTGCCGCTCTGTCAGAGGGTCAGTACTGAGGGAGTGCCGCACTGTCTGAGGGTCAGTACTGAGGGAGTGCTGCACTGTCAGAGGGTTAGTACTGAGGGAGTGCTGCACTGTCAGAGGGTCAGTACTGAGGGAGTGCCGCACTGTCAGAGGGTCAGTACTGAGTGAGTGCTGCACTGTCAGAGGGTCAGTACTGAGGGAGTGCCGCACTGTCAGAGGGTCAGTACTGAGGGAGTGCCGCACTGTCAGAGGGTCAGTACTGAGGGAGTGCCGCACTGTCAGAGAGTCTGTGCTGAGGGAGTGCTGCACTGTCAGAGGGTCAGTACTGAGGGAGTGCCGCACTGTCTGAGGGTCAGTACTGAGGGAGTGCTGCACTGTCAGAGGGTCAGTACTGAGGGAGTGCTGTACTGTCAGAGGGTCAGTACAGAGGGAGTGCTGCACTGTCAGAGGGTCAGTACTGAGGGAGTGCTGCACTGTCAGAGGGTCAGTACTGAGGGAGTGCCGCACTGTCAGAGGGTCAGTACTGAGGGAGTGCTGCACTGTCAGAGGGTCAGTACTGAGGGAGTGCGGCACTGTCAGAGGGTCAGTACTGAGGGAGTGCTGCACTGTCAGAGGGTCAGTACTGACGGAGTGCCGCACTGTCAGAGGGTCAGTACTGAGGGAGTGTCGCACTGTCAGAGGGTCAGTACTGAGGGAGTGCTGCACTGTCAGAGGGTCAAAACTGAGGGAGTGCCGCACTGTTAGAGGGTCAGTACTGAGGGAGTGCCGCACTGTCAGAGGGTCAGTACTGAGGGAGTGCTGCACTGTCAGAGGGTCAGTACTGAGAGAGTGCCGCACTGTCAGAGGGTCAGTACTGAGGGAGGGATGCAATGTCAGAAGGTCAGTACTCAGGGAGTGCCGCACTGTCAGAGTGTCAGTACTGAGGGAGTGCTGCACTGTCAGAAGGTCAGTACTCAGGGAGTGCTGCACTGTCAGAGGGTCAGTCCTGAGGGAGTGCCGCACTGTCATAGGGTCAGTACTGAGGGAGTGCCGCACTGTCAGAGGGTCAGTACTGAGCGAGCGCTGCACTGTCAGAGGGTCAGTACTGAGGGAGCGCCGCACTGTCAGAGGGTCAGTACTGAAGGAGCGCTGCACTGTCAGAGGGTCAGTACTGAGGGAGTGCCGCACTGTCAGAGGGTCAGTACTGAGGGAGTGCCGCACTGTCAGAGGGTCAGTACTGAGGGAGTGCGCACTGTCAGAGGGTCAGTACTGAGGGAGTGCTGCACTGTCAGAGGGTCAGTACTGAGGGAGTGCCGCACTGTCAGAGGGTCAGTACTGAGGGAGTGCTGCGCTGTCAGAGGGTCAGTACTGAGGGAGTGCTGCACTGTCAGAGGGTCAGTACTGAGGGAGTGCCGCAATGTCAGAGGGTCAGTACTGAGGGAGTGCTGCACTGTCAGTGGGTCAGTACTGAGGGAGTGCCGCACTGTCAGAGGGTCAGTACTGAGAGAGTGCCGCGCTGTCAGAGGGTCAGTACTGAGGGAGGGATGCAATGTCAGAAGGTCAGTACTCAGGGAGTGCCGCACTGTCAGAGTGTCAGTACTGGGAGTGCTGCACTGTCAGAGGGTCAGTCCTGAGGGAGTGCCGCACTGTCATAGGGTCAGTACTGAGGGAGTGTCGCACTGTCAAAGGGTCAGTACTGAGGGAGTGCTGCACTGTCAGAGTGTCAGTACTGAGGGAGTGCTGCACTGTCAGAGGGTCAGTACTGAGCGAGCGCTGCACTGTCAGAGGGTCAGTACTGAGGGAGCGCCGCACTGTCAGAGGGTCAGTACTGAAGGAGCGCTGCACTGTCAGAGGGTCAGTACTGAGGGAGTGCCGCACTGTCAGAGGGTCAGTACTGAGGGAGTGCTGCACTGTCAGAGGGTCAGTACTGAGGGAGTGCCGCACTGTCAGAGGGTCAGTACTGAGGGAGTGCTGCGCTGTCAGAGGGTCAGTACTGAGGGAGTGCTGCACTGTCATAGCGTCAGTACTGAGGGAGTGCTGCACTGTCAGAGGGTCAGTACTGAGGGAGTGCCGCACTGTCAGAGGGTCAGTACTGAGGGAGTGCCGCACTGTCAGAGGGCCAGTACTGAGGGAGTGCCGCACTGTCAGCGGGTCAGTACTGAGGGAGTGCCGCAATGTCAGAGGGTCAGTACTGAGGGAGTGCTGCACTGTCAGTGGGTCAGTACTGAGGGAGTGCCGCACTGTCAGAGGGTCAGTACTGAGGGAGTGTCGCACTGTCAGAGGGTCAGTACTGAGGGAGTGTCGCACTGTCAGAGGATCAGTACTGAAGGAGCGCTGCACTGTCAGAGGGTTAGTACTGAGGGAGTGCCGCACTGTCAGAGAGTCTGTGCTGAGGGAGTGCTGCACTGTCAGAGGGTCAGTACTGAGGGAGTGCTGTACTGTCAGAGGGTCAGTACAGAGGGAGTGCTGCACTGTCAGAGGGTCAGTACTGAGGGAGTGTTGCACTGTCAGAGGGTCAGTACTGAGGAGTTGCTGCACTGTCAGAGGGTCAGTACTGAGGGAGTGCTGCACTGTCAGAGGGTCAGTACTGAGGGAGTGCCGCACTGTCAGAGGGTCAGTACTGAGGGAGTGCCGCACTGTCAGAGGGTCAGTACTGAGGGAGTGCTGCACTGTCAGAGGGTCAGTACTGAGAGAGTGCCGCACTGTCAGAGGGTCAGTACTGAGGGAGTGCCGCACTGTCAGAGGGTCAAAACTGAGGGAGTGCCGCACTGTTAGTGGGTCAGTACTGAGGGAGTGCCGCACTGTCAGAGGGTCAGTACTGAGGGAGTGCTGCACTGTCAGAGGGTCAGTACTGAGAGAGTGCCGCACTGTCAGAGGGTCAGTACTGAGGGAGTGCCGCACTGTCAGAGGGTCAGTACTGAGGGAGGGATGCAATGTCAGAAGGTCAGTACTCAGGGAGTGCCGCACTGTCAGAGTGTCAGTACTGGGAGTGCTGCACTGTCAGAGGGTCAGTGCTGAGGGAGTGCCGCACTGTCAAAGGGTCAGTACTGAGGGAGTGCTGCACTGTCAGAGGGTCAGTACTGAGCGAGCGCTGCACTGTCAGAGGGTCAGTACTGAGGGAGCACCGCACTGTCAGTGGGTCAGTACTGAGGGAGCTCCGCACTGTCAGAGGGTCAGTACTGAGGGAGTGCCGCACTGTCAGAGGGTCAGTACTGAGGGAGTGCTGCACTGTCAGAGGGTCAGTACTGAGGGAGTGCTGCGCTGTCAGAGGGTCAGTACTGAGGGAGTGCCGCACTGTCAGAGGGTCAGTACTGAGGGAGTGCCGCACTGTCAGAGGGTCAGTACTGAGGGAGTGCTGCGCTGTCAGAGGGTCAGTACTGAGGGAGTGCTGCACTGTCATAGCGTCAGTACTGAGGGAGTGCTGCACTGTCAGAGGGTCAGTACTGAGGGAGTGCCGCAATGTCAGAGGGTCAGTACTGAGGGAGTGCTGCACTGTCAGTGGGTCAGTACTGAGGGAGCGCCGCAGTGTCAGAGGGTCAGTGCTGAGGGAGTGCTGCACTGTCAGAGGGTCAGTGCTGAGGGAGTGCCGCACTGTCAGAGGGTCAGTACTGAGGGAGTGCCGCACTGTCAGAGGGTCAGTACTGAGGGAGTGCCGCACTGTCAGAGGGTCAGTACTGAG
Source organism: Scyliorhinus torazame (assembly GCF_047496885.1). Lineage (NCBI taxonomy): Eukaryota > Metazoa > Chordata > Chondrichthyes > Carcharhiniformes > Scyliorhinidae > Scyliorhinus > Scyliorhinus torazame. The sequence continues at coordinate 41,648,819 of NC_092738.1, read as the reverse complement.
GGAGTACTGCACTGTCAGAGGGTCAGTACTGAGGGAGCGCCGCACTGTCAGAGGGTCAGTACTGAGGGAGTGCTGCACTGTCAGAGGGTCAGTACGGAGGGAGTGCCGCAATGTCAGAGTACCAGTACTGAGGGAGCGCCGCACTGTCAGAGGGTCAGTGCTGAGGGAGCGCTGTACTGTCAGAGGGTCAGTGCTGAGGGAGTGCTGCACTGTCAGAGGGTCAGTACTGAGGGAGTGCCGCACTGTCAGAGGGTCAGTACTGAGGGAGCACCGCACTGTCAGAGGGTCAGTACTGAGGGACCGCCGCACTGTCAGAGGGTCAGTACTGAGGGAGTGCCGCACTGTCAGAGGGTCAGTACTGAGGGAGTGCAGCACTGTCAGAGGGTCAGTACTGAGGGAGCACCGCACTGTCAGAGGGTCAGTGCTGAGGGAGTGCTGTACTGTCAGAGGGTCAGTGCTGAGGGAGTGCTGCACTGTCAGAGGGTCAGTGCTGAGGGAGAGCAGCACTGTCAGAGGGTCAGTACTGAGGGAGTGCCGCACTGTCAGCGGGTCAGTACTGAGGGAGTGCCGCACTGTCAGAGGGTCAGTACTGAGGGAGTGCAGCACTGTGAGAGGGTCAGTACTGAGGGAGTGCCTCACTGTCAGAGGGTCAGTACTGAGGGAGTGCTGCACTGTCAGAGGGTCAGTACTGAGGGTGCCGCACTGTCAGAGTGTCAGTACTGAGGGAGTGCCGCACTGTTGGAGGGTCAGTACTGAGGGAGTGCCGCACTGTCAGAGGGTCAGTACTGAGGGAGTGCTGCACTGTCAGAGGGTCAGTACTGAGGGAGTGCAGCACTGTCAGAGGGTCAGTACTGAGGGAGTGCCGCACTGTCAGAGGGTCAGTACTGAGGGAGTGCCGCACTGTCAGAGGGTCAGTACTGAGGGAGTGCCGCACTGTCAGAGGGTCAGTACTGAGGGAGTGCCGCACTGTCAGAGGGTCAGTACTGAGGGAGTGCCGCACTGTCAGAGGGTCAGTACTGAGGGAATGCTGCACTGTCAGAGGGTCAGTACTGAGGGAGTGCCGCACTGTCAGAGGGTCAGTACTGAGGGAGTGCTGCACTGTCAGAGGATCAGTACTGAGGGAGTGCTGCACTGTCAGAGGGTTAGTACTGAGGTAGTGCCGCACTGTCAGAGAGTCAGTGCTGAGGGAGTGCTGCACTGTCAGAGGATCAGTACTGAGGGAGTGCTGCACTGTCAGAGGGTCAGTACTGAGGGAGTGCCGCACTGTCAGAGAGTCAGTGCTGAGGGAGTGCTGCACTGTCAGAGGGTCAGTACTGAGGGAGTGCTGTACTGTCAGAGGGTCAGTACAGAGGGAGTGCCGCACTGTCAGAGGGTCAGTACTGAGGGAGTGCCGCACTGTCAGAGGGTCAGCACTGAGGGAGGGCTGCACTGTCAGAGGGTCAGTACTGAGGGAGTGCTGCACTGTCAGAGGGTCAGTACTCAGGGAGTGTCGCACTGTCAGAGGGTCAGTACTGAGGGAGTGCTGCACTGTCAGAGGGTCAGTACTGAGGGAGTGCCGCATTGTCAGAGGGTCAGCACTGAGGGAGTGCTGCACTGTCAGAGGGTCAGTGCTGAGGGAGTGCCGCACTGTCAGAGGGTCAGTAATGAGGGAGTGCTGCACTGTCAGAGGTAGAGTACTGAGGGAGTGCCGCACTGTCAGAGGGTCAGTACTGAGGGAGTGCCGCACTGTCAGTGGGTCAGTACTGAGGGAGTGCCGCACTGTCAGAGGGTCAGTGCTGAGGGAGTGTTGCACTGTCAGAGGGTCAGTACTGAGGGAGTGCCGCACTGTCAGAGGGTCAGTACTGAGGGAGTGCTGCACTGTCAGAGGGTCAGTACTGAGGGAGTGCTGCACTGTCAGAGGGTCAGTACTGAGGGAGTGCCGCACTGTCAGAGGGTCAGTGCTGAGGGAGTGCCGCACTGTCAGAGGGTCAGTACTGAGGGAGTGCCGCACTGTCAGAGGGTCAGTACTGAGGGAGTGCTGCACTGTCAGAGGGTCAGTACTGAGGGAGTTCTGCACTGACAGAGGGTCAGTGCTGAGGGAGTGTTGCACTGTCAGAGGGTCAGTACTGAGGGAGTGCCGCACTGTCAGAGGGTCAGTACTGCGGGAGTGCTGCACTGTCAGAGGGTCAGTACTGAGGGAGTGCTGCACTGTCAGAGGGTCAGTACTGAGGGAGTGCTGCACTGTCAGAGGGTAAGTACTGAGGGAGCTCCGCACTGTCAGAGGGTCAATACTGAGGGAGTGCCGCACTGTCAGAGGGTCAGTGCTGAGGGAGTGCCGCACTGTCAGGAGGTCAGTACTGAGGGAGTGCCACACTGTCAGAGGATCAGTACTGAGGGAGTGCTGCACTGTCAGAGGGTCAGTACTGAGGGAGTGCCGCACTGTCAGAGAGTCAGTGCTGAGGGAGTGCTGCACTGTCAGAGGGTCAGTACTGAGGGAGTGCTGTACTGTCAGAGGGTCAGTACAGAGGGAGTGCTGCACTGTCAGAGGGTCAGTACTGAGGGAGCCCCGCACTGTCAGAGGGTCAGTACTGAGGGAGCGCTGCACTTTCAGAGTGTCAGTACTGAGGGAGTGCTGCACTGTCAGAGGGTCAGTACTGAGGGAGTGCCGCACTGTCAGAGAGTCAGTGCTGAGGGAGTGCTGCACTGTCAGAGGGTCAGTACTGAGGGAGTGCTGTACTGTCAGAGGGTCAGTACAGAGGGAGTGCTGCACTGTCAGAGGGTCAGTACTGAGGGAGCCCCGCACTGTCAGAGGGTCAGTACTGAGGGAGCGCTGCACTTTCAGAGTGTCAGTACTGAGGGAGAGCTGCACTGTCAGAGGGTCAGTACTGAGGGAGTGCCGCACTGTCAGAGGGTCAGTACTGAGGGAGTGCCGCACTGTCAGAGGGTCAGTACTGAGTGAGTGTCGCACTGTCAGAGGGTCAGTACTGAGGGAGTGCCGCAATGTCAGAGGGTCAGTACTGAGGGAGTGCTGCACTGTCAGAGGGTCAGTACTGAGGGAGCACCGCACTGTCAGAGGGTCAGTGCTGAGGGAGTGCTGCACTGTCAGAGGATCAGTACTGAGGGAGTGCTGCACTGTCAGAGGGTCAGTACTGAGGGAGTGCTGCACTGTCAGAGGGTCAGTACTGAGGGAGCGCCGCACTGTCAGAGGGTCAGTACTGAGGGAGTGCTGCACTGTCAGAGGGTCAGTACTGAGGGAGCACCGCACTGTCAGAGGGTCAGTACTGAGGGAGTGCTGCACTGTCAGAGGATCAGTACTGAGGGAGTGCCGCACTGTCAGAGGGTCAGTACTGAGGGAGCACCGCACTGTCAGAGGGTCAGTGCTGAGGGAGCGCTGTACTGTCAGAGGGTCAGTGCTGAGGGAGTGCTGCACTGTCAGAGGGTCAGTGCTGAGGGAGAGCAGCACTGTCAGAGGGTCAGTACTGAGGGAGTGCTGTACTGTCAGAGGGTCAGTACAGAGGGAGTGCCGCACTGTCAGAGGGTCAGTACTGAGGGAGTGCCGCACTGTCAGAGGGTCAGCACTGAGGGAGGGCTGCACTGTCAGAGGGTCAGTACTGAGGGAGTGCTGCACTGTCAGAGAGTCAGTACTGAGGGAGTGCTGCATTGTCAGAAGGTCAGTACTGAGGGAGTGCTGCACTGTCAGAGAGTCAGTACTGAGGGAGTGCTGCACTGTCAGAGGGTCAGTACTGAGGGAGTGCTGCACTGTCAGAGAGTCAGTACAGAGGGAGTGCTGCACTGTCAGAGGGTCAGTACTGAGGGAGTGCCGCACTGTCAGAGGGTCAGTACTGAGGGAGTGCCGCACTGTCAGAGGGTCAGTACTGAGGGAGTGCCGCACTGTCAGAGGGTCAGTACTGAGGGAGTGCTGCACTGTCAGAGGGTCAGTACTGAGGGAGTGCCGCATTGTCAGATGGTCAGTACTGAGGGAGTGCTGCACTGTCAGAGGGTCAGTGCTGAGGGAGTGCTGCACTGTCAGAGGGTCAGTACTCAGGGAGTGCTGCACTGTCAGAGGGTCAGTACTGAGGGAGTGCCGCATTGTCAGATGGTCAGTACTGAGGGAGTGCTGCACTGTCAGAGGGTCAGTAATGAGGGAGTGCTGCACTGTCAGAGGGTCAGTACTGAGGGAGTGCTGCACTGTCAGAGGGTCAGTACTGAGGGAGTGCTGCACTGTCAGAGGGTCAGTACTGAGGGAATGCTGCACTGTCAGAGGGTCAGTACTGAGGGAGTGCTGCACTGTCAGAGGGTCAGTACAGAGGGAGTGCCGCACTGTCAGAGGGTCAGTACTGAGGGAGTGCCGCACTGTGAGAGGGTCAGCACTGAGGGAGGGCTGCACTGTCAGAGGGTCAGTACTGAGGGAGTGCTGCACTGTCAGAGAGTCAGTGCTGAGGGAGTGCCGCACTGTCAGAGGGTCAGTACTGAGGGAATGCTGCACTGTCAGAGGGTCAGTACTGAGGGAGTGCTGCACTGTCAGAGGGTCAGTACTGAGGGAGTGCCGCACTGTCAGAGGGTCAGTACTGAGGGAATGCTGCACTGTCAGAGGGTCAGTACTGAGGGAGTGCTGCACTGTCAGAGGGTCAGTACAGAGGGAGTGCCGCACTGTCAGAGGGTCAGTACTGAGGGAGTGCCGCACTGTCAGAGGGTCAGCACTGAGGGAGGGCTGCACTGTCAGAGGGTCAGTACTGAGGGAGTGCTGCACTGTCAGAGAGTCAGTGCTGAGGGAGTGCCGCACTGTCAGAGGGTCAGTAATGAGGGAGTGCTGCACTGTCAGAGGTAGAGTACGGAGGGAGTGCCGCACTGTCAGAGGGTCAGTACTGAGGGAGTGCCGCACTGTCAGAGGGTCAGTACTGAGGGAGTGCCGCACTGTCAGAGGGTCAGTACTGAGGGAGTGCTGCACTGTCAGAGGGTCAGTGCTGAGGGAGTGCTGCACTGTCAGAGGGTCAGTACTGAGGGAGTGCTGCACTGTCAGAGGGTCAGTACTGAGGGAGTGCCGCACTGTCAGAGGGTCAGTACTGAGGGAGTGCTGCACTGTCAGAGTGTCAGTACTGAGGGAGTGTTGCACTGTCAGAGGGTCAGTACAGAGGGAGTGCTGCACTGTCAGAGGGTCAGTGCTGAGGGAGTGTTGCACTGTCAGAGGGTCAGTACAGAGGGAGTGCTGCACTGTCAGAGGGTCAGTACTGAGGGAGTTCTGCACTGACAGAGGGTCAGTACTGAGGGAGTGCCGCACTGTCAGAGGGTCAGTACTGCGGGAGTGCCGCACTGTCAGAGGGTTAGTACTGAGGGAGTGCTGCACTGTCAGAGGGTCAGTACTGAGGGAGTGCTGCACTGTCAGAGGGTCAGTACTGAGGGAGTGCCGCACTGTCAGAGGGTCAGTACAGAGGGAGTGCTGCACTGTCAGAGGGTCAGTACTGAGGGAGTGCTGCACTGTCAGAGGGTCAGTACTGAGGGAGTGCTGCACTGTCAGAGGGTCAGTACTGAGGGAGTGCTGCACTGTTAGAGGGTAAGTACTGAGGGAGCTCCGCACTGTCAGAGGGTCAATACTGAGGGAGTGCCGCACTGTCAGAGGGTCAGTACTGAGGGAGTGCCGCACTGTTAGAGGGTCAGTACTGAGGGAGTGCCGCACTTTCAGAGGGTCAGTACTGAGGGAGTGCTGCACTGTCAGAGGGTCAGTACTGAGGGAGTGCTGCACTGTCAGAGGATCAGTACTGAGGGAGTGGTGCACTGTCAGAGGGTTAGTACTGAGGTAGTGCCGCACTGTCAGAGAGTCAGTGCTGAGGGAGTGCTGCACTGTCAGAGGGTCAGTACTGAGGGAGTGCTGTACTGTCAGAGGGTCAGTACAGAGGGAGTGCTGCACTGTCAGAGGGTCAGTACTGAGGGAGCGCTGCACTGTCAGAGTGTCAGTACTGAGGGAGTGCTGCACTGTCAGAGGGTCAGTACTGAGGAGATGCTGCACTGTCAGAGGGTCAGTACTGAGGGAGTGTCGCACTGTCAGAGGGTCAGTACTGAGGGAGTGCCGCAATGTCAGAGGGTCAGTACTGAGGGAGTGCTGCACTGTCAGAGGGTCAGTACTGAGGGAGCACCGCACTGTCAGAGGGTCAGTGCTGAGGGAGTGCTGCACTGTCAGAGGGTCAGTACTGAGGGAGTGCTGCACTGTCAGAGGGTCAGTACTGAGGGAGCGCCGCACTGTCAGAGGGTCAGTACTGAGGGAGTGCTGCACTGTCAGAGGGTCAGTACGGAGGGAGTGCCGCAATGTCAGAGTACCAGTACTGAGGGAGCACCGCACTGTCAGAGGGTCAGTGCTGAGGGAGCGCTGTACTGTCAGAGGGTCAGTGCTGAGGGAGTGCTGCACTGTCAGAGGGTCAGTGCTGAGGGAGAGCAGCACTGTCAGAGGGTCAGTACTGAGGGAGTGCCGCACTGTCAGAGGGTCAGAACTGAGGGAGTGCCGCACTGTCAGAGGGTCAGTACTGAGGGAGTGCTGCACTGTCAGAGAGTCAGTACTGAGGGAGTGCCGCACTGTCAGAGGGTCAGTACTGAGGGAGCGCTGCACTGTCAGAGGGTCAGTACTGAGGGAGTGCTGCACTGTCAGAGAGTCAGTACTGAGGGAGTGCCGCACTGTCAGAGGGTCAGTACTGAGGGAGCGCTGCACTGTCAGAGGGTCAGTACTGAGGGTGTGCCGCACTGTCAGAGGGTCAGTACTGAGGGAGTGCCGCACTGTCAGAGGGTCAGTACTGAGGGAGTGCTGCACTGTCAGAGGGTCAGTACTGAGGGAGTGCTGCACTGTCAGAGGGTCAGTACTGAGGGAGTGCCGCACTGTCAGAGGGTCAGTACTGAGGGAGTGCCGCACTGTCAGAGGGTCAGTACTGAGGGAGTGCCGCACTGTCAGAGGGTCAGTACAGAGGGAGTGCCGCACTGTCAGAGGGTCAGTACTGAGGGAGTGCTGCACTGTCAGAGGGTCAGTACTGAGGGTGCCGCACTGTCAGAGGGTCAGTACTGAGGGAGTGCTGCACTGTCAGAGGGTCAGTACTGAGGGAGTGCTGCACTGTCAGAGGGTCAGTACTGAGGGAGTGCTGCACTGTCAGAGGGTCAGTACTGAGGGAGTGCTGCACTGTCAGAGTGTCAGTACTGAGGGAGTGCCGCACTGTTGGAGGGTCAGTACTGAGGGACTGCCGCACTGTCAGAGGGTCAGTACTGAGGGAGTGCTGCACTGTCAGAGGGTCAGTACTGAGGGAGTGCCGCACTGTCAGAGGGTCAGTACTGAGGGAGTGCTGCACTGTCAGAGGGTCAGTACTGAGGGAGTGCTGCACTGTCAGAGGGTCAGTACTGAGGGAGTGCCGCACTGTCAGAGGGTCAGTACTGAGGGAGTGCCCCACTGTCAGTGGGTCAGTACTGAGGGAGTGCCGCACTGTCAGAGGGTCAGTACTGAGGGAGTGCTGCACTGTCAGAGGGTCAGTGCTGAGGGAGTGCTGCACTGTCAGAGGGTCAGTGCTGAGGGAGTGTTGCACTGTCAGAGGGTCAGTACTGTGGGAGTGCTGCACTGTCAGAGGGTCAGTGCTGAGGGAGTGCTGCACTGTCAGAGGGTCAGTACTGAGGGAGTGCCGCACTGTCAGAGGGTCAGTACTGAGGGAGTGCCGCATTGTCAGAGGGTCAGTACTGAGGGAGTGCTGCACTGTCAGAGGGTCAGTGCTGAGGGAGTGTTGCACTGTCAGAGGGTCAGTACTGAGGGAGTGCTGCACTGTCAGAGGGTCAGTACTGAGGGAGTGCCGCACTGTCAGAGGGTCAGTACTGAGGGAATGTTGCACTGTCAGAGGGTCAGTACTGAGGGAGTGCTGCACTGTCAGAGGGTCAGTACTGAGGGAGTGCCGCACTGTCAGAGGGTCAGTACTGAGGGAGCGCTGCACTGTCAGAGGGTCAGTACTGAGGGAGTGTCGCACTGTCAGAGGGTCAGTACTGAGGGAGTGCCGCACTGTCAGAGGGTCAGTACTGAGGGAGTGCTGCACTGTCAGAGGGTCAGTACTGAGGAAGTGCTGCACTGTCAGAGGGTAAGTACTGAGGGAGCTCCGCACTGTCAGAGGGTCAATACTGAGGGAGTGCTGCACTGTCAGAGGGTCAGTGCTGAGGGAGTGCCGCACTGTCAGAGGGTTATTACTGAGGTAGTGCCGCACTGTCAGAGAGTCAGTGCTGAGGGAGTGCTGCACTGTCAGAGGGTCAGTACTGTGGGAGTGCCGCACTGTCAGAGGGTCAGTACTGAGGGAGTGCTGCACTGTCAGAGGGTCAGTACTGAGGTAGTGCCGCACTGTCAGAGAGTCAGTGCTGAGGGAGTGCTGCACTGTCAGAGGGTCAGTACTGAGGGAGTGCCGCACTGTCAGAGGGTCAGTACTGAGGGTGTGCTGCACTGTCAGAGGGTCAGTACTGAGGGAGTGCTGCACTGTCAGAGGGTCAGTACAGAGGGAGTGCTGCACTGTCAGAGGGTCAGTACAGAGGGAGTGCTGCACTGTCAGAGGGTCAGTACTGAGGGAGTGCCGCACTGACAGAGGGTCAGTACTGAGGGAATGCTGCACTGTCAGAGGGTCAGTACTGAGGGAGTGCTGCACTGTCAGAGGGTCAGTACTGAGGGAGTGCTGCACTGTCAGAGGGTCAGTACTGAGGGAGTGCTGCACTGTCAGAGGGTCAGTACTGAGGGAGTGCCGCACTCTCAGAGGGTCAGTACTGAGGGAGTGCCGCACTGTCAGAGGGTCAGTACTGAGGGAGTGCCGCACTGTGAGAGGGTCAGGACTGAGGGAGTGCCGCACTGTCAGAGGGTCAGGACTGAGGGAGTGCCGCACTGTCAGAGGGTCAGTACTGAGGGAGTGCTGCACTGTCAGAGGGTCAGTACTGAGGGAGTGCTGCACTGTCAGAGGGTCAGTACCGAGGGAGTGCCGCACTGTCAGAGAGTCAGTGCTGAGGGAGTGCTGCACTGTCAGAGGGTCAGTACTGAGGGAGTGCTGTACTGTCAGAGGGTCAGTACAGAGGGAGTGCTGCACTGTCAGAGGGTCAGTACTGAGGGAGTGCCGCACTGTCAGAGGGTCAGCACTGAGGGAGTGCCGCACTGTCAGAGGGTCAGTACTGAGGGAGTGCCGCACTGTCAGAGGGTCAGTACTGAGGGAGTGCTGCACTGTCAGAGGGTCAAAACTGAGGGAGTGCTGCACTGTCAGAGGGTCAGTACTGAGGGAGTGCCGCACTGTCAGAAGGTCAGTACTCAGGGAGTGCCGCACTGTCAGAGGGTCAGTACTGAGGGAGTGCTGCACTGTCAGAGGGTCAGTACTCAGGGAGTGCTGCACTGTCAGAGGGTCAGTACTGAGGGAGTGCCGCACTGTCAGAGGGTCGGTACTGAGGGAGTGCCGCACTGTCAGAGTGTCAGTACTGGGAGTGCTGCACTGTCAGAGGGTCAGTCCTGAGGGAGTGCCGCACTGTCAGAGGGTCAGTACTGAGGGAGTGCCGCACTGTCAGAGGGTCAGTACTGAGGGAGTGCTGCACTGTCAGAGGGTCAGTACTGAGGGAGTGCCGCACTGTCAGAGGGTCAGTACTGAGGGAGTGCCGCACTGTCAGAGGGTCAGTACTGAGTGAGTGCTGCACTGTCAGAGGGTCAGTACTGAGGGAGTGCTGCATTGTCAGAGGGTCAGTACTGAGCGAGCGCTGCACTGTCAGAGGGTCAGTACTGAGGGAGCACCGCACTGTCAGAGGGTCAGTACTGAAGGAGCGCTGCACTGTCAGAGGATCAGTACTGAGCGAGCGCTGCACTGTCAGAGGGTCAGTACTGAGGGAGCACCGCACTGTCAGAGGGTCAGTACTGAAGGAGTGCTGCACTGTCAGAGGGTCAGTACTGAGGGAGTGCTGCACTGTCAGAGGATCAGTACTGAGGGAGTGCCGCACTGTCAGAGGGTCAGTACTGAGGGAGTGCTGCACTGTCAGAGGATCAGTACTGAGGGAGTGCAGCACTGTCAGAGGGTCAGTACTGAGGGAATGCCGCACTGTCAGAGGGTCAGTACTGAGGGAGCGCCGCACTGTCAGCGGGTCAGTGCTGAGGGAGTGCCGCACTGTATGAGGATCAGTACTGAGTGAGTGCCGCACTGTCAGAGTACCAGTACTGAGGGAGTGCTGCACTGTCAGATGGTCAGTACTGAGTGAGTGCTGCACTGTCAGAGGGTCAGTACTGAGGGAGCGCCGCACTGTCAGAGGGTCAGTACTGAGGGAGTGCTGCACTGTCAGAGGGTCAGTACTGAGGGAGTGCAGCACTGTCAGAGGGTCAGTACTGAGGGAATGCCGCACTGTCAGAGGGTCAGTACTGAGGGAGCGCCGCACTGTCAGCGGGTCAGTGCTGAGGGAGTGCCGCACTGTATGAGGATCAGTACTGAGGGAGTGCAGCACTGTCAGAGGGTCAGTACTGAGGGAGTGCTGCACTGTCAGATGGTCAGTACTGAGTGAGTGCTGCACTGTCAGAGGGTCAGTACTGAGGGAGCGCCGCACTGTCAGAGGGTCAGTACTGAGGGAGTGCTGCACTGTCAGAGGGTCAGTACGGAAGGAGTGCCGCAATGTCAGAGTACCAGTACTGAGGGAGCACCGCACTGTCGGTGGGTCAGTGCTGAGGGAGCGCTGTACTGTCAGAGGGTCAGTGCTGAGGGAGAGCAGCACTGTCAGAGGGTCAGTACTGAGGGAGTGCCGCACTGTCAGAGGGTCAGAACTGAGGGAGTGCCGCACTGTCAGAGGGTCAGTACTGAGGGAGTGCTGCACTGTCAGAGGGTCAGTACTGAGAGAGTGCCGCACTGTCAGAGGGTCAGTACTGAGGCAGTGGCGCAGTGTCAGAGGGTCAGTGCTGAGGGAGTGCTGCACTGTCAGAGGGTCAGTACTGAGGGAGTGCCGCACTGTCAAAGGGTCAGTACTGAGGGAGTGCTGCATTGTCAGAGGGTCAGTACTGAGAGAGTGCCGCACTGTCAGAGGGTCAGTACTGAGGCAGTGGCGCAGTGTCAGAGGGTCAGTGCTGAGGGAGTGCTGCACTGTCAGAGGGTCAGTACTGAGGGAGTGCCGCACTGTCAAAGGGTCAGTACTGAGGGAGTGCCGCACTGTCAAAGGGTCAGTGCTGAGGGAATGCTGCACTGTCAGAGGGTCAGTACTGAGGGAGTGCCGCACTATCAGAGGGTCAGTACTGAGGGAGTGCTGCACTGTCAGAGGGTCAGTACTGAGGGAGTGCCGCACTGTCAGAGGGTCAGTACTGAGGGAGTGCTGCACTGTCAGAGGGTCAGTACTGAGGGAATGCCGCACTGTCAGAGGGTCAGTACTGAGGGAGTGCCGCACTGTCAGAGGGTCAGTGCTGAGTGAGTGCTGCACTGTCAGAGGGTCAGTGCTGAGGGAGTGCTGCACTGTCAGATGGTCAGTACTGAGGGAGTGCTGCACTGTCAGAGGGTCAGTACTGAGGGAGCGCCGCACTGTCAGAGGGTCAGTACTGAGGGAGTGCTGCACTGTCAGAGGGTCAGTACGGAGGGAGTGCCGCAATGTCAGAGTACCAGTACTGGGGGAGCACCGCACTGTCAGAGGGTCAGTACTGAGGGAGTGCTGCACTGTCAGAGGGTCAGTACTGAGGGAGTGCCGCACTGTCAGAGGGTCAGTACTGAGGGAGTGCCGCACTGTCAGAGGGTCAGTACTGAGTGAGTGCTGCACTGTCAGAGGGTCAGTACTGAGGGAGTGCTGCATTGTCAGAGGGTCAGTACTGAGCGAGCGCTGCACTGTCAGAGGGTCAGTACTGAGGGAGCACCGCACTGTCAGAGGGTCAGTACTGAAGGAGCGCTGCACTGTCAGAGGATCAGTACTGAGCGAGCGCTGCACTGTCAGAGGGTCAGTACTGAGGGAGCACCGCACTGTCAGAGGGTCAGTACTGAAGGAGTGCTGCACTGTCAGAGGGTCAGTACTGAGGGAGTGCTGCACTGTCAGAGGATCAGTACTGAGGGAGTGCCGCACTGTCAGAGGGTCAGTACTGAGGGAGTGCTGCACTGTCAGAGGATCAGTACTGAGGGAGTGCAGCACTGTCAGAGGGTCAGTACTGAGGGAATGCCGCACTGTCAGAGGGTCAGTACTGAGGGAGCGCCGCACTGTCAGCGGGTCAGTGCTGAGGGAGTGCCGCACTGTATGAGGATCAGTACTGAGTGAGTGCCGCACTGTCAGAGTACCAGTACTGAGGGAGCACCGCACTGTCAGAGGGTCAGTGCTGAGGGAGTGCTGCACTGTCAGAGGGTCAGTGCTGAGGGAGTGCTGCACTGTCAGATGGTCAGTACTGAGTGAGTGCTGCACTGTCAGAGGGTCAGTACTGAGGGAGCGCCGCACTGTCAGAGGGTCAGTACTGAGGGAGCACCGCACTGTCAGAGGGTCAGTACGGAAGGAGTGCCGCAATGTCAGAGTACCAGTACTGAGGGAGCACCGCACTGTCGGTGGGTCAGTGCTGAGGGAGCGCTGTACTGTCAGAGGGTCAGTGCTGAGGGAGAGCAGCACTGTCAGAGGGTCAGTACTGAGGGAGTGCCGCACTGTCAGAGGGTCAGAACTGAGGGAGTGCTGCACTGTCAGAGGGTCAGTACTGAGGGAGTGCAGCACTGTCAGAGGGTCAGTACTGAGGGAGTGCCGCACTGTCAGAGGGTCAGTACTGAGGCAGTGGCGCAGTGTCAGAGGGTCAGTGCTGAGGGAGTGCTGCACTGTCAGAGGGTCAGTACTGAGGGAGTGCTGCACTGTCAGAGGGTCAGTACTGAGGGAATGCTGCACTGTCAGAGGGTCAGTACTGAGAGAGTGCCGCACTGTCAGAGGGTCAGTACTGAGGCAGTGGCGCAGTGTCAGAGGGTCAGTGCTGAGGGAGTGCTGCACTGTCAGAGGGTCAGTACTGAGGGAGTGCCGCACTGTCAAAGGGTCAGTACTGAGGGAGTGCTGCATTGTCAGAGGGTCAGTACTGAGAGAGTGCCGCACTGTCGGGGTCAGTACTGAGGGAGTGCTGCACTGTCAGAGGGTCAGTACTGAGGGAGTGCCGCACTGTCAGAGGGTCAGTACTGAGGCAGTGGCGCAGTGTCAGAGGGTCAGTGCTGAGGGAGTGCTGCACTGTCAGAGGGTCAGTACTGAGGGAGTGCCGCACTGTCAAAGGGTCAGTACTGAGGGAGTGCCGCACTGTCAAAGGGTCAGTGCTGAGGGAATGCTGCACTGTCAGAGGGTCAGTACTGAGGGAGTGCCGCACTATCAGAGGGTCAGTACTGAGGGAGTGCTGCACTGTCAGAGGGTCAGTACTGAGGGAGTGCCGCACTGTCAGAGGGTCAGTACTGAGGGAGTGCTGCACTGTCAGAGGGTCAGTACTGAGGGAATGCCGCACTGTCAGAGGGTCAGTACTGAGGGAGTGCCGCACTGTCAGAGGGTCAGTGCTGAGTGAGTGCTGCACTGTCAGAGGGTCAGTGCTGAGGGAGTGCTGCACTGTCAGATGGTCAGTACTGAGGGAGTGCCGCACTGTCAGAGGGTCAGTACTGAGGGAGCGCCGCACTGTCAGAGGGTCAGTACTGAGGGAGTGCTGCACTGTCAGAGGGTCAGTACGGAGGGAGTGCCGCAATGTCAGAGTACCAGTACTGGGGGAGCACCGCACTGTCAGAGGGTCAGTGCTGAGGGAGCGCTGTACTGTCAGAGGGTCAGTGCTGAGGGAGTGCTGCACTGTCAGAGGATCAGTGCTGAGGGAGAGCAGCACTGTCAGAGGGTCAGTACTGAGGGAGTGCCGCACTGTCAGAGGGTCTGAACTGAGGGAGTGCCGCACTGTCAGAGGGTCAGTACTGAGGGAGTGCTGCACTGACAGAGGGTCAGTACTGAGAGAGTGCCGCACTGTCAGAGGGTCAGAACTGAGGCAGTGGCGCAGTGTCAGAGGGTCAGTACTGAGGGAGTGCCGCACTGTCAGAGGGTCAGTACTGAGGGAGCGCCGCACTGTCAGAGTGTCAGTACTGAGGGAGTGCCGCACTGTCAGAGGGTCAGTACTGAGAGAGTGCCGCACTGTCAGAGGGTCAGTACTGAGGGAGTGCTGCATTGTCAGAGAGTCAGTACTGAGGGAGTGCCGCACTATCAGAGGGTCAGTACTGAGGTAGTGCTGCACTGTCAGAGGGGCAGTACTGAGGGAGTGCCGCACTGTCAGAGGGTCAGTACAGAGGGAGTGCCGCACTGTCAGAGGGTCAGTACTGAGGGAGTGCTGCACTGTCAGAGGGCCAGTACTGAGGGAGTGCTGCACTGTCAGAGGGTCAGTACTGAGGGAGTGCTGCACTGTCAGAGGGTCAGTGCTGAGGGAGTGCCGCACTGTCAGAGGGTCAGTACTGAGAGAGTGCTGCACTGTCAGAGGGTCAGTACTGAGGGAGTGCCGCACTGTCAGAGGGTCAGTACTGAGGGAGTGCCGCACTGTCAGAGGGTCAGTACTGAGGGGGTGCCGCACTGTCAGTGGGTCAGTACTGAGGGAGTGCCGCACTGTCAGAGGGTCAGTACTGAGGGAATGCTGCACTGTCAGAGGGTCAGTACTGAGGGAGTGCTGCACTGTCAGAGGGTCAGTACTGAGGGAGTGCCGCACTGTCAGAGGGTCAGTACTGAGGGAGTGCTGCACTGTCAGAGGGTCAGTACTGAGGGAGTGCTGCACTGTCAGAGGGTCAGTACTGAGGGAGATGCCGCACTGTCAGAGGGTCAGTACTGAGGGAGTGCTGCACTGTCAGAGGGTCAGTACTGAGGGAGTGCCGCACTGTCAGAGGGTCAGTACTGAGGGAGTGCTGCACTGTCAGAGGGTCAGTACTGAGGGAGTGCCGCACTGCCAGAGTGTCATACTGAGGGAGTGCTGCACTGTCAGAGTGTCAGTACTGAGGTAGTGCCGCACTGTCAGAGAGTCAGTACTGAGGGAATGCTGCACTGTCAGAGGGTCAGTACTGAGGGAATGCTGCACTGTCAGAGGGTCAGTGCTGAGGGAGTGCCGCACTGTCAGAGGGTCAGTACTGAGGGAGTGCCGCACTGTCAGAGGGTCAGTACTGAGGGAATGCTGCTCTGTCAGAGGGTCAGTACTGAGGGAGTGCCGCACTGTCAGAGGGTCAGTACTGAGGGAGTGCTGCACTGTCAGAGGGTCAGTACTGAGGGAGTGCCGCACTGTCAGAGCGTCAGTACTGAGGGAGTGCTGCACTGTCGGAGGGTCAGTACTGAGGGAGTGCTGCACTGTCAGAGGGTCAGTACTGAGGGAGTGCCGCACTGTCAGAGGGTCAGTACTGAGGGAGTGCCACACTGTCAGAGGGTCAGTACTGAGGGAGTGCCGCACTGTCAGAGGGTCAGTGCTGAGGGAGTGCTGCACTGTCAGAGGGTCAGTACTGAGGGAGCGCCGCACTGTCAGAGGATCAGTACTGAGGGAGTGCCGCACTGTCAGAGGGTCAGTACTGAGGGAGTGCTGCACTGTCAGAGGGTCAGTACTGAGGGAGTGCCGCACTGTCAGAGGGTCAGTACTGAGGGACTGCCACACTGTCAGAGGGTCAGTACTGAGGGAGTGCCGCACTGTCAGAGGGTCAGTGCTGAGGGAGTGTTGCACTGTCAGAGGGTCAGTACTGTGGGAGTGCTGCATTGTCAGAGGGTCAGTGCTGAGGGAGTGTTGCACTGTCAGAGGTTCAGTACTGAGGGAGTGCTACACTGTCAGAGGGTCAGTACTGAGGAGTGTTGCACTGTCAGAGGGTCAGTACTGTGGGAGTGCTGCACTGTCAGAGGGTCAGTACTGAGGGAGTGCTGCACTGTCAGAGGGTCAGTACTGAGGGAGTTTTGCACTGTCAGAGGGTCAGTACTGAGGAGATGCTGCACTGTCAGAGGGTCAGTACTGAGGGAGTGCTGCACTGTCAGAGGGTCAGTACTGAGGGAGTGCCGCACTGTCAGAGGGTCAGTACTGAGGGAGTGCCGCACTATCAGAGGGTCAAAACTGAGGGAGTGTTGCACTGTCAGAGGGTCAGTACTGAGGGAGTGCCGCACTGTCAGAGGGTCAGTACTGAGGGAGTTCCGCACTGTCAGAGGGTCAGTACTGAGGGAGTGCCGCACTGTCAGAGGGTCAGTACTGAGGGAGTTCCGCACTGTCAGAGGGTCAGTACTGAGGGAGTGCTGCACTGTCAGAGGGTCAGTACTGAGGGAGTGCTGCACTGTCAGAGGGTCAGTACTGAGCGAGCGCTGCACTGTCAGAGGGTCAGTACTGAGGGAGCACCGCACTGTCAGAGGGTCAGTACTGAAGGAGCGCTGCACTGTCATAGGATCAGTACTGAGCGAGCGCTGCACTGTCAGAGGGTCAGTACTGAGGGAGCACCGCACTGTCAGAGGGTCAGTACTGAAGGAACGGTGCAGTGTCATAGGATCAGTACTGAGCGAGCGCTGCACTGTCAGAGGGTCAGTACTGAGGGAGCACCGCACTGTCAGAGGGTCAGTACTGAAGGAGTGCTGCACTGTCAGAGGGTCAGTACTGAGGGAGTGCTGCACTGTCAGAGGATCAGTACTGAGGGAGTGCCGCACTGTCAGAGGGTCAGTACTGAGGGAGTGCTGCACTGTCAGAGGATCAGTACTGAGAGAGTGCCGCACTGTCAGAGGGTCAGTACTGAGGGAATGCCGCACTGTCAGAGGGTCAGTACTGAGGGAGCGCCGCACTGTCAGCGGGTCAGTGCTGAGGGAGTGCCGCACTGTATGAGGATCAGTACTGAGTGAGTGCCGCACTGTCAGAGTACCAGTACAGAGGGAGCAACGCACTGTCAGAGGGTCAGTACTGAGGGAGTGCAGCACTGTCAGAGGGTCAGTACTGAGGGAGTGCCGCACTGTCAGAGGGTCAGTACTGAGGGAGCGCCGCACTGTCAGAGGGTCAGTGCTGAGGGAGTGCTGCACTGTCAGATGGTCAGTACTGAGGGAGTGCTGCACGGTCAGAGGGTCAGTACTGAGGGAGCGCCGCACTGTCAGAGGGTCAGTACTGAGGGAGTGCTGCACTGTCAGAGGGTCAGTACGGAAGGAGTGCCGCAATGTCAGAGTACCAGTACTGAGGGAGCACCGCACTGTCGGTGGGTCAGTGCTGAGGGAGCGCTGTACTGTCAGAGGGTCAGTGCTGAGGGAGAGCAGCACTGTCAGAGGGTCAGTACTGAGGGAGTGCCGCACTGTCAGAGGGTCAGAACTGAGGGAGTGCCGCACTGTCAGAGGGTCAGTACTGAGGGAGTGCTGCACTGTCAGAGGGTCAGTACTGAGAGAGTGCCGCACTGTCAGAGGGTCAGTACTGAGGCAGTGGCGCAGTGTCAGAGGGTCAGTACTGAGGGAGTGCCGCACTGTCAGAGGGTCAGTACTGAGGGAGTGCCGCACTGTCAGAGGGTCAGTACTGAGGGAGTGCTGCACTGTCAGAGGGTCAGTACTGAGGGAGTGCTGCACTGTCAGAGGGTCAGTACTGAGGGAGTGCCGCACTGTCAGAGGGTCAGTACTGAGGGAGTGCTGCACTGTCAGAGGGTCAGTACTGAGGGAATGCCGCACTGTCAGAGGGTCAGTACTGAGGGAGTGCCGCACTGTCAGAGGGTCAGTGCTGAGGGAGTGCTGCACTGTCAGAGGGTCAGTGCTGAGGGAGTGCTGCACTGTCAGATGGTCAGTACTGAGGGAGTGCTGCACTGTCAGAGGGTCAGTACTGAGGGAGCGCCGCACTATCAGAGGGTCAGTACTGAGGGAGTGCTGCACTGTCAGAGGGTCAGTGCTGAGGGAGTGCTGCACTGTCAGAGGATCAGTGCTGAGGGAGAGCAGCACTGTCAGAGGGTCAGTACTGAGGGAGTGCCGCACTGTCAGAGGATCAGTACTGAGGGAGTGCTGCACTGTCAGAGGGTCAGTACTGAGGGAATGCTGCACTGTCAGAGGGTCAGTACTGAGGGAGTGCCGCACTGTCAGAGGGTCAGTACTGAGGGAGTGCTGCACTGTCAGAGGGTCAGTACGGAGGGAGTGCCGCAATGTCAGAGTACCAGTACTGGGGGAGCACCGCACTGTCAGAGGGTCAGTACAGAGGGAGTGCTGCACTGTCAGAGGGTCAGTACAGAGGGAGTGCTGCACTGTCAGAGGGTCAGTACTGAGGGAGTGCCGCACTGACAGAGGGTCAGTACTGAGGGAATGCTGCACTGTCAGAGGGTTATTACTGAGGTAGTGCCGCACTGTCAGAGAGTCAGTGCTGAGGGAGTGCTGCACTGTCAGAGGGTCAGTACTGAGGGAGTGCTGCACTGTCAGAGGGTCAGTACTGAGGGAGTGCTGTACTGTCAGAGGGTCAGTACAGAGGGAGTGCTGCACTGTCAGAGGGTCAGTACTGAGGGAGTGCCGCACTGTCAGAGGGTCAGCACTGAGGGAGTGCTGCACTGTCAGAGGGTCAGTACTGAGGGAGTGCCGCACTGTCAGAGAGTCAGTGCTGAGGGAGTGCTGCACTGTCAGAGGGTCAGTACTGAGGGAGTGCTGTACTGTCAGAGGGTCAGTACAGAGGGAGTGCTGCACTGTCAGAGGGTCAGTACTGAGGGAGTGCCGCACTGTCAGAGGGTCAGCACTGAGGGAGTGCGGCACTGTCAGAGGGTCAGTACTGAGGGAGTGCCGCACTGTCAGAGGGTCAGTACTGAGGGAGTGCTGCACTGTCAGAGGGTCAGTACTGAGGGAGTGCCGCACTGTCAGAGGGTCGGTACTGAGGGAGTGCCGCACTGTCAGAGTGTCAGTACTGGGAGTGCTGCACTGTCCGAGGGTCAGTCCTGAGGGAGTGCCGCACTGTCAGAGGGTCAGTACTGAGGGAGTGCCGCACTGTCAGAGGGTCAGTACTGAGGGAGTGCTGCACTGTCAGAGGGTCAGTACTGAGGGAGTGCCGCACTGTCAGAGGGTCAGTACTGAGGGAGTGCCGCACTGTCAGAGGGTCAGTACTGAGTGAGTGCTGCACTGTCAGAGGGTCAGTACTGAGGGAGTGCTGCATTGTCAGAGGGTCAGTACTGAGCGAGCGCTGCACTGTCAGAGGGTCAGTACTGAGGGAGCACCGCACTGTCAGAGGGTCAGTACTGAAGGAGCGCTGCACTGTCAGAGGATCAGTACTGAGCGAGCGCTGCACTGTCAGAGGGTCAGTACTGAGGGAGCACCGCACTGTCAGAGGGTCAGTACTGAAGGAGTGCTGCACTGTCAGAGGGTCAGTACTGAGGGAGTGCTGCACTGTCAGAGGATCAGTACTGAGGGAGTGCCGCACTGTCAGAGGGTCAGTACTGAGGGAGTGCTGCACTGTCAGAGGATCAGTACTGAGGGAGTGCAGCACTGTCAGAGGGTCAGTACTGAGGGAATGCCGCACTGTCAGAGGGTCAGTACTGAGGGAGCGCCGCACTGTCAGCGGGTCAGTGCTGAGGGAGTGCCGCACTGTATGAGGATCAGTACTGAGTGAGTGCCGCACTGTCAGAGTACCAGTACTGAGGGAGCACCGCACTGTCAGAGGGTCAGTGCTGAGGGAGTGCTGCACTGTCAGAGGGTCAGTGCTGAGGGAGTGCTGCACTGTCAGATGGTCAGTACTGAGTGAGTGCTGCACTGTCAGAGGGTCAGTACTGAGGGAGCGCCGCACTGTCAGAGGGTCAGTACTGAGGGAGTGCTGCACTGTCAGAGGGTCAGTACGGAAGGAGTGCCGCAATGTCAGAGTACCAGTACTGAGGGAGCACCGCACTGTCGGTGGGTCAGTGCTGAGGGAGCGCTGTACTGTCAGAGGGTCAGTGCTGAGGGAGAGCAGCACTGTCAGAGGGTCAGTACTGAGGGAGTGCCGCACTGTCAGAGGGTCAGAACTGAGGGAGTGCCGCACTGTCAGAGGGTCAGTACTGAGGGAGTGCTGCACTGTCAGAGGGTCAGTACTGAGAGAGTGCCGCACTGTCAGAGGGTCAGTACTGAGGCAGTGGCGCAGTGTCAGAGGGTCAGTGCTGAGGGAGTGCTGCACTGTCAGATGGTCAGTACTGAGGGAGTGCTGCACTGTCAGAGGATCAGTGCTGAGGGAGAGCAGCACTGTCAGACGGTCAGTACTGAGGGAGTGCCGCACTGTCAGAGGCTCAGTACTGAGGGAGTGCCGCACTGTCAGAGGGTCAGTACTGAGGGAGTGCCGCACTGTCAGAGGGTCAGAACTGAGGCAGTGGCGCAGTGTCAGAGGGTCAGTACTGAGGGAGTGCCGCACTGTCAGATGGTCAGTACTGAGGGAGCGCCGCACTGTCAGAGGGTCAGTACTGAGCGAGTGCTGCACTGTCAGAGGGTCAGTACTGAGGGAGTGCTGCACTGTCAGAGGGTCAGTACTAAGGGAGTGCTGCACTGTCAGAGGGTCAGTACAGAGGGAGTGCCGCACTGTCAGAGGGTCAGTACTGAGGGAGTGCTGCACTGTCAGAGGGTCAGTACTGAGGGAGTGCTGCACTGTCAGAGGGTCAGTACTGAGGGAGAGCTGCACTGTCAGAGGGTCAGTACTGAGGGAGTGCCGCACTGTCAGAGGGTCAGTACTGAGGGAGTGCTGCACTGTCAGAGGGCCAGTACTGAGGGAGTGCTGCACTGTCAGAGGGTCAGTACTGAGGGAGTGCTGCACTGTCAGAGGGTCAGTGCTGAGGGAGTGCCGCACTGTCAGAGGGTCAGTACTGAGGGAGTGCTGCACTGTCAGAGGGTCAGTACTGAGGGAGTGCTGCACTGTCAGAGGGTCAGTTCTGAGGGAGTGCTGCACTGTCAGAGGGTCAGTACTGAGGGAGTGCCGCACTGTCAGAGGGTCAGTACTGAGGGAGTGCCGCACTGTCAGAGGGTCAGTACTGAGGGGGTGCCGCACTGTCAGTGGGTCAGTACTGAGGGAGTGCCGCACTGTCAGAGGGTCAGTACTGAGGGAATGCTGCACTGTCAGAGGGTCAGTACTGAGGGAGTGCCGCACTGTCAGAGGGTCAGTACTGAGGGAGTGCCGCACTGTCAGAGGGTCAGTACTGAGGGAGCACTGCACTGTCAGAGGGTCAGTACTGAGGGAGTGCTGCACTGTCAGAGGGTCAGTACTGAGGGAGTGCCGCACTGTCAGAGGGTCAGTACTGAGGGAGTGCTGCACTGTCAGAGGGTCAGTACTGAGGGAGTGCCACACTGTCAGAGGGTCAGTACTGAGGGAATGCTGCACTGTCAGAGGGTCAGTACTGAGGGAGTGCCGCACTGTCAGAGGGTCAGTACTGAGGGAGTGCCGCACTGTCAGAGGGTCAGTACTGAGGGAGTGCTGCACTGTCAGAGGGTCAGTACTGAGGGTGCCGCACTGTCAGAGGGTCAGTGCTGAGGGAGTGTTGCACTGTCAGAGGGTCAGTACTGTGGGAGTGCTGCACTGTCAGAGGGTCAGTGCTGAGGGAGTGTTGCACTGTCAGAGGTTCAGTACTGAGGGAGTGCTGCACTGTCAGAGGGTCAGTACTGAGGGAGTTTTGCACTGTCAGAGGGTCAGTATTGAGGAGATGCTGCACTGTCAGAGGGTCAGTACTGAGGGAGTGCCGCACTGTCAGAGGGTCAGTACTGAGGGAGTGCTGCACTGTCAGAGGGTCAGTACTGAGGGAGTGCCGCACTGTCAGAGGGTCAGTACTGAGGGAGTGCCGCACTGTCAGAGGGTCAGTACTGAGGGAGTGCTGCACTGTCAGAGGGTCAGTACTGAGGGAGTGCCGCACTGTCAGAGGGTCAGTACTGAGGGAGTGCCGCACTGTCAGAGGGTCAGCACTGAGGGAGTGCTGCACTGTCAGAGGGTCAAAACTGAGGGAGTGTTGCACTGTCAGAGGGTCAGTACTGAGGGAGTGCCGCACTGTCAGAGGGTCAGTACTGAGGGAGTGCCGCACTGTCAGAGGGTCAGTACTGAGGGAGTGCCGCACTTTCAGAGGGTCAGTACTGAGGGAGGGCTGCACTGTCAGAGGGTCAGTACTGAGGGAGTGCTGCACTGTCAGAGGGTCAGTACTGAGGGAGTGCCACACTGTCAGAGGGTCAGTACTGAGGGAGTGCTGCACTGTCAGAGGGTCAGTACTGAGGGAGTACCGCACTGTCAGAGGGTCAGTACTGAGGGAGTGCCGCACTGTCAGCGGGTCAGTACTGAGGGAGTGCCGCACTGTCAGAGGGTCAGTACTGAGGGAGCGCCGCACTAT
Organism: Scyliorhinus torazame; assembly: GCF_047496885.1. Classification (NCBI taxonomy): domain Eukaryota; kingdom Metazoa; phylum Chordata; class Chondrichthyes; order Carcharhiniformes; family Scyliorhinidae; genus Scyliorhinus; species Scyliorhinus torazame. The sequence continues at coordinate 41,626,641 of NC_092738.1, read as the reverse complement.
CAGAGGGTCAGTACTGAGGGAGTGCTGCACTGTCAGAGGGTCAGTACTGAGGGAGTGCCGCACTGTCAGAGGGTCAGTACTGAGGGAGTGCTGCACTGTCAGAGGGTCAGTACTGAGGGAATGCCGCACTGTCTGAGGGTCAGTACTGAGGGAGTGCCGCACTGTCAGAGGGTCAGTGCTGAGGGAGTGCTGCACTGTCAGAGGGTCAGTGCTGAGGGAGTGCTGCACTGTCAGATGGTCAGTACTGAGGGAGTGCTGCACTGTCAGAGGGTCAGTACTGAGGGAGCGCCGCACTGTCAGAGGGTCAGTTCTGAGGGAGTGCCGCATTGTCAGAGGGTCAGTACTGAGGGAGTGCCGCACTGCCAGAGGGTCAGTACTGAGGGAGTGCTGCACTGTCAGAGGGTCAGTACTGAGGGAGTGCTGCACTGTCAGAGGGTCAGTACTGAGGGAGTGCTGCACTGTCAGAGCTTCAGTACGGAGGGAGTGCCGCAATGTCAGAGTACCAGTACTGAGGGAGCACCGCACTGTCAGAGGGTCAGTGCTGAGGGAGCGCTGTACTGTCAGAGGGTCAGTGCTGAGGGAGTGCTGCACTGTCAGAGGATCAGTGCTGAGCGAGAGCAGCACTGTCAGAGGGTCAGTACTGAGGGAGTGCCGCACTGTCAGAGGGTCTGAACTGAGGGAGTGCCGCACTGTCAGAGGGTCAGTACTGAGGGAGTGCTGCACTGTCAGAGGGTCAGTACTGAGAGAGTGCCGCAATGTCAGAGGGTCAGTACTGAGGGAGTGCTGCACTGTCAGAGGGTCAGTACTGAGGGAGTGCCGCACTGTCAGAGGGTCAGAACTGAGGCAGTGGCGCACTGTCAGAGGGTCAGTACTGAGGGAGTGCTGCACTGTCAGAGGGTCAGTACTGAGGGAGTGCCGCACTGTCAGATGGTCAGTACTGAGGGAGTGCCGCACAGTCAGAGGGTCAGTACTGAGGGAATGCCGCACTGTCAGAGGGTCAGTACTGAGGGAGCGCCGCACTGTCAGAGGGTCAGTGCTGAGGGAGCGCTGTACTGTCAGAGGGTCAATGCTGAGGGAGTGCTGCACTGTCAGAGGATCAGTGCTGAGGGAGAGCAGCACTGTCAGAGGGTCAGTACTGAGGGAGTGCCGCACTGTCAGAGGGTCTGAACTGAGGGAGTGCCGCACTGTCAGAGGGTCAGTACTGAGGGAGTGCTGCACTGTCAGAGGGTCAGTACTGAGAGAGTGCCGCACTGTCAGAGGGTCAGAACTGAGGCAGTGGCGCAGTGTCAGAGGGTCAGTACTGAGGGAGTGCCGCACTGTCAGAGGGTCAGTGCTGAGGGAGTGCTGCATTGTCAGAGGGTCAGTACTGAGGGAGTGCCGCACTATCAGAGGGTCAGTACTGAGGTAGTGCTGCACTGTCAGAGGGGCAGTACTGAGGGAGTGCCGCACTGTCAGAGGGTGAGTACAGAGGGAGTGCCGCACTGTCAGAGGGTCAGTACTGAGGGAGTGCTGCACTGTCAGTGGGTCAGTACTGAGGGAGTGCTGCACTGTCAGAGGGTCTGTGCTGAGGGAGGGCCGCACTGTCAGAGGGTCAGTACTGAGGGAGTGCCGCACTGTCAGAGGGTCTGTGCTGAGGGAGTGCCGCACTGTCAGAGGGTCAGTACTGAGGGAGTGCTGCACTGTCAGAGGGTCAGTACTGAGGGAGTGCCGCACTGTCAGAGGGTCAGTACTGAGGGAGTGCCGCACTGTCAGAGGGTCAGTACTGAGGGGGTGCCGCACTGTCAGTGGGTCAGTACTGAGGGAGTGTCGCACTGTCAGTGGGTCAGTACTGAGGGAGTGCCGCACTGTCAGAGGGTCAGTACTGAGGGAGTGCTGCACTGTCAGAGGTTCAGTACTGAGGGAGTGCTGCACTGTCAGAGGGTCAGGACTGAGGGAGTGCTGCACTGTCAGAGGGTCAGTACTGAGGGAGTGCTGCACTGTCAGAGGGTAAGTACTGAGGGAGCTCCGCACTGTCAGAGGGTCAATACTGAGGGAGTGCCGCACTGTCAGAGGGTCAGTGCTGAGGGAGTGCCGCACTGTCAGGAGGTCAGTACTGAGGGAGTGCCTCACTGTCAGAGGATCAGTACTGAGGGAGTGCTGCACTGTCAGAGGGTTAGTACTGAGGGAGTGCCGCACTGTCAGAGGGTCAGTACTGAGGGAGTGCCGCACTGTCAGAGGGTCAGTACTGAGGGAGTGCCGCACTGTCAGAGGGTCAGTACTGAGGGAGTGCGGCACTGTCAGAGGGTCAGTACTGAGGGAGTGCCGCACTGTCAGAGAGTCAGTGCTGAGGGAGTGCTGCACTGTCAGAGGGTCAGTACTGAGGGAGTGCTGTACTGTCAGAGGGTCAGTACTGAGGGAGTGCCGCACTGTCGGTGTGTCAGTACTGAGGGAGTGCCGCACTGTCAGAGGATCAGTACTGAGGGAGTGCTGCACTGTCAGAGGGTCAGTACTGAGGGAGTGCCGCACTGTCAGAGGGTCAGTACTGAGGGAGTGCTGCACTGTCAGAGGGTCAGTACTGAGGGAGTGCTGCACTGTCAGAGGGTCAGTACTGAGGGAGTGCCGCACTGTCAGAGGGTCAGTGCTGAGGGAGTGCCGCACTGTCAGAGGGTCAGCACTGAGGGAGTGCTGCACTGTCAGAGGGTCAAAACTGAGGGAATGTCGCACTGTCAGAGGGTCAGTACTGAGGGAGTGCCGCACTGTCAGAGGATCAGTACTGAGGGAGTGCCGCACTGTCAGAGGGTCAGTACTGAGGGAGTGTCGCACTGTCAGAGGGTCAGTACTGAGGGAGTGCCGCACTGTCAGAGGGTCAGTACTGAGGGAGGGCTGCACTGTCAGAGGGTCAGTACTGAGGGAGTGCTGCACTGTCAGAGGGTCAGTACTGAGGGAGTGCTGCACTGTCAGAGGGTCAGTACTGAGGGAGTGCTGCACTGTCAGAGGGTCAGCACTGAGGGAGCGCCGCACTGTCAGAAGGTCAGTACTGAGGGAGTGCCGCACTGTCAGAGGGTCAGTACTGAGGGAGTGCCGCACTGTCAGAGGGTCAGTACTGAGCGAGCGCTGCACTGTCAGAGGGTCAGTACTGAGGGAGTGCTGCACTGTCAGAGGGTCAGTACTGAGGGAGCCCCGCACTGTCAGAGGGTCAGTACTGAGGGAGTGCCGCACTGTCAGAGGGTCAGTACTGAGGGAGTGCCGCACTGTCAGAGGGTCAGTACTGAGGGAGTGCTGCACTGTCAGAGGGTCAGTTTGAGGGAGCGCTGCACTGTCAGAGGGTCAGTACAGAGGGATTGCTGCACTGTCAGAGGGTCAGTACTGAGGGAGTGCTGCACTGTCAGAGGGTCAGTACTGAGGGAGTGGTGCACTGTCAGAGGGTCAGTACAGAGGGAGCTCCGCACAGTCAGAGGGTCAGTACTGAGGGAGTGCTGCACTGTCAGATGGTCAGTACTGTGGGGTGCTGCACTGTCAGAGGGGGAGTGCTGAGGGAGTGTTGCACTGTCAGAGGTTCAGTACTGAGGGAGTGCCGCACTGTCAGAGGGTCAGTACTGAGGAGATGCTGCACTGTCAGAGGGTCAGTACTGAGGGAGTGCTGCACTGTCAGAGGGTCAGTACAGAGGGAGCTCCGCACTGTCAGAGGGTCAGTACAGAGGGAGCTCCGCACTGTCAGAGGGTCAGTACTGTGGGAGTCCTGCACTGTCAGAGGGGGAGTGCTGAGGGAGTGCTGCACTGTCAGAGGTTCAGTACTGAGGGAGTGCCGCACTGTCAGAGGGTCAGTACTGAGGGAGTGCTGCACTGTCAGAGGGTCAGTACTGAGGGAGTGCTGCACTGTCAGAGGGTCAGTACTGAGGGAGTGCCGCACTGTCAGAGGGTCAGTACTGAGGAGATGCTGCACTGTCAGAGGGTCAGTACTGAGGGAGTGCTGCACTGTCAGAGGGTCAGTACTGGGGGAGTGCTGCACTGTCAGAGGGTCAGTACTGAGGGAGTGCCGCACTGTCAGAGGGTCAGTATTGAGGGAGTGCCGCACTGTCAGAGGATCAGTACTGAGAGAGTGCCGCACTGTCAGAGGATCAGTACTGAGGGGGTGCTGCACTGTCAGAGGGTCAGTACTGAGAGAGTGCCGCACTGTCAGAGGGTCAGTACTGAGGGGGTGCTGCACTGTCAGAGGATCAGTACTGAGGGAGTGCCGCACTGTCAGTGGGTCAGTACTGAGGGAGTGCCGCACTGTCAGATGGGCAGTACTGAGGGAGTGCCGCACTGTCAGAGGGGCAGTACTGAGGGAGCGCCGCACTGTCAGAGCGTCAGCACTAAGGGAGTGCCGCACTGTCAGAGGGTCCGTACTGAGGGAGTGCCGCACTGTCAGAGAGTCAGCACTGAGGGAGTGCTGCACTGTCAGAGGGTCAGTACTGAGGGAGTGCTGTACTCTCAGAGGGTCAGTACTGAGGGAGTGCCGCACTGTCAGAGGGTCAGTACTGAGAGAGTGCAGCACTGTCACTGGGTCAGTACTGAGGGAGTGCTGCACTGTCAGAGGGTCAGTACTGAGGGAGTGCTGCGCTGTCAGTGGGTCAGTACTGAGGGAGTGCTGCACTGTCAGAGGGTCAGTACTGAGGGAGTGCTGCACTGTCAGAGCGTCAGTACTGAGGGAGTGCTGCACTGTCAGAGGGTCAGTACTGAGGGAGTGCTGCACTGTCAGAGCTTCAGTACGGAGGGAGTGCCGCAATGTCAGAGTACCAGTACTGAGGGAGCACCGCACTGTCAGAGGGTCAGTGCTGAGGGAGCGCTGTACTGTCAGAGGGTCAGTGCTGAGGGAGTGCTGCACTGTCAGAGGATCAGTGCTGAGCGAGAGCAGCACTGTCAGAGGGTCAGTACTGAGGGAGTGCCGCACTGTCAGAGGGTCTGAACTGAGGGAGTGCCGCACTGTCAGAGGGTCAGTACTGAGGGAGTGCTGCACTGTCAGAGGGTCAGTACTGAGAGAGTGCCGCAATGTCAGAGGGTCAGTACTGAGGGAGTGCTGCACTGTCAGAGGGTCAGTACTGAGGGAGTGCCGCACTGTCAGAGGGTCAGAACTGAGGCAGTGGCGCACTGTCAGAGGGTCAGTACTGAGGGAGTGCTGCACTGTCAGAGGGTCAGTACTGAGGGAGTGCCGCACTGTCAGATGGTCAGTACTGAGGGAGTGCCGCACAGTCAGAGGGTCAGTACTGAGGGAGTGCCGCACTGTCAGAGGGTCAGTACTGAGGGAGCGCCGCACTGTCAGAGGGTCAGTGCTGAGGGAGCGCTGTACTGTCAGAGGGTCAATGCTGAGGGAGTGCTGCACTGTCAGAGGATCAGTGCTGAGGGAGAGCAGCACTGTCAGAGGGTCAGTACTGAGGGAGTGCCGCACTGTCAGAGGGTCTGAACTGAGGGAGTGCCGCACTGTCAGAGGGTCAGTACTGAGGGAGTGCTGCACTGTCAGAGGGTCAGTACTGAGAGAGTGCCGCACTGTCAGAGGGTCAGAACTGAGGCAGTGGCGCACTGTCAGAGGGTCAGTACTGAGGGAGTGCCGCACTGTCAGAGGGTCAGTACTGAGGGAGTGCCGCACTGTCAGAGGGTCAGTACTGAGGGAGCGCCGCACTGTCAGAGGGTCAGTACTGAGGGAGTGCTGCATTGTCAGAGGGTCAGTACTGAGGGAGTGCCGCACTATCAGAGGGTCAGTACTGAGGTAGTGCTGCACTGTCAGAGGGGCTGTACTGAGGGAGTGCCGCACTGTCAGAGGGTGAGTACAGAGGGAGTGCCGCACTGTCAGAGGGTCAGTACTGAGGGAGTGCTGCACTGTCAGAGGGTCAGTACTGAGGGAGTGCTGCACTGTCAGAGGGTCTGTGCTGAGGGAGGGCCGCACTGTCAGAGGGTCAGTACTGAGGGAGTGCTGCACTGTCAGAGGGTCTGTGCTGAGGGAGTGCCGCACTGTCAGAGGGTCAGTACTGAGGGAGTGCTGCACTGTCAGAGGGTCAGTACTGAGGGAGTGCCGCACTGTCAGAGGGTCAGTACTGAGGGAGTGCCGCACTGTCAGAGGGTCAGTACTGAGGGGGTGCCGCACTGTCAGTGGGTCAGTACTGAGGGAGTGTCGCACTGTCAGTGGGTCAGTACTGAGGGAGTGCCGCACTGTCAGAGGGTCAGTACTGAGGGAGTGCTGCACTGTCAGAGGTTCAGTACTGAGGGAGTGCTGCACTGTCAGAGGGTCAGGACTGAGGGAGTGCTGCACTGTCAGAGGGTCAGTACTGAGGGAGTGCTGCACTGTCAGAGGGTAAGTACTGAGGGAGCTCCGCACTGTCAGAGGGTCAATACTGAGGGAGTGCCGCACTGTCAGAGGGTCAGTGCTGAGGGAGTGCCGCACTGTCAGGAGGTCAGTACTGAGGGAGTGCCTCACTGTCAGAGGATCAGTACTGAGGGAGTGCTGCACTGTCAGAGGGTTAGTACTGAGGGAGTGCCGCACTGTCAGAGAGTCAGTGCTGAGGGAGTGCTGCACTGTCAGAGGGTCAGTACTGAGGGAGTGCTGTACTGTCAGAGGGTCAGTACTGAGGGAGTGCCGCACTGTCGGTGTGTCAGTACTGAGGGAGTGCCGCACTGTCAGAGGATCAGTACTGAGGGAGTGCTAAACTGTCAGAGGGTCAGTACTGAGGGAGTGCCGCACTGTCAGAGGGTCAGTACTGAGGGAGTGCTGCACTGTCAGAGGGTCAGTACTGAGGGAGTGCTGCACTGTCAGAGGGTCAGTACTGAGGGAGTGCTGCACTGTCAGAGGGTCAAAACTGAGGGAATGTCGCACTGTCAGAGGGTCAGTACTGAGGGAGTGCCGCACTGTCAGAGGGTCAGTACTGAGGGAGCGCTGCACTGTCAGAGGGTCAGTACTGAGGGAGTGGGGCACTGTCAGAGGGTCAGTACTGAGGGAGTGCAGCACTGTCAGAGGGTCAGTACTGAGGGAGTGCTGCACTGTCAGAGGGTCAGTACTGAGGGAGTGCCGCACTGTCAGAGGGTCAGTACTGAGGGAGTGCCGCACTGTCAGAGGGTCAGTACTGAGGGAGTGTCGCACTGTCAGAGGGTCAGTACTGAGGGAGTGCCGCACTGTCAGAGGGTCAGTACTGAGGGAGGGCTGCACTGTCAGAGGGTCAGTACTGAGGGAGTGCTGCACTGTCAGAGGGTCAGTACTGAGGGAGTGCTGCACAGTCAGAGGGTCAGTACTGAGGGAGTGCTGCACTGTCAGAGGGTCAGCACTGAGGGAGCGCCGCACTGTCAGAAGGTCACTACTGAGGGAGTGCCGCACTGTCAGAGGGTCAGTACTGAGGGAGTGCCGCACTGTCAGAGGGTCAGTACTGAGCGAGCGCTGCACTGTCAGAGGGTCAGTACTGAGGGAGTGCTGCACTGTCAGAGGGTCAGTACTGAGGGAGCCCCGCACTGTCAGAGGGTCAGTACTGAGGGAGTGCTGCACTGTCAGAGGGTCAGTACTGAGGGAGCGCTGCACTGTCAGAGGGTCAGTACTGAGGGAGTGCCGCACTGTCAGAGGGTCAGTACTGAGGGAGTGCTGCACTGTCAGAGGGTCAGTACTGAGGGAGCGCTGCACTGTCAGAGGGTCAGTACAGAGGGATTGCTGCACTGTCAGAGGGTCAGTACTGAGGGAGTGCTGCACTGTCAGAGGGTCAGTACTGAGGGAGTGGTGCACTGTCAGAGGGTCAGTACAGAGGGAGCTCCGCACAGTCAGAGGGTCAGTACTGAGGGAGTGCTGCACTGTCAGATGGTCAGTACTGTGGGGTGCTGCACTGTCAGAGGATCAGTACTGAGGGAGTGCTAAACTGTCAGAGGGTCAGTACTGAGGGAGTGCCGCACTGTCAGAGGGTCAGTACTGAGGGAGTGCTGCACTGTCAGAGGGTCAGTACTGAGGGAGTGCTGCACTGTCAGAGGGTCAGTACTGAGGGAGTGCTGCACTGTCAGAGGGTCAAAACTGAGGGAATGTCGCACTGTCAGAGGGTCAGTACTGAGGGAGTGCCGCACTGTCAGAGGGTCAGTACTGAGGGAGTGCCGCACTGTCAGAGGGTCAGTACTGAGGGAGTGTCGCACTGTCAGAGGGTCAGTACTGAGGGAGTGCCGCACTGTCAGAGGGTCAGTACTGAGGGAGGGCTGCACTGTCAGAGGGTCAGTACTGAGGGAGTGCTGCACTGTCAGAGGGTCAGTACTGAGGGAGTGCTGCACAGTCAGAGGGTCAGTACTGAGGGAGTGCTGCACTGTCAGAGGGTCAGCACTGAGGGAGCGCCGCACTGTCAGAAGGTCACTACTGAGGGAGTGCCGCACTGTCAGAGGGTCAGTACTGAGGGAGTGCCGCACTGTCAGAGGGTCAGTACTGAGCGAGCGCTGCACTGTCAGAGGGTCAGTACTGAGGGAGTGCTGCACTGTCAGAGGGTCAGTACTGAGGGAGCCCCGCACTGTCAGAGGGTCAGTACTGAGGGAGTGCTGCACTGTCAGAGGGTCAGTACTGAGGGAGCGCTGCACTGTCAGAGGGTCAGTACTGAGGGAGTGCCGCACTGTCAGAGGGTCAGTACTGAGGGAGGGCTGCACTGTCAGAGGGTCAGTACTGAGGGAGCGCTGCACTGTCAGAGGGTCAGTACAGAGGGATTGCTGCACTGTCAGAGGGTCAGTACTGAGGGAGTGCTGCACTGTCAGAGGGTCAGTACTGAGGGAGTGGTGCACTGTCAGAGGGTCAGTACAGAGGGAGCTCCGCACAGTCAGAGGGTCAGTACTGAGGGAGTGCTGCACTGTCAGATGGTCAGTACTGTGGGGTGCTGCACTGTCAGAGGGGGAGTGCTGAGGGAGTGTTGCACTGTCAGAGGTTCAGTACTGAGGGAGTGCCGCACTGTCAGAGGGTCAGTACTGAGGGAGTGCTGCACTGTCAGAGGGTCAGTACAGAGGGAGCTCCGCACTGTCAGAGGGTCAGTACAGAGGGAGCTCCGCACTGTCAGAGGGTCAGTACTGTGGGAGTCCTGCACTGTCAGAGGGGGAGTGCTGAGGGAGTGCTGCACTGTCAGAGGTTCAGTACTGAGGGAGTGCCGCACTGTCAGAGGGTCAGTACTGAGGGAGTGCCGCACTGTCAGAGGGTCAGTACTGAGGAGATGCTGCACTGTCAGAGGGTCAGTACTGAGGGAGTGCTGCACTTTCAGAGGGTCAGTACTGAGGGAGTGCTGCACTGTCAGAGGGTCAGTACTGAGGGAGTGCTGCACTGTCAGAGAGTCAGTACTGAGGGAGTGCCGCACTGTCAGAGGAACAGTACTGAGGGAGTGCCGCACTGTCAGAGGGTCAGTACTGAGGGAGTGCTGCACTGTCAGAGGGTCAGTACTGAGGGAGTGCCGCACTGTCAGAGGATCAGTACTGAGAGAGTGCCGCACTGTCAGAGGATCAGTACTGAGGGAGTGCCGCACTGTCAGAGGGTCAGTACTGAGGGGGTGCTGCACTGTCAGAGGATCAGTACTGAGGGAGTGCCGCACTGTCAGTGGGTCAGTACTGAGGGAGTGCCGCACTGTCAGATGGGCAGTACTGAGGGAGTGCCGCACTGTCAGAGGGGCAGTACTGAGGGAGCGCCGCACTGTCAGAGCGTCAGCACTAAGGGAGTGCCGCACTGTCAGAGGGTCCGTACTGAGGGAGTGCCGCACTGTCAGAGAGTCAGCACTGAGGGAGCTCCGCACTGTCAGAGGGTCAGTACTGAGGGAGTGCTGCACTGTCAGAGGGTCAGTACTGAGGGAGTGCTGTACTCTCAGAGGGTCAGTACTGAGGGAGTGCCGCACTGTCAGAGGGTCAGTACTGAGAGAGTGCAGCACTGTCACTGGGTCAGTACTGAGGGAGTGCTGCACTGTCAGAGGGTCAGTACTGAGGGAGTGCTGCGCTGTCAGTGGGTCAGTACTGAGGGAGTGCTGCACTGTCAGAGGGTCAGTACTGAGGGAGTGCTGCACTGTCAGAGCGTCAGTACTGAGGGAGTGCCGCACTGTCAGAGGGTCAGTGCTGAGGGAGTGCAGCACTGTCAGGAGGTCAGTACTGAAGGAGTGCCACACTGTCAGAGGATCAGTACTGAGGGAGTGCTGCACTGTCAGAGGGTTAGTACTGAGGGAGTGCCGCACTGTCAGAGAGTCAGTGCTGAGGGAGTGCTGCACAGTCAGAGGGTCAGTACTGAGGGAGTGCCGCACTGTCAGAGAGTCAGTGCTGAGGGAGTGCTGCACTGACAGAGGGTCAGTACTGAGGGAGTGCCGCACTGTCAGAGGGTCAGTACTGAGGGAGTGCCGCACTGTCAGAGGGTCAGTACTGAGGCAGTGGCGCAGTGTCAGAGGGTCAGTACTGAGGGAGTGCCGCACTGTCAGAGGGTCAGTACTGAGGGAGTGCCGCACTGTCAGAGGGTCAGTACTGAGGGAGTGCCGCACTGTCAGAGGGTCAGTACTGAGGGAGTGCCGCACTGTCAGAGGGTCAGTACTGAGGGAGTGCCGCACTGTCAGAGGGTCAGTACTGAGGGAGTGCTGCACTGTCAGAGGGTCAGTACTGAGGGAGTGCTGCACTGTCAGATGGTCAGTACTGAGGGAGTGCCGCACTGTCAGAGGGTCAGTACTGAGGGAGTGCCGCACTGTCAGAGGGTCAGTACTGTGGGAGTGCCGCACTGTCAGAGGGTCAGTACTGAGTGAGTGCTGCACTGTCAGAGGGTCAGTACTGAGGGAGTGCCGCACTGTCAGAGGGTCAGTGCTGAGGGAGTGCCGCACTGTCGGAGGGTCAGTGCTGAGGGAGTGCCGCACTGTCAGAGGGTCAGTACTGAGGGAGTGCCGCACTGTCAGAGGGTCAGTACTGAGGGAGTGCCGCACTGTCAGAGGGTCAGTACTGAGGGAGTGCCGCACTGTCAGAGGATCAGTACTGAGGGAGTGCTGCACTGTCAGAGGGTCAGTACTGAGGGAGTGCTGCACTGTCAGAGGGTCAGTACTGAGGGAATGCTGCACTGTCAGAGGGTCAGTACTGAGGGAGTGCTGCACTGTCAGAGGGTCAGTACTGAGGGAGTGCCGCACTGTCAGAGGGTCAGTACTGAGGGAGTGCTGCACTGTCAGAGGGTCAGTACTGAGGGAGTGCTGCACTGTCAGAGGGTCAGTACTGAGGGAGTGCTGCACTGTCAGAGGGTCAGTGCTGAGGGAGTGCCGCACTGTCAGAGTGTCAGTACTGGGAGTGCTGCACTGTCAGAGGGTCAGTCCTGAGGGAGTGCCGCACTGTCAGAGGGTCAGTACTGAGCGAGCGCTGCACTGTCAGAGGGTCAGTACTGAGGGAGTGCTGCACTGTCAGAGGGTCAGTACTGAGGGAGGCCCGCACTGTCAGAGGGTCAGTACTGATGGAGTGCCGCACTGTCAGAGGGTCAGTACTGAGGGAGTGCCGCACTGTCAGAGGGTCAGTACTGAGGGAGTGCTGCACTGTCAGAGGGTCAGTACTGAGGGAGTGCTGCACTGTCAGAGGGTCAGTACTGAGGGAGCGCTGCACTGTCAGAGGGTCAGTACTGAGGGAGCGCTGCACTGTCAGAGGGTCAGTACTGAGGGAGTGCTGCACTGTCAGAGGGTCAGTACTGAGGGAGCACCGCACTGTCAGAGGGTCAGTACTGAGGGAGTGCTGCACTGTCAGAGGGTCAGTACTGAGGGAGTGCTGCACTGTCAGAGGGTCAGTACTGTGGGGTGCTGCACTGTCAGAGGGGGATTGCTGAGGGAGTGTTGCACTGTCAGAGGTTCAGTACTGAGGGAGTGCCGCACTGTCAGAGGGTCAGTACTGAGAGAGTACCGCACTGTCAGAGGGTCAGTACTGAGGGAGTGCCGCACTGTCAGAGGGTCAGTACTGAGGAGATGCTGCACTGTCAGAGGGTCAGTACTGAGGGAGTGCTGCACTGTCAGAGGGGCAGTACTGAGGGAGTGCTGCACTGTCAGAGGGTCAGTGCTGAGGGTGTGCTGCACTGTCAGAGGGTCAGTACTGAGGGAGTGCCGCACTGTCAGAGGGTCAGTACTGAGGGAGTGCTGCACTGTCAGAGGGTCAGTACTGAGGGAGTGCTGCACTGTCAGAGGGTCAGTACTGAGGGAGTGCTGCACTGTCAGAGGGTCAGTACAGAGGGCGTGCCGCACAGTCAGAGGGTCAGTACTGTGGGAGTCCTGCACTGTCAGAGGGGGAGTGCTGAGGGAGTGCTGCACTGTCAGAGGTTCAATACTGAGGGAGTGCTGCACTGTCAGAGGGTCAGTACTGAGGGAGTGCCGCACTGTCAGAGGGTCAGTACTGAGGGAGTGCCGCACTGTCAGAGGGTCAGTACTGAGGAGATGCTGCACTGTCAGAGGGTCAGTACTGAGGGAGTGCTGCACTTTCAGAGGGTCAGTACTGAGGGAGTGCTGCACTGTCAGAGGGTCAGTACTGAGGGAGTGCCGCAGTGTCAGAGGGTCAGTACTGAGGGAGGGCTGCACTGTCAGAGGGTCAGTAATGAGGGAGTGCTGCACTGTCAGAGGGTCAGTACTGAGGGAGTGCTGCACTGTCAGAGGGTCAGTACTGAGGGAGTGCTGCACTGTCAGAGGGTCAGCACTGAGGGAGCGCCGCACTGTCAGAAGGTCAGTACTGAGGGAGTGCCGCACTGTCAGAGGGTCAGTACTGAGGGAGTGCCGCACTGTCAGAGGGTCAGTACTGAGGGAGTGCCGCACAGTCAGAGGGTCAGTACTGAGGGAGCGCCGCACTGTCAGAGGGTCAGTACTGAGGGAGTGCCGCACTGTCAGAGGGTCAGTACTGAGGGAGTGCCGCACTGTCAGAGGGTCAGTACTGAGGGAGTGCCGCACAGTCAGAGGGTCAGTACTGAGGGAGCGCCGCACTGTCAGAGGGTCAGTACTGAGGGAGCGCCGCACTGTCAGAGGGTCAGTACTGAGGGAGTGCCGCACTGTCAGAGGGTCAGTACTGAGGGAGTGCCGCACTGTCAGAGGGTCAGTACTGAGGGAGCGCCGCACTGTCAGAGAATCAGTACTGAGGGAGTGCCGCACTGTCAGAGGGTCAGTACTGAGGGAGTGCCGCACTGTCAGAGGGTCAGTACTGAGGGAGTGCCGCACTGTCAGAGGGTCAGTACTGAGGGAGTGCCGCACTGTCAGAGGGTCAGTACTGAGGGAGTGCCGCACTGTCAGAGGGTCAGTACTGAGGGAGTGCTGCACTGTCAGAGGGTCAGTACTGAGGGATGCTGCACTGTCAGAGGGTCAGTACTGAGGGAGTGCCGCACTGTCAGAGGGTCAGTACTGAGCGAGCGCTGCACTGTCAGAGGGTCAGTACTGAGGGAGTGCTGCACTGTCAGAGGGTCAGTACTGAGGGAGCCCCGCACTGTCAGAGGGTCAGTACTGAGGGAGTGCCGCACTGTCAGAGGGTCAGTACTGAGGGAGTGCCGCACTGTCAGAGGGTCAGTACTGAGGGAGTGCTGCACTGTCAGAGGGTCAGTACTGAGGGAGCGCTGCACTGTCAGAGGGTCAGTACAGAGGGAGTGCCGCACTGTCAGAGGGTCAGTACTGAGGGAGTGCCGCACTGTCAGAGTGTCAGTACTGAGGGAGTGCTGCACTGTCAGAGGGTCAGTACTGAGGGAGCCCCGCACTGTCAGAGGGTCAGTACTGAGGGAGTGCCGCACTGTCAGAGGGTCAGTGCTGAGGGAGTGCTGCACTGTCAGAGGGTCAGTACTGAGGGAGCCCCGCACTGTCAGAGGGTCAGTACTGAGGGAGTGCTGCACTGTCAGAGGGTCAGTACAGAGGGAGCTCCGCACAGTCAGAGGGTCAGTACTGAGGGAGTGCTGCACTGTCAGATGGTCAGTACTGTGGGGTGCTGCACTGTCAGAGGGGGAGTGCTGAGGGAGTGTTGCACTGTCAGAGGTTCAGTACTGAGGGAGTGCCGCACTGTCAGAGGGTCAGTACTGAGGAGATGCTGCACTGTCAGAGGGTCAGTACTGAGGGAGTGCTGCACTGTCAGAGGGTCAGTACTGAGGGAGTGCTGCACTGTCAGAGGGTCAGTACAGAGGGAGCTCCGCACTGTCAGAGGGTCAGTACTGTGGGAGTCCTGCACTGTCAGAGGGTCAGTACAGAGGGAGCTCCGCACTGTCAGAGGGTCAGTACTGTGGGAGTCCTGCACTGTCAGAGGGGGAGTGCTGAGGGAGTGCTGCACTGTCAGAGGTTCAGTACTGAGGGAGTGCCGCACTGTCAGAGGGTCAGTACTGAGGGAGTGCCGCACTGTCAGAGGGTCAGTACTGAGGAGATGCTGCACTGTCAGAGGGTCAGTACTGAGGGAGTGCTGCACTTTCAGAGGGTCAGTACTGAGGGAGTGCTGCACTGTCAGAGGGTCAGTACTGAGGGAGTGCTGCACTGTCAGAGAGTCAGTACTGAGGGATTGCCGCACTGTCAGAGGAACAGTACTGAGGGAGTGCCGCACTGTCAGAGGGTCAGTACTGAGGGAGTGCTGCACTGTCAGAGGGTCAGTACTGAGGGAGTGCCGCACTGTCAGAGGATCAGTACTGAGAGAGTGCCGCACTGTCAGAGGATCAGTACTGAGGGAGTGCCGCACTGTCAGAGGGTCAGTACTGAGGGGGTGCTGCACTGTCAGAGGATCAGTACTGAGGGAGTGCCGCACTGTCAGTGGGTCAGTACTGAGGGAGTGCCGCACTGTCAGATGGGCAGTACTGAGGGAGTGCCGCACTGTCAGAGGGGCAGTACTGAGGGAGCGCCGCACTGTCAGAGCGTCAGCACTAAGGGAGTGCCGCACTGTCAGAGGGTCCGTACTGAGGGAGTGCCGCACTGTCAGAGAGTCAGCACTGAGGGAGCTCCGCACTGTCAGAGGGTCAGTACTGAGGGAGTGCTGCACTGTCAGAGGGTCAGTACTGAGGGAGTGCTGCACTGTCAGAGGGTCAGTACTGAGGGAGTATTGCACTGTCAGAGGGTCAGTACTGAGGGAGTGCCGCACTGTCAGAGGGTCAGTACTGAGAGAGTGCAGCACTGTCACTGGGTCAGTACTGAGGGAGTGCTGCACTGTCAGAGGGTCAGTACTGAGGGAGTGCTGCGCTGTCAGTGGGTCAGTACTGACGGAGTGCTGCACTGTCAGAGGGTCAGTACTGAGGGAGTGCTGCACTGTCAGAGGGTCAGTACTGAGGGAGTGCAGCACTGTCAGGAGGTCAGTACTGAAGGAGTGCCACACTGTCAGAGGATCAGTACTGAGGGAGTGCTGCACTGTCAGACGGTTAGTACTGAGGGAGTGCCGCACTGTCAGAGAGTCAGTGCTGAGGGAGTGCTGCACTGTCAGAGGGTCAGTACTGAGGGAGTGCCGCACTGTCAGAGGGTCAGTACTGAGGGAGTGCCGCACTGTCAGAGGGTCAGTACTGAGGGAGTGCCGCACTGTCAGAGGGTCAGTACTGAGGGAGTGCCGCACTGTCAGAGGGTCAGTACTGAGGGAGTGCCGCACTGTCAGAGGGTCAGTACTGAGGAGATGCTGCACTGTCAGAGGGTCAGTACTGAGGGAGTGCTGCACTGTCAGAGGGTCAGTACTGAGGGAGTGCTGCACTGTCAGAGGGTCAGTACAGAGGGAGCTCCGCACTGTCAGAGGGTCAGTACTGTGGGAGTCCTGCACTGTCAGAGGGTCAGTACAGAGGGAGCTCCGCACTGTCAGAGGGTCAGTACTGTGGGAGTCCTGCACTGTCAGAGGGGGAGTGCTGAGGGAGTGCTGCACTGTCAGAGGTTCAGTACTGAGGGAGTGCCGCACTGTCAGAGGGTCAGTACTGAGGGAGTGCCGCACTGTCAGAGGGTCAGTACTGAGGAGATGCTGCACTGTCAGAGGGTCAGTACTGAGGGAGTGCTGCACTTTCAGAGGGTCAGTACTGAGGGAGTGCTGCACTGTCAGAGGGTCAGTACTGAGGGAGTGCTGCACTGTCAGAGAGTCAGTACTGAGGGATTGCCGCACTGTCAGAGGAACAGTACTGAGGGAGTGCCGCACTGTCAGAGGGTCAGTACTGAGGGAGTGCTGCACTGTCAGAGGGTCAGTACTGAGGGAGTGCCGCACTGTCAGAGGATCAGTACTGAGAGAGTGCCGCACTGTCAGAGGATCAGTACTGAGGGAGTGCCGCACTGTCAGAGGGTCAGTACTGAGGGGGTGCTGCACTGTCAGAGGATCAGTACTGAGGGAGTGCCGCACTGTCAGTGGGTCAGTACTGAGGGAGTGCCGCACTGTCAGATGGGCAGTACTGAGGGAGTGCCGCACTGTCAGAGGGGCAGTACTGAGGGAGCGCCGCACTGTCAGAGCGTCAGCACTAAGGGAGTGCCGCACTGTCAGAGGGTCCGTACTGAGGGAGTGCCGCACTGTCAGAGAGTCAGCACTGAGGGAGCTCCGCACTGTCAGAGGGTCAGTACTGAGGGAGTGCTGCACTGTCAGAGGGTCAGTACTGAGGGAGTGCTGCACTGTCAGAGGGTCAGTACTGAGGGAGTATTGCACTGTCAGAGGGTCAGTACTGAGGGAGTGCCGCACTGTCAGAGGGTCAGTACTGAGAGAGTGCAGCACTGTCACTGGGTCAGTACTGAGGGAGTGCTGCACTGTCAGAGGGTCAGTACTGAGGGAGTGCTGCGCTGTCAGTGGGTCAGTACTGACGGAGTGCTGCACTGTCAGAGGGTCAGTACTGAGGGAGTGCTGCACTGTCAGAGGGTCAGTACTGAGGGAGTGCAGCACTGTCAGGAGGTCAGTACTGAAGGAGTGCCACACTGTCAGAGGATCAGTACTGAGGGAGTGCTGCACTGTCAGACGGTTAGTACTGAGGGAGTGCCGCACTGTCAGAGAGTCAGTGCTGAGGGAGTGCTGCACTGTCAGAGGGTCAGTACTGAGGGAGTGCCGCACTGTCAGAGGGTCAGTACTGAGGGAGTGCCGCACTGTCAGAGGGTCAGTACTGAGGGAGTGCCGCACTGTCAGAGGGTCAGTACTGAGGGAGTGCCGCACTGTCAGAGGGTCAGTACTGAGGGAGTGCCGCACTGTCAGAGGGTCAGTACTGAGGGAGTGCTGCACTGTCAGAGGGTCAGTACTGAGGGAGTGCTGCACTGTCAGATGGTCAGTACTGAGGGAGTGCCGCACTGTCAGAGGGTCAGTACTGAGGGAGTGCCGCACTGTCAGAGGATCAGTACTGAGGGAGTGCTGCACTGTCAGAGGGTCAGTACTGAGGGAGTGCTGCACTGTCAGAGGGTCAGTACTGAGGGAGTGCTGCACTGTCAGAGGGTCAGTACTGAGGGAGTGCCGCACTGTCAGAGGGTCAGTACTGAGGGAGTGCTGCACTGTCAGAGGGTCAGTACTGAGGGAGTGCTGCACTGTCAGAGGGTCAGTACTGAGGGAGTGCTGCACTGTCAGAGGGTCAGTGCTGAGGGAGTGCCGCACTGTCAGAGTGTCAGTACTGGGAGTGCTGCACTGTCAGAGGGTCAGTCCTGAGGGAGTGCCGCACTGTCAGAGGGTCAGTGCTGAGGGAGTGCCGCACTGTCAGAGGGTCAGTACTGAGGGAGTGCCGCACTGTCAGAGGGTCAGTGCTGAGGGAGTCCTGCACTGTCAGAGGGTCAGTACTGAGGGAGTGCCGCACTGTCAGAGGGTCAGTACTGAGGGAGTGCCGCACTGTCAGAGGGTCAGTCCTGAGGGAGTGCCGCACTGTCAGAGGGTCAGTACTGAGCGAGCGCTGCACTGTCAGAGGGTCAGTACTGAGGGAGTGCTGCACTGTCAGAGGGTCAGTACTGAGGGAGGCCCGCACTGTCAGAGGGTCAGTACTGATGGAGTGCCGCACTGTCAGAGGGTCAGTACTGAGGGAGTGCCGCACTGTCAGAGGGTCAGTACTGAGGGAGTGCTGCACTGTCAGAGGGTCAGTACTGAGGGAGTGCTGCACTGTCAGAGGGTCAGTACTGAGGGAGCGCTGCACTGTCAGAGGGTCAGTACTGAGGGAGCGCTGCACTGTCAGAGGGTCAGTACTGAGGGAGTGCTGCACTGTCAGAGGGTCAGTACTGTGGGGTGCTGCACTGTCAGAGGGGGATTGCTGAGGGAGTGTTGCACTGTCAGAGGTTCAGTACTGAGGGAGTGCCGCACTGTCAGAGGGTCAGTACTGAGGGAGTACCGCACTGTCAGAGGGTCAGTACTGAGGGAGTGCCGCACTGTCAGAGGGTCAGTACTGAGGAGATGCTGCACTGTCAGAGGGTCAGTACTGAGGGAGTGCTGCACTGTCAGAGGGTCAGTACTGAGGGAGTGCTGCACTGTCAGAGGGTCAGTACAGAGGGAGCTCCGCACAGTCAGAGGGTCAGTACTGTGGGAGTCCTGCACTGTCAGAGGGGGAGTGCTGAGGGAGTGCTGCACTGTCAGAGGTTCAGTACTGAGGGAGTGCTGCACTGTCAGAGGGTCAGTACTGAGGGAGTGCCGCACTGTCAGAGGGTCAGTACTGAGGGAGTGCCGCACTGTCAGAGGGTCAGTACTGAGGAGATGCTGCACTGTCAGAGGGTCAGTACTGAGGGAGTGCTGCACTTTCAGGGGGTCAGTACTGAGGGAGTGCTGCACTGTCAGAGGGTCAGTACTGAGGGAGTGCTGCACTGTCAGAGGGTCAGTACTGAGGGAGTGCTGCACTGTCAGAGGGTCAGTACTGAGGGAGTGCTGCACTGTCAGAGGGTCAGTACTGAGGGAGTGCTGCACTGTCAGAGGGTCAGTACTGAGGGAGTGCTGCACTGTCAGAGAGTCAGTACTGAGGGAGTGCCGCACTGTCATAGGATCAGTACTGAGAGAGTGCCGCACTGTCAGAGGATCAGTACTGAGGGAGTGCCGCACTGTCAGAGGGTCAGTACTGAGGGAGTGCTGCACTGTCAGAGGGTCAGTACTGAGGGAGTGCTGCACTGTCAGAGGGTCAGTACTGAGGGAGTGCTGCACTGTCAGAGGGTCAGTGCTGAGGGAGTGCCGCACTGTCAGAGTGTCAGTACTGGGAGTGCTGCACTGTCAGAGGGTCAGTCCTGAGGGAGTGCCGCACTGTCAGAGGGTCAGTACTGAGCGAGCGCTGCACTGTCAGAGGGTCAGTACTGAGGGAGTGCCGCACTGTCAGAGGGTCAGTACTGAGGGAGGCCCGCACTGTCAGAGGGTCAGTACTGATGGAGTGCCGCACTGTCAGAGGGTCACTACTGAGGGAGTGCTGCACTGTCAGAGGGTCAGTACTGAGGGAGTGCTGCACTGTCAGAGGGTCAGTACTGAGGGAGCGCTGCACTGTCAGAGGGTCAGTACTGAGGGAGCGCTGCACTGTCAGAGGGTCAGTACTGAGGGAGTGCTGCACTGTCAGAGGGTCAGTACTGTGGGGTGCTGCACTGTCAGAGGGGGAGTGCTGAGGGAGTGTTGCACTGTCAGAGGTTCAGTACTGAGGGAGTGCCGCACTGTCAGAGGGTCAGTACTGAGGGAGTGCCGCACTGTCAGAGGGTCAGTACTGAGGGAGTGCCGCACTGTCAGAGGGTCAGTACTGAGGAGATGCTGCACTGTCAGAGGGTCAGTACTGAGGGAGAACCGCACTGTCAGAGGGTCAGTACTGAGGGAGTGCTGCACTGTCAGAGGGTCAGTACTGAGGGAGTGCCGCACTGTCAGAGGGTCAGTACTGAGGGAGTGCCGCACTGTCAGAGGGTCAGTACTGAGGGAGTGCTGCACTGTCAGAGGGTCAGTACTGAGGGAGTGCTGCACTGTCAGAGGGTCAGTACAGAGGGAGCTCCGCACAGTCAGAGGGTCAGTACTGTGGGAGTCCTGCACTGTCAGAGGGGGAGTGCTGAGGGAGTGCTGCACTGTCAGAGGTTCAGTACTGAGGGAGTGCCGCACTGTCAGAGGGTCAGTACTGAGGGAGTGCCGCACTGTCAGAGGGTCAGTACTGAGGAGATGCTGCACTGTCAGAGGGTCAGTACTGAGGGAGTGCTGCACTTTCAGAGGGTCAGTACTGAGGGAGTGCTGCACTGTCAGAGGGTCAGTACTGAGGGAGTGCTGCACTGTCAGAGAGTCAGTACTGAGGGAGTGCCGCACTGTCAGAGGAACAGTACTGAGGGAGTGCCGCACTGTCAGAGGGTCAGTACTGAGGGAGTGCCGCACTGTCAGAGGGTCAGCACTGAGGGAGTGCCGCACTGTCAGCGGGTCAGTACTGAGGGAGTGCCGCACTGTCAGAGGGTCAGTACTGAGGGAGCGCTGCACTGTCAGAGGGTCAGTACTGAGGGAGTGCTGCACTGTCAGAGGGTCAGTACTGAGGGAGTGCCGCACTGTCAGAGGGTCAGTACTGAGGGAGTGCCGCACTGTCAGAGGGTCAGTACTGAGGGAGTGCTGCACTGTCAGAGGGTCAGTACTGAGGGAGTGCCGCACTGTCAGAGGATCAGTACTGAGAGAGTGCCGCACTGTCAGAGGATCAGTACTGAGGGAGTGCCGCACTGTCAGAGGGTCAGTACTGAGGGGGTGCTGCACTGTCAGAGGGTCAGTACTGAGGGAGTGCCGCACTGTCAGTGGGTCAGTACTGAGGGAGTGCCGCACTGTCAGATGGGCAGTACTGAGGGAGTGCCGCACTGTCAGAGGGTCAGTACTGAGGGAGCGCCGCACTGTCAGAGCGTCAGCACTAAGGGAGTGCCGCACTGTCAGAGGGTCCGTACTGAGGGAGTGCCGCACTGTCAGAGGGTCAGTACTGAGGGAGTGCTGCACTGTCAGAGGGTCAGTACTGAGGGAGTATTGCACTGTCAGAGGGTCAGTACTGAGGGAGTGCCGCACTGTCAGAGGGTCAGTACTGAGGGAGTGCAGCACTGTCACTGGGTCAGTACTGAGGGAGTGCTGCACTGTCAGAGGGTCAGTACTGAGGGAGTGCTGCGCTGTCAGTGGGTCAGTACTGAGGGAGTGCCGAACTGTCAGAGGGTCAGTACTGAGGGAGTGCTGCACTGTCAGAGGGTCAGTACTGAGGGAGTGCCGCACTGTCAGAGGGTCAGTGCTGAGGGAGTGCCGCACTGTCAGAGGGTCAGTCCTGAGGGAGTGCCGCACTGTCAGAGGGTCAGTACTGAGGGAGTGCCGCACTGTCAGAGGGTCAGTACTGAGGGAGTGCCGCACTGTCAGAGGATTAGTACTGAGGGAGTGCTGCACTGTCAGAGGGTCAGTACAGAGGGAGTGTTGCACTGTCAGAGGGTCAGCACTGAGGAGATGCCGCACTGTCAGAGGGTCAGCACTGAGGGAGTGCTGCACTGTCAGAGGGTCAAAACTGAGGGAGTGTCGCACTGTCTGAGGGTCAGTACTGAGGGAGCGCCGCACTGTTAGAGGGTCAGTACTGAGGGAGTGCCGCATTGTCAGAGGGTCAGTACTGAGCGAGTGCTGCACTGTCAGAGGGTCAGTACTGAGAGAGTGCCGCACTGTCAGAGGGTCAGTACTGAGGGAGTGCCGCACTGTCAGAGGGTCAGTACTGAGGAAGGGCTGCACTGTCAGAGGGTCAGTACTGAGGGAGTGCCACGCTGTCAGAGGGTCAGTACTGAGGGAGCACCGCACTGTGAGAGGGTCAGTACTGAGGGAGTGCTGCACTGTCAGAGGGTCAGTACTGAGGGAGTGCCGCACTGTCAGAGGGTCAGTACTGAGGGAGTGCTGCACTGTCAGAGGGTCAGTACTGAGGGAGTGCTGCACTGTCAGAGGGTCAGTACTGAGGGAGTGCTGCACTGTCAGAGGGTCAGTACTGAGGGAGTGCCGCACTTTCAGAGGGTCAGTACTGAGGGAGTGCCGCACTGTCAGAGGGTCAGTACTGAGGGAGTGCCGCAATGTCAGAGGGTCAGTACTGAGGGAGTGCTGCACTGTCAGAGGGTCAGTACTGAGGGAGTGCTACACTGTCAGAGGGTCAGTACTGAGCGAGTGCTGCACTGTCAGAGGGTCAGTACTGAGGGAGTGCTGCACTGTCAGAGGGTCAGTACACAGGGAGCTCCGCACAGTCAGAGGGTCAGTACTGAGGGAGTGCTGCACTGTCAGAGGGTCAGTACTGAGGGAGTGCCGCACTGTCAGAGGGTCAGTACTGAGGGGTGCTGCACTGTCAGAGGGTCAGTACTGAGGGAGTGCCGCACTGTCAGAGGGTCAGTACTGAGGGAGTGCTGCACTGTCAGAGGTTCAGTACTGAGGGAGTGCCGCACTGTCAGAGGGTCAGTACTGAGGGAGTGCCGCTCTGTCAGAGGGTCATGACTGAGGAGATGTTGCACTGTCAGAGGGTCAGTACTGAGGGAGTGCCGCACTGTCAGAGGATCAGTACTGAGGGAGTGCTGCACTGTCAGAGGGTCAGTACAGAGGGAGTGTTGCACTGTCAGAGGGTCAGCACTGAGGAGATGCCGCACTGTCAGAGGGTCAGCACTGAGGGAGTGTCGCACTGTCTGAGGGTCAGTACTGAGGGAGCGCCGCACTGTTAGAGGGTCAGTACTGAGGGAGTGCCGCATTGTCAGAGGGTCAGTACTGAGCGAGTGCTGCACTGTCAGAGGGTCAGTACTGAGGGAGTGCCACGCTGTCAGAGGGTCAGTACTGAGGGAGTGCCGCACTGTCAGAGGGTCAGTACTGAGGGAGTGCTGCACTGTCAGAGGGTCAAAACTGAGGGAGTGTCGCACTGTCTGAGGGTCAGTACTGAGGGAGCGCCGCACTGTTAGAGGGTCAGTACTGAGGGAGTGCCGCATTGTCAGAGGGTCAGTACTGAGCGAGTGCTGCACTGTCAGAGGGTCAGTACTGAGGGAGTGCCACGCTGTCAGAGGGTCAGTACTGAGGGAGTGCCGCACTGTCAGAGGGTCAGTACTGAGGGAGTGCCGCACTGTCAGAGGGTCAGTACTGAGGGAGTGCTGCACTGTCAGAGGGTCAGTACTGAGGGAGTGCCGCACTGTCAGAGGGTCAGTACTGAGGGAGCGCTGCACTGTCAGAGGGTCAGTACTGAGGGAGTGCTGCACTGACAGAGGGTCAGTACTGAGGGAGTGCCGCACTGTCAGAGGGTCAGTACTGAGGGAGTGCCGCACTGTCAGAGGGTCAGTACTGAGGGAGTGCTGCACTGTCAGAGGGTCAGTACTGAGGGAGTGCCGCACTGTCAGAGGATCAGTACTGAGAGAGTGCCGCACTGTCAGAGGATCAGTACTGAGGGAGTGCCGCACTGTCAGAGGGTCAGTACTGAGGGGGTGCTGCACTGTCAGAGGGTCAGTACTGAGGGAGTGCCGCACTGTCAGTGGGTCAGTACTGAGGGAGTGCCGCACTGTCAGATGGGCAGTACTGAGGGAGTGCCGCACTGTCAGAGGGTCAGTACTGAGGGAGCGCCGCACTGTCAGAGCGTCAGCACTAAGGGAGTGCCGCACTGTCAGAGGGTCCGTACTGAGGGAGTGCCGCACTGTCAGAGGGTCAGTACTGAGGGAGTGCTGCACTGTCAGAGGGTCAGTACTGAGGGAGTATTGCACTGTCAGAGGGTCAGTACTGAGGGAGTGCCGCACTGTCAGAAGGTCAGTACTGAGGGAGTGCAGCACTGTCACTGGGTCAGTACTGAGGGAGTGCTGCACTGTCAGAGGGTCAGTACTGAGGGAGTGCTGCGCTGTCAGTGGGTCAGTACTGAGGGAGTGCCGCACTGTCAGAGGGTCAGTACTGAGGGAGTGCTGCACTGTCAGAGGGTCAGTACTGAGGGAGTGCTGCATTGTCAGAGGGTCAGTACTGAGGGAGTGCTGCACTGTCAGAGGGTCAGTGCTGAGGGAGTGCCGCACTGTCAGAGGGTCAGTGCTGAGGGAGTGCCGCACTGTCAGAGGGTCAGTCCTGAGGGAGTGCCGCACTGTCAGAGGGTCAGTACTGAGGGAGTGCCGCACTGTCAGAGGGTCAGTACTGAGGGAGTGCCGCACTGTCAGAGGATTAGTACTGAGGGAGTGCTGCACTGTCAGAGGGTCAGTACAGAGGGAGTGTTGCACTGTCAGAGGGTCAGCACTGAGGAGATGCCGCACTGTCAGAGGGTCAGCACTGAGGGAGTGCTGCACTGTCAGAGGGTCAAAACTGAGGGAGTGTCGCACTGTCTGAGGGTCAGTACTGAGGGAGCGCCGCACTGTTAGAGGGTCAGTACTGAGGGAGTGCCGCATTGTCAGAGGGTCAGTACTGAGCGAGTGCTGCACTGTCAGAGGGTCAGTACTGAGAGAGTGCCGCACTGTCAGAGGGTCAGTACTGAGGGAGTGCCGCACTGTCAGAGGGTCAGTACTGAGGAAGGGCTGCACTGTCAGAGGGTCAGTACTGAGGGAGTGCTGCACTGTCAGAGGGTCAGTACTGAGGGAGTGCCACGCTGTCAGAGGGTCAGTACTGAGGGAGCACCGCACTGTGAGAGGGTCAGTACTGAGGGAGTGCTGCACTGTCAGAGGGTCAGTACTGAGGGAGTGCCGCACTGTCAGAGGGTCAGTACTGAGGGAGTGCTGCACTGTCAGAGGGTCAGTACTGAGGGAGTGCTGCACTGTCAGAGAGTCAGTACTGAGGGAGTGCTGCACTGTCAGAGGGTCAGTACTGAGGGAGTGCCGCACTTTCAGAGGGTCAGTACTGAGGGAGTGCCGCACTGTCAGAGGGTCAGTACTGAGGGAGTGCCGCAATGTCAGAGGGTCAGTACTGAGGGAGTGCTGCACTGTCAGAGGGTCAGTACTGAGGGAGTGCTACACTGTCAGAGGGTCAGTACTGAGCGAGTGCTGCACTGTCAGAGGGTCAGTACTGAGGGAGTGCTGCACTGTCAGAGGGTCAGTACACAGGGAGCTCCGCACAGTCAGAGGGTCAGTACTGAGGGAGAGCTGCACTGTCAGAGGGTCAGTACTGAGGGGTGCTGCACTGTCAGAGGGTCAGTACTGAGGGAGTGCCGCACTGTCAGAGGGTCAGTACTGAGGGAGTGCTGCACTGTCAGAGGTTCAGTACTGAGGGAGTGCCGCACTGTCAGAGGGTCAGTACTGAGGGAGTGCCGCTCTGTCAGAGGGTCATTACTGAGGAGATGCTGCACTGTCAGAGGGTCAGTACTGAGGGAGCGCTGCACTGTCAGAGGGTCAGTACTGAGGGAGTGCCGCATTGTCAGAGGGTCAGTAGTGTGGGAGTCCTGCACTGTCAGAGGGTCAGTACAGAGGGAGCTCCGCACAGTCAGAGGGTCAGTAGTGTGGGAGTCCTGCACTGTCAGAGGGGGAGTGCTGAGGGAGTGCTGCACTGTCAGAGGATCAGTACTGAGGGAGTGCCGCACTGTCAGAGGGTCAGTACTGAGGGAGTGCCGCACTGTCAGAGGGTCAGTACTGAGGAGATGCTGCACTGTCAGAGGGTCAGTACTGAGGGAGTGCCGCACTGTCAGAGGATCAGTACTGAGGGAGTGCTGCACTGTCAGAGGGTCAGTACAGAGGGAGTGTTGCACTGTCAGAGGGTCAGCACTGAGGAGATGCCGCACTGTCAGAGGGTCAGCACTGAGGGAGTGCTGCACTGTCAGAGGGTCAAAACTGAGGGAGTGTCGCACTGTCTGAGGGTCAGTACTGAGGGAGCGCCGCACTGTTAGAGGGTCAGTACTGAGGGAGTGCCGCATTGTCAGAGGGTCAGTACTGAGCGAGTGCTGCACTGTCAGAGGGTCAGTACTGAGAGAGTGCCGCACTGTCAGAGGGTCAGTACTGAGGGAGTGCCGCACTGTCAGAGGGTCAGTACTGAGGAAGGGCTGCACTGTCAGAGGGTCAGTACTGAGGGAGTGCTGCACTGTCCGAGGGTCAGTACTGAGGGAGTGCCACGCTGTCAGAGGGTCAGTACTGAGGGAGCACCGCACTGTGAGAGGGTCAGTACTGAGGGAGTGCTGCACTGTCAGAGGGTCAGTACTGAGGGAGGCCCGCACTGTCAGAGGGTCAGTACTGATGGAGTGCCGCACTGTCAGAGGGTCAGTGCTGAGGGAGTGCTGCACTGTCAGAGGGTCAGTACTGAGGGAGTGCTGCACTGTCAGAGGGTCAGTACTGAGGGAGTGCCGCACTTTCAGAGGGTCAGTACTGAGGGAGTGCCGCACTGTCAGAGGGTCAGTACTGAGGGAGTGCTGCACTGTCAGAGGGTCAGTATTGAGGGAGTGCTGCACTGTCAGAGGGTCAGTTCTGAGGGAGTGCTGCACTGTCAGAGGGTCAGGACTGAGGGAGCGCTGCACTTTCAGAGGGTCAGTACAGAGGGAGTGCTGCACAGTCAGAGGGTCAGTACTGAGGGATAACCGCACTGTCAGAGGGTCAGTACTGAGGGAGTGCTGCACTGTCAGAGGGTCAGTACTGAGGGAGTGCTGCACTGTCAGAGGGTCAGTACTGAGGGAGTGCTGCACTGTCAGAGGGTCAGTACTGAGGGATAACCGCACTGTCAGAGGGTCAGTACTGAGGGAGTGCTGCACTGTCAGAGGGTCAGTACTGAGGGAGTGCTACACTGTCAGAGGGTCAGTACTGAGCGAGTGCTGCACTGTCAGAGGGTCAGTACTGAGGGAGTGCTGCACTGTCAGAGGGTCAGTACTGAGGGAGTGCCGCACTGTCAGAGGGTCAGTACTGAGGGAGTGCTGCACTGTCAGAGGGTAAGTACTGAGGGAGCGCCGCACTGTCAGAGGGTCAGTACTGAGGGAGTGTCGCACTGTCAGAGGGTCAGTGCTGAGGGAGTGCCGCACTGTCAGAGTGTCAGTACTGAGGGAGTGCCGCACTGTCAGAGGGTCAGTACTGAGGGAGTGCCGCACTGTCAGAGGGTCAGTACACAGGGAGCTCCGCACAGTCAGAGGGTCAGTACTGAGGGAGAGCTGCACTGTCAGAGGGTCAGTACTGAGGGGTGCTGCACTGTCAGAGGGTCAGTACTGAGGGAGTGCCGCACTGTCAGAGGGTCAGTACTGAGGGAGTGCCGCACTGTCAGAGGGTCAGTGCTGAGGGAGTGCTGCACTGTCAGAGGTTCAGTACTGAGGGAGTGCCGCACTGTCAGAGGGTCAGTACTGAGGGAGTGCCGCACAGTCAGAGGGTCAGTACTGAGGGAGTGCTGCACTGTCAGAGGGTCAGTACTGAGGGAGTGCCGCTCTGTCAGAGGGTCATTACTGAGGAGATGCTGCACTGTCAGAGGGTCAGTACTGAGGGAGCGCTGCACTGTCAGAGGGTCAGTACTGAGGGAGTGCTGCACTGTCAGAGGGTCAGTACAGAGGGAGCTCCGCACAGTCAGAGGGTCAGTACTGAGGGAGTGCCGCGCTGTCAGAGGGTCAGTACTGAGGGAGTGTTGCACTGTCAGAGGTTCAGTACTGAGGGAGTGCCGCACTGTCAGAGGGTCAGTACTGAGGGAGTGCTGCACTGCCAGAGGGTCAGTACTGAGGGAGATGCTGCACTGTCAGAGGGTCAGTACTGAGGGAGCGCCGCACTGTCAGAGGGTCAGTACTGAGGGAGTGCTGCACTATCAGAGGGTCAGTACTGAGGGAGTGCTGCACTGTCAGAGGGTCAGTACTGAGGGAGCGCCGCACTGTCAGAGGGTCAGTACTGAGGGAGTGCTGCACTATCAGAGGGTCAGTACTGAGGGAGTGCTGCACTGTCAGAGGGTCAGTACTGAGGGAGTGCTGCACTGTCAGAGGGTCAGTACTGAGGGAGTGCTGCACTGTCAGAGGGTCAGTACTGAGGGAGTGCCGCACTGTCAGGGGGTTAGTACTGAGGGAGTGCCGCACTGTCAGAGGATCAGTACTGAGGGAGTGCCGCACTGTCAGAGGGTCAGTACTGAGAGAGTGCCGCACTGTCAGAGGGTCAGTACTGAGGGAGTGCCGCACTGTCAGAGGGTCAGTACTGAGGGAGTGCTGCACTGTCAGAGGGCCAGTACTGAGGGAGTGCCGCACTGTCAGAGGGTCAGTACTGAGGGAGCGCCGCACTGTCAGAGCGTCAGCACTGAGGGAGTGCCGCACTGTCAGAGGGTCAGTACTGAGGGAGTGCCACACTGTCAGAGAGTCAGCACTGAGGGAGTGCTGCACTGTCAGAGGGTCAAAACTGAGGGAGTGTCGCACTGTCAGAGGGTCAGTACTGAGGGAGTGCTGCACTGTCAGAGGGTCAGTACTGACGGAGTGCCGCACTGTCAGAGAGTCAGCACTGAGGGAGTGCTGCACTGTCAGAGGGTCAAAACTGAGGGAGTGTCGCACTGTCAGAGGGTCAGCACTGAGGGAGCGCCGCAATGTCAGAGGGTCAGTACTGAGGAAGTGCTGCACTGTCAGAGGGTCAGTACTGAGGGAGTGCTGCACTGTCAGAGGGTCAGTACTGAGGGAGTGCTGCACTGTCAGAGGGCCAGTACTGAGGGAGTGCCGCACTGTCAGAGGGTCAGTACTGAGGGAGCGCCGCACTGTCAGAGCGTCAGCACTGAGGGAGTGCCGCACTGTCAGAGGGTCAGTACTGAGGGAGTGCCGCACTGTCAGAGGGTCAGTACTGAGGGAGTGCTGCACTGTCAGAGTGTCAGTACTGAGAGAGTGCAGCACTGTCAGAGGGTCAGTACTGAGGGAGTGCCGCACTGTCAGAGGGTCAGTACTGAGGGAGTGCCGCACTGTCAGAGAGTCAGTACTGAGGGAGTGCTGCACTTTCAGAGGGTCAGTACTGAGGGAGTGCTGCACTGTCAGAGGGTCAGTACTGAGGGAGTGCTGCACTGTCAGAGGGTCAGTACTGAGGGAGTGCTGCACTGTCAGAGGGTCAGTACTGAGGGAGTGCCGCACTGTCAGGGGGTTAGTACTGAGGGAGTGCCGCACTGTCAGAGGGTCAGTACTGAGGGAGTGCCGCACTGTCAGAGGGTCAGTACTGAGAGAGTGCCGCACTGTCAGAGGGTCAGTACTGAGGGAGTGCCGCACTGTCAGAGGGTCAGTACTGAGGGAGTGCTGCACTGTCAGAGGGCCAGTACTGAGGGAGTGCCGCACTGTCAGAGGGTCAGTACTGAGGGAGCGCCGCACTGTCAGAGCGTCAGCACAGAGGGAGTGCCGCACTGTCAGAGGGTCAGTACTGAGGGAGTGCCACACTGTCAGAGAGTCAGCACTGAGGGAGTGCTGCACTGTCAGAGGGTCAAAACTGAGGGAGTGTCGCACTGTCAGAGTGTCAGTACTGAGGGAGTGCCGCACTGTCAGAGGGTCAGTACTGACGGAGTGCTGCACTGTCAGAGGGTCAGTACTGAGGGAGCGCCGCACTGTCAGAGAGTCAGCACTGAGGGAGTGCTGCACTGTCAGAGGGTCAGTACTGAGGGAGTGCTGCACTGTCAGAGGGTCAGTACTGAGGGAGTGCCGCACTGTCAGAGGGTCAGTACTGAGGGAGTGCCGCACTGTCAGAGGGTCAGTACTGAGGGAGTGCCGCACTGTCAGAGGGTCAGTACTGAGGGAGCGCCGCACTGTCAGAGAGTCAGCACTGAGGGAGTGCTGCACTGTCAGAGGGTCAAAACTGAGGGAGTGTCGCACTGTCAGAGGGTCAGCACTGAGGGAGCGCCGCAATGTCAGAGGGTCAGTACTGAGGAAGTGCTGCACTGTCAGAGGGTCAGTACTGAGGGAGTGCTGCACTGTCAGAGGGTCAGTACTGAGGGAGTGCCGCACTGTCAGAGGGTCAGTACTGAGGGAGTGCTGCACTGTCAGAGGGTCAGTACTGAGGGAGTGCTGCACTGTCAGAGGATCAGTACTGAGGGAGTGCTGCACTGTCAGAGGGTCAGTACTGAGGGAGCGCCGCACTGTCAGAGGGTCAGTACTGAGGGAGTGCCGCACTGTCAGAGGGTCAGTACTGAGGGAGTGCCGCACTGTCAGAGGGTCAGTATTGAGGGAGTGCTGCACTGTCAGAGGGTCAGTACTGAGGGAGCGCCGCACTGTCAGAGCGTCAGCACTGAGGGTGTGCCGCACTGTCAGAGGGTCAGTACTGAGGGAGTGCCGCACTGTCAGAGGGTCAGTACTGAGGGAGTGCCGCACTGTCAGAGGGTCAGTACTGAGGGAGTGCTGCACTGTCAGAGGGTCAGTACTGAGGGAGTGCCGCACTGTCAGAGGGTCAGTACTGAGGGAGTGCTGCACTGTCAGAGGGTCAGTACTGAGGGAGTGCCGCACAGTCAGAGGGTCAGTACTGAGGGAGAGCTGCACTGTCAGAGGGTCAGCAGTGAGGGAGTGCTGAACTCTCAGAGGGTCAGTACTGAGGGAGCGCCGCACTGTCAGAGCGTCAGTACTGAGGGTGTGCCGCACTGTCAGAGGGTCAGTACTGAGGGAGTGCCGCACTGTCAGAGGGTCAGTACTGAGGGAGTGCCGCACTGTCAGAGGGTCAGTACTGAGGGAGTGCTGCACTGTCAGAGGGTCAGCACTGAGGGAGTGCTGCACTCTCAGAGGGTCAAAACTGAGGGAGTGTCGCACTGTCAGAGGGTTAGTACTGAGGGAGTGCTGCACTGTCAGAGGGTCAGTACTGAGGGAGTGCCGCACTGTCAGAGCGTCAGTACTGAGGGTGTGCCGCACTGTCAGAGGGTCAGTACTGAGGGAGTGCCGCACTGTCAGAGGGTCAGTACTGAGGGAGTGCCGCACTGTCAGAGGGTCAGTACTGAGGGAGTGCTGCACTGTCAGAGGGTCAGCACTGAGGGAGTGCTGCACTCTCAGAGGGTCAAAACTGAGGGAGTGTCGCACTGTCAGAGGGTTAGTACTGAGGGAGTGCTGCACTGTCAGAGGGTCAGTACTGAGGGAGTGCTGCACTGTCAGAGGGTCAGTATTGAGGGAGTGCCGCACTGTCAGAGGGTGAGTACTGAGGGAGTGCTGCACTGTCAGAGGGTCAGTACAGAGGGAGCTCCGCACAGTCAGAGGGTCAGTACTGTGGGAGTCCTGCACTGTCAGAGGGGGAGTGCTGAGGGAGTGCTGCACTGTCAGAGGATCAGTACTGAGGGAGTGCCGCACTGTCAGAGGGTCAGTACTGAGGGAGTGCCGCACTGTCAGACGGTCAGTACTGAGGAGATGCTGCACTGTCAGAGGGTCAGTACTGAGGGAGTGCTGCACTTTCAGACGGTCAGTACTGAGGGAGTGCTGCACTGTCAGAGGGTCAGTACTGAGGGAGTGTCGCACTGTCAGAGGGTTAGTACTGAGGGAGTGCTGCACTGTCAGAGGGTCAGTACTGAGGGAGTGCTGCACTGTCAGAGAGTCAGTACTGAGGGAGTGCCGCACTGTCAGGGGGTTAGTACTGAGGGAGTGCCGCACTGTCAGAGGATCAGTACTGAGGGAGTGCCGCACTGTCAGAGGGTCAGTACTGAGAGAGTGCCGCACTGTCAGAGGGTCAGTACTGAGGGAGTGCCGCACTGTCAGAGGGTCAGTACTGAGGGAGTGCCGCACTGTCAGAGGGTCAGTACTGAGGGAGTGCCGCACTGTCAGAGGGTCAGTACTGAGGGAGTGCCGCACTGTCAGAGGGTCAGTACTGAGGGAGCGCCGCACTGTCAGAGGGTCAGTACTGAGGGAATGCCGCACTGTCAGAGGGTCAGTATTGAGGGATTGCTGCACTGTCAGAGGGTCAGTACTGAGGGAGTGCCGCACTGTCAGAGGGTCAGTACTGAGGGAGTGCCGCACTGTCAGAGGGTCAGTACTGAGGGAGTGCTGCACTGTCAGAGGGCCAGTACTGAGGGAGTGCCGCACTGTCAGAGGGTCAGTACTGAGGGAGCGCCGCACTGTCAGAGCGTCAGCACTGAGGGAGTGCCGCACTGTCAGAGGGTCAGTACTGAGGGAGTGCCACACTGTCAGAGAGTCAGCACTGAGGGAGTGCTGCACTGTCAGAGGGTCAAAACTGAGGGAGTGTCGCACTGTCAGAGGGTCAGTACTGAGGGAGTGCTGCACTGTCAGAGGGTCAGCACTGAGGGAGTGCTGCACTGTCAGAGGGTCAGTACTGAGGGAGTGCTGCACTGTCAGAGGGTCAGTACTGAGGGAGTGCTGCACTGTCAGAGGGTCAGTACTGAGGGAGTGCTGCACTGTCAGAGGGTCAGTACTGAGGGAGAGCTGCACTGTCAGAGGGTCAGTACTGAGGGAGTGCTGCCCTGTCAGAGGGTCAGTACTGAGGGAGTGCTGCACTGTCAGAGGGTCAGTACTGAGGGAGCGCCGGACTGTCAGAGCGTCAGCACTGAGGGTGTGCCGCACTGTCAGAGGGTCAGTACTGAGGGAGTGCTGCACTGTCAGAGGGTCAGCAGTGAGGGAGTGCTGAACTCTCAGAGGGTCAGTGCTGAGGGAGCGCCGCACTGTCAGAGCGTCAGCACTGAGGGTGTGCCGCACTGTCAGAGGGTCAGTACTGAGGGAGTGCCGCACTGTCAGAGGGTCAGCACTGAGGGAGTGCTGCACTCTCAGAGGGTCAAAACTGAGGGAGTGTCGCACTGTCAGAGGGTCAGAACTGAGGGAGTGCCGCACTGTCAGAGGGTCAGTACTGAGGGAGTGCTGCACTGTCAGAGGGTCAGTATTGAGGGAGTGCCGCACTGTCAGAGGGTCAGAACTGAGGGAGTGCCGCACTGTCAGAGGGTCAGCACTGAGGGAGAGCCGCACTTTCAGAGGGTCAGCAATGAGGGAGCGCCGCACTGTCAGAGGGTCAGTACTGAGGAAATGCTGCACTGTCAGAGGGTCAGTAGTGAGGGAGTGCCGCACTGTCAGAGGGTCAGTATTGAGGGAGTGCCGCACTGTCAGAGGGTCAGTACTGAGGGAGTGCCGCACTGTCAGAGGGTCAGTACTGAGGGAGTGCCGCACTGACAGAGGGTCAGTACTGAGAGAGTGCCGCACTGTCAGAGGGTCAGTACTGAGGGAGTGCTGCACTGTCAGAGGGTCAGTACTGAGGGAGTGCCGCACTGTCAGAGGGTCAGTACTGAGGGAGTGCTGCACTGTCAGAGGGTCAGTGCTGAGGGAGTGCTGCACTGTCAGAGGGTCAGTCCTGAAGGAGTGCCGCACTGTCAGAGGGTCAGTACTGAGGGAGCGCCGCACTGTCAGAGGGTCAGTGCTGAGGGAGTGCTGCACTGTCAGAGGGTCAGTACTGAGGGAGTGCCGCACTGTCAGAGGGTCAGTACTGCGGGAGTGCCGCACTGTCAGAGGGTCAGTACTGAGGGAATGCTGCATTGTCAGAGGGTCAGTAGTGAGGGAGCGCCGCACTGTCAGAGGGTCAGTACTGAGGGAGCACCGCACTGTGAGAGGGTCAGTACTGAGGGAGTGCTGCACTGTCAGAGGGTCAGTACTGAGGGAGTGCCGCACTGTCAGAGGGTCAGTACTGAGGGAGTGCTGCACTGTCAGAGGGTCAGTACTGAGGGAGTGCTGCACTGTCAGAGGGTCAGTACTGAGGGAGTGCTGCACTGTCAGAGGGTCAGTACTGAGGGAGTGCCGCACTTTCAGAGGGTCAGTACTGAGGGAGTGCCACACTGTCAGAGGGTCAGTACTGAGGGAGTGCCGCAATGTCAGAGGGTCAGTACTGAGGGAGTGCTGCACTGTCAGAGGGTCAGTACTGAGGGAGTGCTACACTGTCAGAGGGTCAGTACTGAGCGAGTGCTGCACTGTCAGAGGGTCAGTACTGAGGGAGTGCTGCACTGTCAGAGGGTCAGTACACAGGGAGCTCCGCACAGTCAGAGGGTCAGTACTGAGGGAGAGCTGCACTGTCAGAGGGTCAGTACTGAGGGGTGCTGCACTGTCAGAGGGTCAGTACTGAGGGAGTGCCGCACTGTCAGAGGGTCAGTACTGAGGGAGTGCTGCACTGTCAGAGGTTCAGTACTGAGGGAGTGCCGCACTGTCAGAGGGTCAGTACTGAGGGAGTGCCGCTCTGTCAGAGGGTCATTACTGAGGAGATGCTGCACTGTCAGAGGGTCAGTACTGAGGGAGCGCTGCACTGTCAGAGGGTCAGTACTGAGGGAGTGCCGCATTGTCAGAGGGTCAGTAGTGTGGGAGTCCTGCACTGTCAGAGGGTCAGTACAGAGGGAGCTCCGCACAGTCAGAGGGTCAGTAGTGTGGGAGTCCTGCACTGTCAGAGGGGGAGTGCTGAGGGAGTGCTGCACTGTCAGAGGATCAGTACTGAGGGAGTGCCGCACTGTCAGAGGGTCAGTACTGAGGGAGTGCCGCACTGTCAGAGGGTCAGTACTGAGGAGATGCTGCACTGTCAGAGGGTCAGTACTGAGGGAGTGCTGCACTGTCAGAGGGTCAAAACTGAGGGAGTGTCGCACTGTCTGAGGGTCAGTACTGAGGGAGCGCCGCACTGTTAGAGGGTCAGTACTGAGGGAGTGCCGCATTGTCAGAGGGTCAGTACTGAGCGAGTGCTGCACTGTCAGAGGGTCAGTACTGAGAGAGTGCCGCACTGTCAGAGGGTCAGTACTGAGGGAGTGCCGCACTGTCAGAGGGTCAGTACTGAGGAAGGGCTGCACTGTCAGAGGGTCAGTACTGAGGGAGTGCTGCACTGTCAGAGGGTCAGTACTGAGGGAGTGCCACGCTGTCAGAGGGTCAGTACTGAGGGAGCACCGCACTGTGAGAGGGTCAGTACTGAGGGAGTGCTGCACTGTCAGAGGGTCAGTACTGAGGGAGGCCCGCACTGTCAGAGGGTCAGTACTGATGGAGTGCCGCACTGTCAGAGGGTCAGTGCTGAGGGAGTGCTGCACTGTCAGAGGGTCAGTACTGAGGGAGTGCTGCACTGTCAGAGGGTCAGTACTGAGGGAGTGCCGCACTTTCAGAGGGTCAGTACTGAGGGAGTGCGGCACTGTCAGAGGGTCAGTACTGAGGGAGTGCTGCACTGTCAGAGGGTCAGTACTGAGGGAGTGCCGCACTGTCAGAGGGTCAGTACTGAGGGAGTGCTGCACTGTCAGAGGGTCAGTATTGAGGGAGTGCTGCACTGTCAGAGGGTCAGTTCTGAGGGAGTGCTGCACTGTCAGAGGGTCAGGACTGAGGGAGCGCTGCACTTTCAGAGGGTCAGTACAGAGGGAGTGCTGCACAGTCAGAGGGTCAGTACTGAGGGATAACCGCACTGTCAGAGGGTCAGTACTGAGGGAGTGCTGCACTGTCAGAGGGTCAGTACTGAGGGAGTGCTGCACTGTCAGAGGGTCAGTACTGAGGGAGTGCTGCACTGTCAGAGGGTCAGTACTGAGGGATAACCGCACTGTCAGAGGGTCAGTACTGAGGGAGTGCTGCACTGTCAGAGGGTCAGTACTGAGGGAGTGCTACACTGTCAGAGGGTCAGTACTGAGCGAGTGCTGCACTGTCAGAGGGTCAGTACTGAGGGAGTGCTGCACTGTCAGAGTGTCAGTACACAGGGAGCTCCGCACAGTCAGAGGGTCAGTACTGAGGGAGAGCTGCACTGTCAGAGGGTCAGTACTGAGGGGTGCTGCACTGTCAGAGGGTCAGTACTGAGGGAGTGCCGCACTGTCAGAGGGTCAGTACTGAGGGAGTGCCGCACTGTCAGAGGGTCAGTGCTGAGGGAGTGCTGCACTGTCAGAGGTTCAGTACTGAGGGAGTGCCGCACTGTCAGAGGGTCAGTACTGAGGGAGTGCCGCACAGTCAGAGGGTCAGTACTGAGGGAGTGCTGCACTGTCAGAGGGTCAGTACTGAGGGAGTGCCGCTCTGTCAGAGGGTCATTACTGAGGAGATGCTGCACTGTCAGAGGGTCAGTACTGAGGGAGCGCTGCACTGTCAGAGGGTCAGTACTGAGGGAGTGCTGCACTGTCAGAGGGTCAGTACAGAGGGAGCTCCGCACAGTCAGAGGGTCAGTAGTGTGGGAGTCCTGCACTGTCAGAGGGGGAGTGCTGAGGGAGTGCTGCACTGTCAGAGGATCAGTACTGAGGGAGTGCCGCACTGTCAGAGGGTCAGTACTGAGGGAGTGCCGCACTGTCAGAGGGTCAGTACTGAGGGAGTGCCGCACTGTCAGAGGGTCAGTACTGAGGGAGTGCTGCTCTGTCAGAGGGTCAGTACTGAGGGAGTGCTGCACTGTCAGAGGGTCAGTACTGAGGGAATGCTGCACTGTCAGAGGGTCAGTACTGAGGGAGATGCTGCACTGTCAGAGGGTCAGTACTGAGGGAGTGCTGCACTTTCAGACGGTCAGTACTGAGGGAGTGCTGCACTGTCAGAGGGTCAGTACTGAGGGAGTGCCGCACTGTCAGAGGGTCAGTACTGAGGGAGTGTCGCACTGTCAGAGGGTCAGTACTGAGGGAGTGCTGCACTGTCAGAGGGTCAGTACTGAGGGAGCGCCGCACTGTCAGAGGGTCAGTACTGAGGGAGTGCTGCACTATCAGAGGGTCAGTACTGAGGGAGTGCTGCACTGTCAGAGGGTCAGTACTGAGGGAGTGCTGCACTGTCAGAGGGTCAGTACTGAGGGAGTGCTGCACTGTCAGAGGGTCAGTACTGAGGGAGTGCCGCACTGTCAGGGGGTTAGTACTGAGGGAGTGCCGCACTGTCAGAGGATCAGTACTGAGGGAGTGCCGCACTGTCAGAGGGTCAGTACTGAGAGAGTGCCGCACTGTCAGAGGGTCAGTACTGAGGGAGTGCCGCACTGTCAGAGGGTCAGTACTGAGGGAGTGCTGCACTGTCAGAGGGCCAGTACTGAGGGAGTGCCGCACTGTCAGAGGGTCAGTACTGAGGGAGCGCCGCACTGTCAGAGCGTCAGCACTGAGGGAGTGCCGCACTGTCAGAGGGTCAGTACTGAGGGAGTGCCACACTGTCAGAGAGTCAGCACTGAGGGAGTGCTGCACTGTCAGAGGGTCAAAACTGAGGGAGTGTCGCACTGTCAGAGGGTCAGTACTGAGGGAGTGCTGCACTGTCAGAGGGTCAGTACTGACGGAGTGCCGCACTGTCAGAGAGTCAGCACTGAGGGAGTGCTGCACTGTCAGAGGGTCAAAACTGAGGGAGTGTCGCACTGTCAGAGGGTCAGTACTGAGGAAGTGCTGCACTGTCAGAGGGTCAGTACTGAGGGAGTGCTGCACTGTCAGAGGGTCAGTACTGAGGGAGTGCCGCACTGTCAGAGGGTCAGTACTGAGGGAGCGCCGCAATGTCAGAGGGTCAGTACTGAGGAAGTGCTGCACTGTCAGAGGGTCAGTACTGAGGGAGTGCTGCACTGTCAGAGAGTCAGTACTGAGGGAGTGCTGCACTTTCAGAGGGTCAGTACTGAGGGAGTGCTGCACTGTCAGAGGGTCAGTACTGAGGGAGTGCTGCACTGTCAGAGGGTCAGTACTGAGGGAGTGCTGCACTGTCAGAGGGTCAGTACTGAGGGAGTGCCGCACTGTCAGGGGGTTAGTACTGAGGGAGTGCCGCACTGTCAGAGGATCAGTACTGACGGAGTGCCGCACTGTCAGAGGGTCAGTACTGAGAGAGTGCCGCACTATCAGAGGGTCAGTACTGAGGGAGTGCCGCACTGTCAGAGGGTCAGTACTGAGGGAGTGCTGCACTGTCAGAGGGCCAGTACTGAGGGAGTGCCGCACTGTCAGAGGGTCAGTACTGAGGGAGCGCCGCACTGTCAGAGCGTCAGCACTGAGGGAGTGCCGCACTGTCAGATGGTCAGTACTGAGGGAGTGCCACACTGTCAGAGAGTCAGCACTGAGGGAGTGCTGCACTGTCAGAGGGTCAAAACTGAGGGAGTGTCGCACTGTCAGAGGGTCAGTACTGAGGGAGTGCTGCACTGTCAGAGGGTCAGTACTGACGGAGTGCTGCACTGTCAGAGGGTCAGTACTGAGGGAGTGCCGCACTGTCAGAGTGTCAGTACTGAGGGAGTGCTGCACTGTCAGAGGGTCAAAACTGGGGAGTGTCGCACTGTCAGAGGGTCAGCACTGAGGGAGCGCCGCAATGTCAGAGGGTCAGTACTGAGGAAGTGCTGCACTGTCAGAGGGTCAGTACTGAGGGAGTGCTGCACTGTCAGAGGGTCAGTATTGAGGGAGTGCTGCACTGTCAGAGGGTCAGTACTGAGGGAGTGCTGCACTGTCAGAGGGTCAGTACTGAGGGAGCGCCGCACTGTCAGAGCGTCAGCACTGAGGGTGTGCCGCACTGTCAGAGGGTCAGTACTGAGGGAGTGCCGCACTGTCAGAGGGTCAGTACTGAGGGAGTGCCGCACTGTCAGAGGGTCAGTACTGAGGGAGTGCTGCACTGTCAGAGGGTCAGTACTGAGGGAGTGCCGCACAGTCAGAGGGTCAGTACTGAGGGAGAGCTGCACTGTCAGAGGGTCAGCAGTGAGGGAGTGCTGAACTCTCAGAGGGTCAGTACTGAGGGAGCGCCGCACTGTCAGAGCGTCAGTACTGAGGGTGTGCCGCACTGTCAGAGGGTCAGTACTGAGGGAGTGCCGCACTGTCAGAGGGTCAGTACTGAGGGAGTGCCGCACTGTCAGAGGGTCAGTACTGAGGGAGTGCTGCACTGTCAGAGGGTCAGCACTGAGGGAGTGCTGCACTCTCAGAGGGTCAAA
The DNA here is from genome assembly GCF_047496885.1 of Scyliorhinus torazame. Lineage (NCBI taxonomy): Eukaryota > Metazoa > Chordata > Chondrichthyes > Carcharhiniformes > Scyliorhinidae > Scyliorhinus > Scyliorhinus torazame. The sequence goes on along the minus strand of NC_092738.1, from coordinate 41,588,269 downwards.
ACTGAGGGAGTGTCGCACTGTCAGAGGGTTAGTACTGAGGGAGTGCTGCACTGTCAGAGGGTCAGTACTGAGGGAGTGCTGCACTGTCAGAGGGTCAGTATTGAGGGAGTGCCGCACTGTCAGAGGGTGAGTACTGAGGGAGTGCTGCACTGTCAGAGGGTCAGTACAGAGGGAGCTCCGCACAGTCAGAGGGTCAGTACTGTGGGAGTCCTGCACTGTCAGAGGGGGAGTGCTGAGGGAGTGCTGCACTGTCAGAGGATCAGTACTGAGGGAGTGCCGCACTGTCAGAGGGTCAGTACTGAGGGAGTGCCGCACTGTCAGAGGGTCAGTACTGAGGAGATGCTGCACTGTCAGAGGGTCAGTATTGAGGGAGTGCTGCACTTTCAGACGGTCAGTACTGAGGGAGTGCTGCACTGTCAGAGGGTCAGTACTGGGGGAGCGCCGCACTGTCAGAGGGTCAGTACTGAGGGAGTGCCGCACTGTCAGAGGGTCAGTACTGAGGGAGTGCCGCACTGTCAGAGGATCAGTACTGAGGGAGTGCCGCACTGTCAGAGGGTCAGTACTGAGAGAGTGCCGCACTGTCAGAGGGTCAGTACTGAGGGAGTGCCGCACTGTCAGAGGGTCAGTACTGAGGGAGTGCCGCACTGTCAGAGGGTCAGTACTGAGGGAGTGCCGCACTGTCAGAGGGTCAGTACTGAGGGAGTGCCGCACTGTCAGAGGGTCAGTACTGAGGGAGCGCCGCACTGTCAGAGGGTCAGTACTGAGGGAATGCCGCACTGTCAGAGGGTCAGTATTGAGGGATTGCTGCACTGTCAGAGGGTCAGTACTGAGGGAGTGCCGCACTGTCAGAGGGTCAGTACTGAGGGAGTGCCGCACTGTCAGAGGGTCAGTACTGAGGGAGTGCTGCACTGTCAGAGGGCCAGTACTGAGGGAGTGCCGCACTGTCAGAGGGTCAGTACTGAGGGAGCGCCGCACTGTCAGAGCGTCAGCACTGAGGGAGTGCCGCACTGTCAGAGGGTCAGTACTGAGGGAGTGCCACACTGTCAGAGAGTCAGCACTGAGGGAGTGCTGCACTGTCAGAGGGTCAAAACTGAGGGAGTGTCGCACTGTCAGAGGGTCAGTACTGAGGGAGTGCTGCACTGTCAGAGGGTCAGCACTGAGGGAGCGCCGCACTGTCAGAGGGTCAGTACTGAGGGAGTGCTGCACTGTCAGAGGGTCAGTACTGAGGGAGTGCTGCACTGTCAGAGGGTCAGTACTGAGGGAGTGCTGCCCTGTCAGAGGGTCAGTACTGAGGGAGTGCTGCACTGTCAGAGGGTCAGTACTGAGGGAGCGCCGGACTGTCAGAGCGTCAGCACTGAGGGTGTGCCGCACTGTCAGAGGGTCAGTACTGAGGGAGTGCTGCACTGTCAGAGGGTCAGCAGTGAGGGAGTGCTGAACTCTCAGAGGGTCAGTGCTGAGGGAGCGCCGCACTGTCAGAGCGTCAGCACTGAGGGTGTGCCGCACTGTCAGAGGGTCAGTACTGAGGGAGTGCCGCACTGTCAGAGGGTCAGCACTGAGGGAGTGCTGCACTCTCAGAGGGTCAAAACTGAGGGAGTGTCGCACTGTCAGAGGGTCAGAACTGAGGGAGTGCCGCACTGTCAGAGGGTCAGTACTGAGGGAGTGCTGCACTGTCAGAGGGTCAGTATTGAGGGAGTGCCGCACTGTCAGAGTGTCAGAACTGAGGGAGTGCCGCACTGTCAGAGGGTCAGCACTGAGGGAGAGCCGCACTTTCAGAGGGTCAGCAATGAGGGAGCGCCGCACTGTCAGAGGGTCAGTACTGAGGAAATGCTGCACTGTCAGAGGGTCAGTAGTGAGGGAGTGCCGCACTGTCAGAGGGTCAGTATTGAGGGAGTGCCGCACTGTCAGAGGGTCAGTACTGAGGGAGTGCCGCACTGTCAGAGGGTCAGTACTGAGGGAGTGCCGCACTGACAGAGGGTCAGTACTGAGAGAGTGCCGCACTGTCAGAGGGTCAGTACTGAGGGAGTGCTGCACTGTCAGAGGGTCAGTACTGAGGGAGTGCCGCACTGTCAGAGGGTCAGTACTGAGGGAGTGCTGCACTGTCAGAGGGTCAGTACTGAGGGAGTGCCACACTGTCAGAGAGTCAGCACTGAGGGAGTGCTGCACTGTCAGAGGGTCAAAACTGAGGGAGTGTCGCACTGTCAGAGGGTCAGTACTGAGGGAGTGCTGCACTGTCAGAGGGTCAGCACTGAGGGAGCGCCGCACTGTCAGAGGGTCAGTACTGAGGGAGTGCTGCACTGTCAGAGGGTCAGTACTGAGGGAGTGCTGCACTGTCAGAGGGTCAGTACTGAGGGAGTGCTGCCCTGTCAGAGGGTCAGTACTGAGGGAGTGCTGCACTGTCAGAGGGTCAGTACTGAGGGAGCGCCGGACTGTCAGAGCGTCAGCACTGAGGGTGTGCCGCACTGTCAGAGGGTCAGTACTGAGGGAGTGCTGCACTGTCAGAGGGTCAGCAGTGAGGGAGTGCTGAACTCTCAGAGGGTCAGTGCTGAGGGAGCGCCGCACTGTCAGAGCGTCAGCACTGAGGGTGTGCCGCACTGTCAGAGGGTCAGTACTGAGGGAGTGCCGCACTGTCAGAGGGTCAGCACTGAGGGAGTGCTGCACTCTCAGAGGGTCAAAACTGAGGGAGTGTCGCACTGTCAGAGGGTCAGAACTGAGGGAGTGCCGCACTGTCAGAGGGTCAGTACTGAGGGAGTGCTGCACTGTCAGAGGGTCAGTATTGAGGGAGTGCCGCACTGTCAGAGTGTCAGAACTGAGGGAGTGCCGCACTGTCAGAGGGTCAGCACTGAGGGAGAGCCGCACTTTCAGAGGGTCAGCAATGAGGGAGCGCCGCACTGTCAGAGGGTCAGTACTGAGGAAATGCTGCACTGTCAGAGGGTCAGTAGTGAGGGAGTGCCGCACTGTCAGAGGGTCAGTATTGAGGGAGTGCCGCACTGTCAGAGGGTCAGTACTGAGGGAGTGCCGCACTGTCAGAGGGTCAGTACTGAGGGAGTGCCGCACTGACAGAGGGTCAGTACTGAGAGAGTGCCGCACTGTCAGAGGGTCAGTACTGAGGGAGTGCTGCACTGTCAGAGGGTCAGTACTGAGGGAGTGCCGCACTGTCAGAGGGTCAGTACTGAGGGAGTGCTGCACTGTCAGAGGGTCAGTGCTGAGGGAGTGCTGCACTGTCAGAGGGTCAGTCCTGAAGGAGTGCCGCACTGTCAGAGGGTCAGTACTGAGGGAGCGCCGCACTGTCAGAGGGTCAGTGCTGAGGGAGTGCTGCACTGTCAGAGGGTCAGTACTGAGGGAGTGCCGCACTGTCAGAGGGTCAGTACTGCGGGAGTGCCGCACTGTCAGAGGGTCAGTACTGAGGGAATGCTGCATTGTCAGAGGGTCAGTAGTGAGGGAGCGCCGCACTGTCAGAGGGTCAGTACTGAGGGAGTGCTGCACTGTCAGAGGGTCAGTACTGAGGGAGTGCTGCACTGTCACAGGGTCAGTACTGAGGGAGTGCCGCACTGTCAGAGGGTCAGTACTGAGGGAGTGCTGCACTGTCAGAGGGTCAGTACTGAGGAAGTGCTGCACTGTCAGAGGGTCAGTACTGAGGGAGCGCTGCACTGTCAGAGGGTCTGTACTGAGGGAGTGCCGCACTGTCAGAGGGTCAGTACTGAGGGAGTGCTGCACTGTCAGAGGGTCAGTACTGAGGGAGTGCTACACTGTCAGAGGGTCAGTACTGAGCGAGTGCTGCACTGTCAGAGGGTCAGTACTGAGGGAGTGCTGCACTGTCAGAGGGTCAGTACTGAGGGAGTGCTGCACTGTCACAGGGTCAGTACTGAGGGAGTGCCGCACTGTCAGAGGGTCAGTACTGAGGGAGTGCTGCACTGTCAGAGGGTCAGTACTGAGGAAGTGCTGCACTGTCAGAGGGTCAGTACTGAGGGAGCGCTGCACTGTCAGAGGGTCTGTACTGAGGGAGTGCCGCACTGTCAGAGGGTCAGTACTGAGGGAGTGCTGCACTGTCAGAGGGTCAGTACTGAGGGAGTGCTACACTGTCAGAGGGTCAGTACTGAGCGAGTGCTGCACTGTCAGAGGGTCAGTACTGAGGGAGTGCTGCACTGTCAGAGGGTCAGTACACAGGGAGCTCCGCACAGTCAGAGGGTCAGTACTGAGGGAGAGCTGCACTGTCAGAGGGTCAGTACTGAGGGAGTGCTGCACTGTCAGAGGGTCAGTACTGAGGGAGTGCCGCACTGTCAGAGGGTCAGTACTGAGGGAGTGCTGCACTGTCAGAGGGTCAGTACTGAGGGAGTGCCGCACTGTCAGAGGGTCAGTACTGAGGGAGTGCCGCTCTGTCAGAGGGTCATTACTGAGGAGATGCTGCACTGTCAGAGGGTCAGTACTGAGGGAGCGCTGCACTGTCAGAGGGTCAGTACTGAGGGAGTGCTGCACTGTCAGAGGGTCAGTACAGAGGGAGCTCCGCACAGTCAGAGGGTCAGTACTGTGGGAGTCCTGCACTGTCAGAGGGGGAGTGCTGAGGGAGTGCTGCACTGTCAGAGGGTCAGTACAGAGGGAGCTCCGCACAGTCAGAGGGTCAGTACTGTGGGAGTCCTGCACTGTCAGAGGGGGAGTGCTGAGGGAGTGCTGCACTGTCAGAGGGTCAGTACTGAGGGAGTGCCGCACTGTCAGAGGATCAGTACTGAGAGAGTGCCGCACTGTCAGAGGATCAGTACTGAGGTAGTGCCGCACTGTCAGAGGGTCAGTACTGAGGGAGTGCTGCACTGTCAGAGGGTCAGTACTGAGGGAGTGCTGCACTGTCAGAGGGTCAGTACTGAGGGAGTGCTGCACTGTCAGAGGGTCAGTGCTGAGGGAGTGCCGCACTGTCAGAGTGTCAGTACTGGGAGTGCTGCACTGTCAGAGGGTCAGTCCTGAGGGAGTGCCGCACTGTCAGAGGGTCAGTACTGAGCGAGCGCTGCACTGTCAGAGGGTCAGTACTGAGGGAGTGCCGCACTGTCAGAGGGTCAGTACTGAGGGAGGCCCGCACTGTCAGAGGGTCAGTACTGATGGAGTGCCGCACTGTCAGAGGGTCAGTACTGAGGGAGTGCTGCACTGTCAGAGGGTCAGTACTGAGGGAGTGCTGCACTGTCAGAGGGTCAGTACTGAGGGAGTGCTGCACTGTCAGAGGGTCAGTACTGAGGGAGCGCTGCACTGTCAGAGGGTCAGTACTGAGGGAGCGCTGCACTGTCAGAGGGTCAGTACTGAGGGAGTGCTGCACTGTCAGAGGGTCAGTACTGAGGGAGTGCCGCACTGTCAGAGCGTCAGTACTGAGGGAGTGCTGCACTGTCAGAGGGGGAGTGCTGAGGGAGTGTTGCACTGTCAGAGGTTCAGTACTGAGGGAGTGCCGCACTGTCAGAGGGTCAGTACTGAGGGAGTGCCGCACTGTCAGAGGGTCAGTACTGAGGGAGTGCCGCACTGTCAGAGGGTCAGTACTGAGGAGATGCTGCACTGTCAGAGGGTCAGTACTGAGGGAGTGCTGCACTGTCAGAGGGTCAGTACTGAGGGAGTGCTGCACTGTCAGAGGGTCAGTACTGAGGGAGTGCCGCACTGTCAGAGGATCAGTACTGAGAGAGTGCCGCACTGTCAGAGGATCAGTACTGAGGGAGTGCCGCACTGTCAGAGGGTCAGTACTGAGGGGGTGCTGCACTGTCAGAGGGTCAGTACTGAGGGAGTGCCGCACTGTCAGTGGGTCAGTACTGAGGGAGTGCCGCACTGTCAGATGGGCAGTACTGAGGGAGTGCCGCACTGTCAGAGGGTCAGTACTGAGGGAGCGCCGCACTGTCAGAGCGTCAGCACTAAGGGAGTGCCGCACTGTCAGAGGGTCCGTACTGAGGGAGTGCCGCACTGTCAGAGGGTCAGTACTGAGGGAGTGCTGCACTGTCAGAGGGTCAGTACTGAGGGAGTATTGCACTGTCAGAGGGTCAGTACTGAGGGAGTGCCGCACTGTCAGAGGGTCAGTACTGAGAGAGTGCAGCACTGTCACTGGGTCAGTACTGAGGGAGTGCTGCACTGTCAGAGGGTCAGTACTGAGGGAGTGCTGCGCTGTCAGTGGGTCAGTACTGAGGGAGTGCCGCACTGTCAGAGGGTCAGTACTGAGGGAGTGCTGCACTGTCAGAGGGTCAGTCCTGAGGGAGTGCTGCACTGTCAGAGTACCAGTACTGAGGGAGTGCTGCACTGTCAGAGGGTCAGTACTGAGGGAGTGCTGCACTGTCAGAGGGTCAGCACTGAGGGAGTGCTGCACTGTCAGAGCGTCAGTACTGAGGGAGTGCCGCACTGTCAGAGTGTCAGTACTGGGAGTGCTGCACTGTCAGAGGGTCAGTCCTGAGGGAGTGCCGCACTGTCAGAGGGTCAGTACTGAGGGAGTGCTGCACTGTCAGAGGGTCAGTACTGAGGGAGTGCCTCACTGTCAGAGGGTCAGTACTGAGGGAGTGCTGCACTGTCAGAGGGTCAGTACAGAGGGAGTGTTGCACTGTCAGAGGGTCAGCACTGAGGAGATGCCGCACTGTCAGAGGGTCAGTACTGAGGGAGTGCTGCACTGTCAGAGGGTCAGTACTGAGGGAGTGCCGCACTGTCAGAGGGTCAGTACTGAGGGAGTGCTGCACTGTCAGAGGGTCAGCACTGAGGGAGTGCTGCACTGTCAGAGGGTCAAAACTGAGGGAGTGTCGCACTGTCTGAGGGTCAGTACTGAGGGAGCGCCGCACTGTTAGAGGGTCAGTACTGAGGGAGTGCCGCATTGTCAGAGGGTCAGTACTGAGCGAGTGCTGCACTGTCAGAGGGTCAGTACTGAGAGAGTGCCGCACTGTCAGAGGGTCAGTACTGAGGGAGTGCCGCACTGTCAGAGGGTCAGTACTGAGGAAGGGCTGCACTGTCAGAGGGTCAGTACTGAGGAAGGGCTGCACTGTCAGAGGGTCAGTACTGAGGGAGTGCTGCACTGTCAGAGGGTCAGTACTGAGGGAGCACCGCACTGTGAGAGGGTCAGTACTGAGGGAGTGCTGCACTGTCAGAGGGTCAGTACTGAGGGAGTGCCGCACTGTCAGAGGGTCAGTACTGAGGGAGTGCTGCACTGTCAGAGGGTCAGTACTGAGGGAGTGCTGCACTGTCAGAGGGTCAGTACTGAGGGAGTGCTGCACTGTCAGAGGGTCAGTACTGAGGGAGTGCCGCACTTTCAGAGGGCCAGTACTGAGGGAGTGCCGCACTGTCAGAGGGTCAGTACTGAGGGAGTGCTGCACTGTCAGAGGGTCAGGACTGAGGGAGCGCTGCACTTTCAGAGGGTCAGTACAGAGGGAGTGCTGCACTGTCAGAGGGTCAGTACTGAGGGATAACCGCACTGTCAGAGGGTCAGTACTGAGGGAGTGCTGCACTGTCAGAGGGTCAGTACTGAGGGAGTGCTACACTGTCAGAGGGTCAGTACTGAGCGAGTGCTGCACTGTCAGAGGGTCAGTACTGAGGGAGTGCTGCACTGTCAGAGGGTCAGTACACAGGGAGCTCCGCACAGTCAGAGGGTCAGTACTGAGGGAGAGCTGCACTGTCAGAGGGTCAGGACTGAGGGGTGCTGCACTGTCAGAGGGTCCGTACTGAGGGAGTGCCGCACTGTCAGAGGGTCAGTACTGAGGGAGTGCTGCACTGTCAGAGGTTCAGTACTGAGGGAGTGCCGCACTCTCAGAGGGTCAGCACTGAGGGAGCGCCGCAATGTCAGAGGGTCAGTACTGAGGAAGTGCTGCTCTGTCAGAGGGTCAGTACTGAGGGAGTGCTGCACTGTCAGAGGGTCAGTACTGAGGGAGTGCTGCACTGTCAGAGGGTCAGTACTGAGGGAGTGCTGCACTGTCAGAGGGTCAGTACTGAGGGAGAGCTGCACTGTCAGAGGGTCAGTACTGAGGGAGCACCGGACTGTCAGAGCGTCAGCACTGAGGGTGTGCCGCACTGTCAGAGAGTCAGTACTGAGGGAGTGCTGCACTGTCAGAGGGTCAGCAGTGAGGGAGTGCTGAACTCTCAGAGGGTCAGTACTGAGGGAGCGCCGCACTGTCAGAGCGTCAGCACTGAGGGTGTGCCGCACTGTCAGAGGGTCAGTACTGAGGGAGTGCCGCACTGTCAGAGGGTCAGCACTGAGGGAGTGCTGCACTCTCAGAGGGTCAAAACTGAGGGAGTGTCGCACTGTCAGAGGGTCAGAACTGAGGGAGTGCCGCACTGTCAGAGGGTCAGTACTGAGGGAGTGCTGCACTGTCAGAGGGTCAGTATTGAGGGAGTGCCGCACTGTCAGAGGGTCAGAACTGAGGGAGTGCCGCACTGTCAGAGGGTCAGCACTGAGGGAGAGCCGCACTTTCAGAGGGTCAGCAATGAGGGAGCGCCGCACTGTCAGAGGGTCAGTACTGAGGAAATGCTGCACTGTCAGAGGGTCAGTAGTGAGGGAGTGCCGCACTGTCAGAGGGTCAGTAGTGAGGGAGTGCCGCACTGTCAGAGGGTCAGTACTGAGGGAGTGCCGCACTGTCAGACGGTCAGTACTGAGGGAGAGCCGCACTGTCAGAGGGTCAGTACTGAGGGAGTGCCGCACTGTCAGAGGGTCAGTACTGAGGGAGTGCCGCACTGACAGAGGGTCAGTACTGAGAGAGTGCCGCACTGTCAGAGGGTCAGTACTGAGGGAGTGCTGCACTGTCAGAGGGTCAGTGCTGAGGGAGTGCCGCACTGTCAGAGGGTCAGTACTGAGGGAGCGCCGCACTGCCAGAGGGTCAGTGCTGAGGGAGTGCTGCACTGTCAGAGGGTCAGTACTGAGGGAGTGCCGCACTGTCAGAGGGTCAGTACTGAGGGAATGCCGCACTGTCAGAGGGTCAGTACTGAGGGAGTGCTGCACTGTCAGAGGGTCAGTACTGAGGGAGTGCCGCACTGTCAGAGGGTCAGTACTGAGGGAGTGCCGCACTGTCAGAGGGTCAGTACTGCGGGAGTGCCGCACTGTCAGAGGGTCAGTACTGAGGGAATGCTGCATTGTCAGAGGGTCAGTAGTGAGGGAGCGCCGCACTGTCAGAGGGTCAGTACTGAGGGAGTGCTGCACTGTCAGAGGGTCAGTACTGAGGGAGTGCTGCACTGTCACAGGGTCAGTACTGAGGGAGTGCCGCACTGTCAGAGGGTCAGTACTGAGGGAGTGCTGCACTGTCAGAGGGTCAGTACTGAGGAAGTGCTGCACTGTCAGAGGGTCAGTACTGAGGGAGCGCTGCACTGTCAGAGGGTCTGTACTGAGGGAGTGCTGCACTGTCAGAGGGTCAGTACTGAGGGAGTGCCGCACTGTCAGAGGGTCAGTACTGAGGGAGTGCTGCACTGTCAGAGGGTCAGTACTGAGGGAGTGCCGCACTGTCAGAGGGTCAGTGCTGAGGGAGTGCTGCACTGTCACAGGGTCAGTACTGAGGGAGTGCTGCACTGTCAGAGGGTCAGTATTGAGGGAGTGCCGCATTGTCAGAAGGTCAGTACTGAGGGAGTGCTGCACTGTCAGAGGGTCAGTACTGAGGGAGTGCCGCACTTTCAGAGGGTCAGTACTGAGGGAGTGCCGCACTGTCAGAGGGTCAGTACTGAGGGAGTGTCGCACTGTCAGAGGGTCAGTACTGAGGGAGTGCTGCACTGTCAGAGGGTCAGCACTGAGGGATAACCGCACTGTCAGAGGGTCAGTACTGAGGGAGTGCTGCACTGTCAGAGGGTCAGTACTGAGGGAGTGCTACACTGTCAGATGGTCAGTACTGAGCGAGTGCTGCACTGTCAGAGGGTCAGTACTGAGGGAGTGCTGCACTGTCAGAGGGTCAGTACACAGGGAGCTCCGCACAGTCAGAGGGTCAGTACTGAGGGAGAGCTGCACTGTCAGAGGGTCAGTACTGAGGGAGTGCTGCACTGTCGGAGGTTCAGTACTGAGGGAGTGCCGCACTGTCAGAGGGTCAGTACTGAGGGAGTGCTGCACTGTCAGAGGTTCAGTACTGAGGGAGTGCCGCACTGTCAGAGGGTCAGTACTGAGGGAGTGCCGCTCTGTCAGAGGGTCATTACTGAGGAGATGCTGCACTGTCAGAGGGTCAGTACTGAGGGAGCGCTGCACTGTCAGAGGGTCAGTACTGAGGGAGTGCTGCACTGTCAGAGGGTCAGTACAGAGGGAGCTCCGCACAGTCAGAGGGTCAGTACTGTGGGAGTCCTGCACTGTCAGAGGGGGAGTGCTGAGGGAGTGCTGCACTGTCAGAGGATCAGTACTGAGGGAGTGCTGCACTGTCAGAGGGTCAGTACTGAGGGAGTGCTGCACTGTCAGAGGGTCAGTACTGAGGGAGTGCCGCACTGTCAGAGGGTCAGTGCTGAGGGAGTGCCGCACTGTCAGAGGAACAGTACTGAGGGAGTGCCGCACTGTCAGAGGGTCAGTACTGAGGGAGTGCTGCACTGTCAGAGGGTCAGTACTGAGGGAGTGCTGCACTGTCAGAGGGTCAGTACTGAGGGAGTGCTGCACTGTCAGAGGATCAGTACTGAGGGAGTGCCGCACTGTCAGAGGATCAGTACTGAGAGAGTGCCGCACTGTCAGAGGATCAGTACTGAGGGAGTGCCGCACTGTCAGAGGGTCAGTACTGAGGGAGTGCCGCACTGTCAGAGGATCAGTACTGAGAGAGTGCCGCACTGTCAGAGGATCAGTACTGAGGGAGTGCCGCACTGTCAGAGGGTCAGTACTGAGGGAGTGCTGCACTGTCAGAGGGTCAGTACTGAGGGAGTGCTGCACTGTCAGAGGGTCAGTACTGAGGGAGTGCTGCACTGTCAGAGGGTCAGTGCTGAGGGAGTGCCGCACTGTCAGAGTGTCAGTACTGGGAGTGCTGCACTGTCAGAGGGTCAGTCCTGAGGGAGTGCCGCACTGTCAGAGGGTCAGTACTGAGGGAGTGCCGCACTGTCAGAGGGTCAGTACTGAGGGAGGCCCGCACTGTCAGAGGGTCAGTACTGATGGCGTGCCGCACTGTCAGAGGGTCAGTACTGAGGGAGTGCTGCACTGTCAGAGGGTCAGTACTGAGGGAGTGCTGCACTGTCAGAGGGTCAGTACTGAGGGAGCGCTGCACTGTCAGAGGGTCAGTACTGAGGGAGCGCTGCACTGTCAGAGGGTCAGTACTGAGGGAGTGCTGCACTGTCAGAGGGTCAGTACTGTGGGGTGCTGCACTGTCAGAGGGGGAGTGCTGAGGGAGTGTTGCACTGTCAGAGGTTCAGTACTGAGGGAGTGCCGCACTGTCAGAGGGTCAGTACTGAGGGAGTGCCGCACTGTCAGAGGGTCAGTACTGAGGGAGTGCCGCACTGTCAGAGGGTCAGTACTGAGGAGATGCTGCACTGTCAGAGGGTCAGTACTGAGGAAGTGCTGCACTGTCAGAGGGTCAGTACTGAGGGAGCGCTGCACTGTCAGAGGGTCTGTACTGAGGGAGTGCTGCACTGTCAGAGGGTAGGTACTGAGGGAGTGCCGCACTGTCAGAGGGTCAGTACTGAGGGAGTGCTGCACTGTCAGAGGGTCAGTACTGAGGGAGTGCCGCACTGTCAGAGGGTCAGTACTGAGGGAGTGCTGCACTGTCAGAGGGTCAGTACTGAGGGAGTGCCGCACTGTCAGAGGGTCAGTGCTGAGGGAGTGCTGCACTGTCACAGGGTCAGTACTGAGGGAGTGCTGCACTGTCAGAGGGTCAGTATTGAGGGAGTTCCGCACTGTCAGGGTCAGTACTGAGGGAGTGCCGCACTGTCAGAGGGTCAGTACTGAGGGAGTGCCGCATTGTCAGAAGGTCAGTACTGAGGGAGTGCTGCACTGTCAGAGGGTCAGTACTGAGGGAGTGCCGCACTTTCAGAGGGTCAGTACTGAGGGAGTGCCGCACTGTCAGAGGGTCAGTACTGAGGGAGTGTCGCACTGTCAGAGGGTCAGTACTGAGGGAGTGCTGCACTGTCAGAGGGTCAGGACTGAGGGAGCGCTGCACTTTCAGAGGGTCAGTACAGAGGGAGTGCTGCACTGTCAGAGGGTCAGTACTGAGGGATAACCGCACTGTCAGAGGGTCAGTACTGAGGGAGTGCTGCACTGTCAGAGGGTCAGTACTGAGGGAGTGCTACACTGTCAGAGGGTCAGTACTGAGCGAGTGCTGCACTGTCAGAGGGTCAGTACTGAGGGAGTGCTGCACTGTCAGAGGGTCAGTACACAGGGAGCTCCGCACAGTCAGAGGGTCAGTACTGAGGGAGAGCTGCACTGTCAGAGGGTCAGTACTGAGGGAGTGCTGCACTGTCGGAGGGTCAGTACTGAGGGAGTGCCGCACTGTCAGAGGGTCAGTACTGAGGGAGTGCTGCACTGTCAGAGGTTCAGTACTGAGGGAGTGCCGCTCTGTCAGAGGGTCATTACTGAGGAGATGCTGCACTGTCAGAGGGTCAGTACTGAGGGAGCGCTGCACTGTCAGAGGGTCAGTACTGAGGGAGTGCTGCACTGTCAGAGGGTCAGTACAGAGGGAGCTCCGCACAGTCAGAGGGTCAGTACTGTGGGAGTCCTGCACTGTCAGAGGGGGAGTGCTGAGGGAGTGCTGCACTGTCAGAGGATCAGTACTGAGGGAGTGCCGCACTGTCAGAGGAACAGTACTGAGGGAGTGCCGCACTGTCAGAGGGTCAGTACTGAGGGAGTGCTGCACTGTCAGAGGGTCAGTACTGAGGGAGTGCCGCACTGTCAGAGGATCAGTACTGAGAGAGTGCCGCACTGTCAGAGGATCAGTACTGAGGGAGTGCCGCACTGTCAGAGGGTCAGTACTGAGGGAGTGCTGCACTGTCAGAGGGTCAGTACTGAGGGAGTGCTGCACTGTCAGAGGGTCAGTACTGAGGGAGTACCGCACTGTCAGAGTGTCAGTACTGGGAGTGCTGCACTGTCAGAGGGTCAGTCCTGAGGGAGTGCCGCACTGTCAGAGGGTCAGTACTGAGGGAGTGCTGCACTGTCAGAGGGTCAGTACTGAGGGAGTGCCTCACTGTCAGAGGGTCAGTACTGAGGGAGTGCTGCACTGTCAGAGGGTCAGTGCTGAGGGAGTGCCGCACTGTCAGAGTGTCAGTACTGGGAGTGCTGCACTGTCAGAGGGTCAGTCCTGAGGGAGTGCCGCACTGTCAGAGGGTCAGTACTGAGCGAGCGCTGCACTGTCAGAGGGTCAGTACTGAGGGAGTGCCGCACTGTCAGAGGGTCAGTACTGAGGGAGGCCCGCACTGTCAGAGGGTCAGTACTGATTGCGTGCCGCACTGTCAGAGGGTCAGTACTGAGGGAGTGCTGCACTGTCAGAGGGTCAGTACTGAGGGAGTGCTGCACAGTCAGAGGGTCAGTACTGAGGGAGTGCTGCACTGTCAGAGGGTCAGTACTGAGGGAGCGCTGCACTGTCAGAGGGTCAGTACTGAGGGAGCGCTGCACTGTCAGAGGGTCAGTACTGAGGGAGTGCTGCACTGTCAGAGGGTCAGTACTGTGGGGTGCTGCACTGTCAGAGGGGGAGTGCTGAGGGAGTGTTGCACTGTCAGAGGTTCAGTACTGAGGGAGTGCCGCACTGTCAGAGGGTCAGTACTGAGGGAGTGCCGCACTGTCAGAGGGTCAGTACTGAGGGAGTGCCGCACTGTCAGAGGGTCAGTACTGAGGGAGTGCTGCACTGTCAGAGGGTCAGTACTGAGGGAGTGACGCACTGTCAGAGGGTCAGTACTGAGGGAGTGCCGCACTGTCAGAGGGTCAGTACTGAGGAGATGCTGCACTGTCAGAGGGTCAGTACTGAGGGAGTGCTGCACTGTCAGAGGGTCAGTACTGAGGGAGTGCTGCACTGTCAGAGGGTCAGTACAGAGGGAGCTCCGCACAGTCAGAGGGTCAGTACTGTGGGAGTCCTGCACTGTCAGAGGGGGAGTGCTGAGGGAGTGCTGCACTGTCAGAGGTTCAGTACTGAGGGAGTGCCGCACTGTCAGAGGGTCAGTACTGAGGGAGTGCCGCACTGTCAGAGGGTCAGTACTGAGGAGATGCTGCACTGTCAGAGGGTCAGTACTGAGGGAGTGCTGCACTTTCAGAGGGTCAGTACTGAGGGAGTGCTGCACTGTCAGAGGGTCAGTACTGAGGGAGTGCTGCACTGTCAGAGAGTCAGTACTGAGGGAGTGCCGCACTGTCAGAGGAACAGTACTGAGGGAGTGCCGCACTGTCAGAGGGTCAGTACTGAGGGAGTGCCGCACTGTCAGAGGGTCAGTACTGAGGGGGTGCTGCACTGTCAGAGGGTCAGTACTGAGGGAGTGCCGCACTGTCAGTGGGTCAGTACTGAGGGAGTGCCGCACTGTCAGATGGGCAGTACTGAGGGAGTGCCGCACTGTCAGAGGGTCAGTACTGAGGGAGCGCCGCACTGTCAGAGCGTCAGCACTAAGGGAGTGCCGCACTGTCAGAGGGTCCGTACTGAGGGAGTGCCGCACTGTCAGAGGGTCAGTACTGAGGGAGTGCTGCACTGTCAGAGGGTCAGTACTGAGGGAGTATTGCACTGTCAGAGGGTCAGTACTGAGGGAGTGCCGCACTGTCAGAGGGTCAGTACTGAGAGAGTGCAGCACTGTCACTGGGTCAGTACTGAGGGAGTGCTGCACTGTCAGAGGGTCAGTACTGAGGGAGTGCTGCGCTGTCAGTGGGTCAGTACTGAGGGAGTGCCGCACTGTCAGAGGGTCAGTACTGAGGGAGTGCCGCACTGTCAGAGGGTCAGTACTGAGGGAGTGCCGCACTGTCACTGGGTCAGTACTGAGGGAGTGCTGCACTGTCAGAGGGTCAGTACTGAGGGAGTGCTGCGCTGTCAGTGGGTCAGTACTGAGGGAGTGCCGCACTGTCAGAGGGTCAGTACTGAGGGAGCGCTGCACTGTCAGAGGGTCAGTACTGAGGGAGTGCTGCATTGTCAGAGGGTCAGCACTGAGGGAGTGCTGCACTGTCAGAGCGTCAGTACTGAGGGAGTGCCGCACTGTCAGAGGGTCAGTGCTGAGGGAGTGCCGCACTGTCAGAGGGTCAGTACTGAGGGAGTGCCGCACTGTCAGAGGGTCAGTACTGAGGGAGTGCTGCACTGTCAGAGGGTCAGTACTGAGGGAGTGCCGCACTGTCAGAGGGTCAGTACTGAGGGAGTGCTGCACTGTCAGAGGGTCAGCACTGAGGGAGTGCTGCACTGTCAGAGGGTCAAAACTGAGGGAGTGTCGCACTGTCTGAAGGTCAGTACTGAGGGAGCGCCGCACTGTTAGAGGGTCAGTACTGAGGGAGTGCCGCATTGTCAGAGGGTCAGTACTGAGGGAGTGCCGCACTGTCAGAGGGTCAGTACTGAGAGAGTGCCGCACTGTCAGAGGGTCAGTACTGAGGGAGTGCCGCACTGTCAGAGGGTCAGTACTGAGGAAGGGCTGCACTGTCAGAGGGTCAGTACTGAGGGAGTGCTGCACTGTCAGAGGGTCAGTACTGAGGGAGTGCCACGCTGTCAGAGGGTCAGTACTGAGGGAGCGCCGCACTGTTAGAGGGTCAGTACTGAGGGAGTGCCGCATTGTCAGAGGGTCAGTACTGAGGGAGTGCCGCACTGTCAGAGGGTCAGTACTGAGGGAGTGCCGCACTGCCAGAGGGTCAGTACTGAGGGAGTGCCGCTCTGTCAGAGGGTCATTACTGAGGAGATGCTGCACTGTCAGAGGGTCAGTACTGAGGGAGCGCTGCACTGTCAGAGGGTCAGTACTGAGGGAGTGCTGCATTGTCAGAGGGTCAGTACAGAGGGAGCTCCGCACAGTCAGAGGGTCAGTAGTGTGGGAGTCCTGCACTGTCAGAGGGGGAGTGCTGAGGGAGTGCTGCACTGTCAGAGGATCAGTACTGAGGGAGTGCCGCACTGTCAGAGGGTCAGTACTGAGGGAGTGCCGCACTGTCAGAGGGTCAGTACTGAGGAGATGCTGCACTGTCAGAGGGTCAGTACTGAGGGAGTGCCGCACTGTCAGAGGGTCAGCACTGAGGGAGTGCCGCACTGTCAGAGGATCAGTACTGAGGGAGTGCTGCACTGTCAGAGGGTCAGTACAGAGGGAGTGTTGCACTGTCAGAGGGTCAGCACTGAGGAGATGCCGCACTGTCAGAGGGTCAGCACTGAGGGAGTGCTGCACTGTCAGAGGGTCAAAACTGAGGGAGTGTCGCACTGTCTGAGGGTCAGTACTGAGGGAGCGCCGCACTGTTAGAGGGTCAGTACTGAGGGAGTGCCGCACTGTCAGAGGGTCAGTACTGAGGGAGTGCTGCACTGTCAGAGGGTCAGTACTGAGGGAGTGTTGCACTGTCAGAGGGTCAGTGCTGAGAGAGTGCCGCACTGTCAGAGGGTCAGTACTGAGGGAGTGCCGCACTGTCAGAGGGTCAGTACTGAGGAAGGGCTGCACTGTCAGAGGGTCAGTACTGAGGAGGGCTGCACTGTCAGAGGGTCAGTACTGAGGGAGTGCCACGCTGTCAGAGGGTCAGTACTGAGGGAGCACCGCACTGTGAGAGGGTCAGTACTGAGGGAGTGCTGCACTGTCAGAGGGTCAGTACTGAGGGAGGCCCGCACTGTCAGAGGGTCAGTACTGATGGAGTGCCGCACTATCAGAGGGTCAGTACTGAGGGAGGGCTGCACTGTCAGTGGGTCAGTACTGAGGGAGTGCTGCACTGTCAGAGGGTCAGTACTGAGGGAGTGCTGCACTGTCAGAGGGTCAGTACTGAGGGAGTGCCGCACTTTCAGAGGGTCAGTACTGAGGGAGTGCCGCACTGTCAGAGGGTCAGTACTGAGGGAGTGCTGCACTGTCAGAGGGTCAGGACTGAGGGAGCGCTGCACTTTCAGAGGGTCAGTACAGAGGGAGTGCTGCACTGTCAGAGGGTCAGTACTGAGGGATAACCGCACTGTCAGAGGGTCAGTACTGAGGGAGTGCTGCACTGTCAGAGGGTCAGTACTGAGGGAGTGCTACACTGTCAGAGGGTCAGTACTGAGCGAGTGCTGCACTGTCAGAGGGTCAGTACTGAGGGAGTGCTGCACTGTCAGAGGGTCAGTACACAGGGAGCTCCGCACAGTCAGAGGGTCAGTACTGAGGGAGAGCTGCACTGTCAGAGGGTCAGTACTGAGGGAATGCTGCACTGTCAGAGGGTCAGTACTGAGGGGTGCTGCACTGTCAGAGGGTCAGTACTGAGGGAGTGCTGCACTGTCAGAGGGTCAGTACTGAGGGAGTGCCGCACTGTCAGAGGGTCAGTACTGAGGGGTGCTGCACTGTCAGAGGGTCAGTACTGAGGGAGTGCCGCACTGTCAGAGGGTCAGTACTGAGGGAGTGCTGCACTGTCAGAGGTTCAGTACTGAGGGAGTGCCGCACTGTCAGAGGGTCAGTACTGAGGGAGTGCCGCACAGTCAGAGGGTCAGTACTGAGGGAGTGCTGCACTGTCAGAGGGTCAGTACTGAGGGAGTGCTGCACTGTCAGAGAGTCAGTACTGAGGGAGTGCCGCACTGTCAGAGGGTCAGTACTGAGGGAGTGCCGCACTGTCAGAGGGTCAGTACTGAGGGCGTGCTGCATTGTCAGAGGGTCAGTACAGAGGGAGCTCCGCACAGTCAGAGGGTCAGTAGTGTGGGAGTCCTGCACTGTCAGAGGGGGAGTGGTGAGGGAGTGCTGCACTGTCAGAGGATCAGTACTGAGGGAGTGCCGCACTGTCAGAGGGTCAGTACTGAGGGAGTGCCGCACTGTCAGAGGGTCAGTACTGAGGAGATGCTGCACTGTCAGAGGGTCAGTACTGAGGGAGTGCTGCACTTTCAGACGGTCAGTACTGAGGGAGTGCTGCACTGTCAGAGGGTCAGTACTGAGGGAGTGCTGCACTGTCAGAGAGTCAGTACTGAGGGAGTGCTGCACTATCAGAGGGTCAGTACTGAGGGAGTGCTGCACTGTCAGAGGGTCAGTACTGAGGGAGTGCTGCACTGTCAGAGGGTCAGTACTGAGGGAGTGCCGCACTGTCAGAGGGTCAGTACTGAGGGAGTGCTGCACTGTCAGAGGGTCAGTACTGAGGGAGTGCCGCACTGTCAGGGGGTCAGTACTGAGGGAGTGCCGCACTGTCAGAGGATCAGTACTGAGGGAGTGCCGCACTGTCAGAGGGTCAGTACTGAGAGAGTGCCGCACTGTCAGAGGGTCAGTACTGAGGGAGTGCCGCACTGTCAGAGGGTCAGTACTGAGGGAGTGCTGCACTGTCAGAGGGCCAGTACTGAGGGAGTGCCGCACTGTCAGAGGGTCAGTACTGAGGGAGCGCCGCACTGTCAGAGCGTCAGCACTGAGGGAGTGCCGCACTGTCAGAGGGTCAGTACTGAGGGAGTGCCACACTGTCAGAGAGTCAGCACTGAGGGAGTGCTGCACTGTCAGAGGGTCAAAACTGAGGGAGTGTCGCACTGTCAGAGGGTCAGTACTGAGGGAGTGCTGCACTGTCAGAGGGTCAGTACTGACGGAGTGCCGCACTGTCAGAGAGTCAGCACTGAGGGAGTGCTGCACTGTCAGAGGGTCAAAACTGAGGGAGTGTCGCACTGTCAGAGGGTCAGCACTGAGGGAGCGCCGCAATGTCAGAGGGTCAGTACTGAGGAAGTGCTGCACTGTCAGAGGGTCAGTACTGAGGGAGTGCTGCACTGTCAGAGGGTCAGTACTGAGGGAGTGCCGCACTGTCAGAGGGTCAGTACTGAGGGAGTGCTGCACTGTCAGAGGGTCAGTACTGAGTGAGTACCGCACTGTCAGAGTGTCAGTACTGAGGGAGTGCCGCACTGTCAGAGGGTCAGTACTGAGGGAGTGCTGCACTGTCAGAGGGTCAGTACTGAGGGAGCGCCGCACTGTCAGAGCGTCAGCACTGAGGGTGTGCCGCACTGTCAGAGGGTCAGTACTGAGGGAGTGCTGCACTGTCAGAGGGTCAGTACTGAGGAAGTGCTGCTCTGTCAGAGGGTCAGTACTGAGGGAGTGCTGCACTGTCAGAGGGTCAGTACTGAGGGAGTGCTGCACTGTCAGAGGTTCAGTACTGAGGGAGTGCTGCACTGTCAGAGGGTCAGTACTGAGGGAGTGCTGCACTGTCAGAGGGTCAGTACTGAGGGAGTGCTGCACTGTCAGAGGGTCAGTACTGAGGGAGTGCTGCACTGTCAGAGGGTCAGTACTGAGGGAGCGCCGGACTGTCAGAGCGTCAGCACTGAGGGTGTGCCGCACTGTCAGAGAGTCAGTACTGAGGGAGTGCTGCACTGTCAGAGGGTCAGCAGTGAGGGAGTGCTGAACTCTCAGAGGGTCAGTACTGAGGGAGCGCCGCACTGTCAGAGCGTCAGCACTGAGGGTGTGCCGCACTGTCAGAGGGTCAGTACTGAGGGAGTGCTGCACTGTCAGAGGGTCAGCACTGAGGGAGTGCTGCACTCTCAGAGGGTCAAAACTGAGGGAGTGTCGCACTGTCAGAGGGTCAGAACTGAGGGAGTGCCGCACTGTCAGAGGGTCAGTACTGAGGGAGTGCTGCACTGTCAGAGGGTCAGTATTGAGGGAGTGCCGCACTGTCAGAGGGTCAGAACTGAGGGAGTGCCGCACTGTCAGAGGGTCAGCACTGAGGGAGAGCCGCACTTTCAGAGGGTCAGCAATGAGGGAGCGCCGCACTGTCAGAGGGTCAGTACTGAGGAAATGCTGCACTGTCAGAGGGTCAGTAGTGAGGGAGTGCCGCACTGTCAGAGGGTCAGTATTGAGGGAGTGCCGCACTGTCAGAGGGTCAGTACTGAGGGAGTGCCGCACTGTCAGAGGGTCAGTACTGAGGGAGTGCCGCACTGACAGAGGGTCAGTACTGAGAGAGTGCCGCACTGTCAGAGGGTCAGTACTGAGGGAGTGCTGCACTGTCAGAGGGTCAGTGCTGAGGGAGTGCTGCACTGTCAGAGGGTCAGTCCTGAAGGAGTGCCGCACTGTCAGAGGGTCAGTACTGAGGGAGCGCCGCACTGTCAGAGGGTCAGTGCTGAGGGAGTGCTGCACTGTCAGAGGGTCAGTACTGAGGGAGTGCTGCACTGTCAGAGGGTCAGTACTGAGGGAGTGCTGCACTGTCAGAGGGTCAGTGCTGAGGGAGTGCTGCACTGTCAGAGGGTCAGTCCTGAAGGAGTGCCGCACTGTCAGAGGGTCAGTACTGAGGGAGCGCCGCACTGTCAGAGGGTCAGTGCTGAGGGAGTGCTGCACTGTCAGAGGGTCAGTACTGAGGGAGTGCCGCACTGTCAGAGGGTCAGTACTGAGGGAGCGCCGCACTGTCAGAGGGTCAGTACTGCGGGAGTGCCGCACTGTCAGAGGGTCAGTACTGAGGGAATGCTGCATTGTCAGAGGGTCAGTAGTGAGGGAGCGCCGCACTGTCAGAGGGTCAGTACTGAGGGAGTGCTGCACTGTCAGAGGGTCAGTATTGAGGGAGTGCTGCACTGTCACAGGGTCAGTACTGAGGGAGTGCCGCACTGTCAGAGGGTCAGTACTGAGGGAGTGCTGCACTGTCAGAGGGTCAGTACTGAGGAAGTGCTGCACTGTCAGAGGGTCAGTACTGAGGGAGCGCTGCACTGTCAGAGGGTCTGTACTGAGGGAGTGCTGCACTGTCAGAGGGTCAGTACTGAGGGAGTGCCGCACTGTCAGAGGGTCAGTACTGAGGGAGTGCTGCACTGTCAGAGGGTCAGTACTGAGGGAGTGCCGCACTGTCAGAGGGTCAGTGCTGAGGGAGTGCTGCACTGTCACAGGGTCAGTACTGAGGGAGTGCTGCACTGTCAGAGGGTCAGTATTGAGGGAGTGCCGCATTGTCAGAAGGTCAGTACTGAGGGAGTGCTGCACTGTCAGAGGGTCAGTACTGAGGGAGTGCCGCACTTTCAGAGGGTCAGTACTGAGGGAGTGCCGCACTGTCAGAGGGTCATTACTGAGGGAGTGCCGCACTGTCAGAGGGTCAGTACTGAGGGAGTGCTGCACTGTCAGAGGGTCAGGACTGAGGGAGCGCTGCACTTTCAGAGGGTCAGTACAGAGGGAGTGCTGCACTGTCAGAGGGTCAGTACTGAGGGAGTGCTGCACTGTCAGAGGGTCAGTACTGAGGGAGCGCTGCACTTTCAGAGGGTCAGTACAGAGGGAGTGCTGCACTGTCAGAGGGTCAGTACTGAGGGATAACCGCACTGTCAGAGGGTCAGTACTGAGGGAGTGCTGCACTGTCAGAGGGTCAGTACTGAGGGAGTGCTACACTGTCAGAGGGTCAGTACTGAGCGAGTGCTGCACTGTCAGAGGGTCAGTACTGAGGGAGTGCTGCACTGTCAGAGGGTCAGTACTGAGGGAGTGCCGCACTGTCAGAGGGTCAGTACTGAGGGAGTGCTGCACTGTCAGAGGTTCAGTACTGAGGGAGTGCCGCACTGTCAGAGGGTCAGTACTGAGGGAGTGCTGCACTGTCAGAGGGTCAGTACTGAGGGAGTGCCGCTCTGTCAGAGGGTCATTACTGAGGAGATGCTGCACTGTCAGAGGGTCAGTACTGAGGGAGTGCCGCACTGTCAGAGGGTCAGTACTGAGGGAGTGCTGCACTGTCAGAGGGTCAGTACTGAGGGAGTGCCGCACTGTCAGAGGGTCAGTACTGAGGGAGTGCTGCACTGTCAGAGGGTCAGTACTGAGGGAGTGCCGCACTGTCAGAGGGTCAGTACTGAGGGAGTGCCGCACTGTCAGAGGGTCAGTGATGAGGGAGTGCCGCACTGTCAGAGGGTCAGTACTGAGGGAGTGCCGCACTGTCAGAGGGTCAGTACTGAGGGAGCGCTGCACTGTCAGAGGGTCAGTACTGAGGGAGTGCTGCACTGTCAGAGGGTCAGTACAGAGGGAGCTCCGCACAGTCAGAGGGTCAGTACTGTGGGAGTCCTGCACTGTCAGAGGGGGAGTGCTGAGGGAGTGCTGCACTGTCAGAGGATCAGTACTGAGGGAGTGCCGCACTGTCAGAGGGTCAGTACTGGGGGAGTGCCGCACTGTCAGAGGGTCAGTACTGAGGAGAGGCTGCACTGTCAGAGGGTCAGTACTGAGGGAGTGCTGCACTTTCAGACGGTCAGTACTGAGGGAGTGCTGCACTGTCAGAGGGTCAGTACTGAGGGAGTGCTGCACTGTCAGAGAGTCAGTACTGAGGGAGTGCTGCACTGTCAGAGGGTCAGTACTGAGGGAGTGCCGCACTGTCAGGGGGTTAGTACTGAGGGAGTGCCGCACTGTCAGAGGATCAGTACTGAGGGAGTGCCGCACTGTCAGAGGGTCAGTACTGAGAGAGTGCCGCACTGTCAGAGGGTCAGTACTGAGGGAGTGCCGCACTGTCAGAGGGTCAGTACTGAGCGAGTGCCGCACTGTCAGAGGGTCAGTTCTGAGGGAGTGCCGCACTGTCAGAGGGTCAGTACTGAGGGAGTGCCGCACTGTCAGAGGGTCAGTACTGAGGGAGTGCCGCACTGTCAGAGGGTCAGTACTGAGGGAGTGCTGCACTGTCAGAGGGTCAGTACTGAGGGAGTGCCGCACTGTCAGAGGGTCAGTACTGAGGGAGCGCCGCACTGTCAGAGCGTCAGCACTGAGGGAGTGCCGCACTGTCAGAGGGTCAGTACTGAGGGAGCGCTGCACTGTCAGAGGGTCAGTACTGAGGGAGTGCCGCACTGTCAGAGGGTCAAAACTGAGGGAGTGTCGCACTATCAGAGGGTCAGTACTGAGGGAGTGCTGCACTGTCAGAGGGTCAGCACTGAGGGAGTGCTGCACTGTCAGAGGGTCAGTACTGAGGGAGTGCTGCACTGTCAGAGGGTCAAAACTGAGGGAGTGTCGCACTGTCAGAGGGTCAGTACTGAGGGAGTGCTGCACTGTCAGAGGGTCAGCACTGAGGGAGTGCTGCACTGTCAGAGGGTCAGTACTGAGGGAGTGCCGCACTGTCAGAGGGTCAGTACTGAGGGAGTGCTGCACTGTCAGAGGGTCAGTACTGAGGAAATGCTGCACTGTCAGAGGGTCAGTACTGAGGGAGTGCTGCACTGTCAGAGGGTCAGCACTGAGGGAGCGCCGCAATGTCAGAGGGTCAGTACTGAGGAAGTGCTGCACTGTCAGAGGGTCAGTACTGAGGGAGTGCTGCACTGTCAGAGGGTCAGTACTGAGGGAGTGCTGCACTGTCAGAGGGTCAGTACTGAGGGAGTGCTGCACTGTCAGAGGGTCAGTACTGAGGGAGCGCCGCACTGTCAGAGCGTCAGCACTGAGGGTGTGCCGCACTGTCAGAGGGTCAGTACTGAGGGAGTGCTGCACTGTCAGAGGGTCAGCAGTGAGGGAGTGCTGAACTCTCAGAGGGTCAGTACTGAGGGAGCGCCGCACTGTCAGAGCGTCAGCACTGAGGGTGTGCCGCACTGTCAGAGGGTCAGTACTGAGGGAGTGCCGCACTGTCAGAGGGTCAGCACTGAGGGAGTGCTGCACTCTCAGAGGGTCAAAACTGAGGGAGTGTCGCACTGTCAGAGGGTTAGTACTGAGGGAGTGCTGCACTGTCAGAGGGTCAGTACTGAGGGAGTGCTGCACTGTCAGAGGGTCAGTATTGAGGGAGTGCCGCACTGTCAGAGGGTCAGAACTGAGGGAGTGCCGCACTGTCAGAGGGTCAGCACTGAGGGAGAGCCGCACTTTCAGAGGGTCAGCAATGAGGGAGCGCCGCACTGTCAGAGGGTCAGTACTGAGGAAATGCTGCACTGTCAGAGGGTCAGTATTGAGGGAGTGCCGCACTGTCAGAGGGTCAGTACTGAGGGAGTGCCGCACTGTCAGAGGGTCAGTACTGAGGGAGTGCTGCACTGTCAGAGGGTCAGTACTGAGGGAGTGCTGCACTGTCAGAGGGTCAGTACTGAGGGAGTGCCGCACAGTCAGAGGGTCAGTACTGAGGGAGTGCTGCACTGTCACAGGGTCAGTACTGAGGGAGTGCCGCACTGTCAGAGGGTCAGTACTGAGGGAGTGCTGCACTGTCAGAGGGTCAGTACTGAGGGAGTGCTGCACTGTCAGAGGGTCAGTACTGAGGGAGTGCTGCACTGTCAGAGGGTCAGTACTGAGGGAGTGCCGCGCTGTCAGAGGGTCGGTACTGAGGGAGTGCCGCACTGTCAGAGGGTCAGCACTGAGGGAGTGCTGCACTGTCAGAGGGTCAGTACTGAGGAAGTGCTGCACTGTCAGAGGGTCAGTACTGAGGGAGCGCTGCACTGTCAGAGGGTCTCTACTGAGGGAGTGCTGCACTGTCAGAGGGTCAGTACTGAGGGAGTGCCGCACTGTCAGAGGGTCAGTACTGAGGGAGTGCTGCACTGTCAGAGGGTCAGTACTGAGGGAGTGCCGCACTGTCAGAGGGTCAGTGCTGAGGGAGTGCTGCACTGTCACAGGGTCAGTACTGAGGGAGTGCTGCACTGTCAGACGGTCAGTATTGAGGGAGTGCCGCATTGTCAGAAGGTCAGTACATAGGGAGGGCTGCTCTGTCAGAGGGTCTCTACTGAGGGAGTGCTGCACTGTCAGAGGGTCAGTACTGAGGGAGTGCCGCACTGTCAGAGGGTCAGTACTGAGGGAGTGCTGCACTGTCAGAGGGTCAGTACTGAGGGAGTGCCGCACTGTCAGAGGGTCAGTGCTGAGGGAGTGCTGCACTGTCACAGGGTCAGTACTGAGGGAGTGCTGCACTGTCAGAGGGTCAGTACTGAGGGAGCGCCGCACTGTCAGAGGTTCAATACTGAAGGAGTGCCGCACTGTCTGAGGGTCAGTGCTGAGGGAGTGTTGCACTGTCACAGGGTCAGTACTGAGGGAGCGCTGCACTGTCAGAGGGTCAGTATTGAGGTAGTGCCGCATTGTCAGAAGGTCAGTACTGAGGGAGGGCTGCTCTGTCAGAGGGTCAGTACTGAGGGAGCCCCGCACTGTCAGAGGGTCAGTACTGAGGGAATGCCGCACTGTCAGAGGGTCAGTACTGAGGGAGTGCTACACTGTCAGAGAGTCAGTACTGAGGGAGCGCCGCACTGTCAGAGGGTCAGTACTGAAGGAGTGCCGCACTGTCAGAGGGTCAGTACTGAGGGAGTGCCGCACTGTCAGAGGGTCAGTACTGGGGGAGTGCCGCACTTTCAGAGGGTCAGTACTGAGGGAGTGCTGCACTGTCAGAGGGTCAGTACTGGGGGAGTGCCGCACTTTCAGAGGGTCAGTACTGAGGGAGTGCCGCATTGTCAGAGGGTCAGTACTGAGGGAGTGCTGCACTGCCAGAGGGTCAGTACTGAGGGAGTGCCGCACTATCAGAGTGTCAGTACTGAGGGAGTGCCGCACTGTCAGAGGGTCAGTACTGAGGGAGTGCCGCACTGTCAGAGGGTCAGTACTGAGGGAGTGCTGCACTGTCAGAGGGTCAGTACTGAGGGAGCGCTGCACAGTCAGAGGGTCAGTACTGAGGGAGCCCCGCACTGTCAGAGGGTCAGTGCTGAGGGAGTGCTGCACTGCAGTTGGTCAGTACTGAAGGAGAGCCGCACTGTCAGAGGGTCAGTACTGAGGGAGTGCCGCACTGTGAGAGGGTCAGTACTCAGGGAGTGCTGCACTGTCAGAGGGTCAGTACTGAGGGAGTGCTGCACTGTCAGAGGGTCAGTACTGAGGGAGTGCTGCACTGTCATAGCGTCAGTACTGAGGGAGTGCTGAACTGTCAGATGGTCAGTACTGAGGGAGTGCTGCACTGTCAGAGGGTCAGTATTGAGGGAGTGCTGCACTGTCAGAGGGTCAGTACGGAGGGAGTGCTGCACTGTCTGAGGGTCAGTACTGAGGGAGTGCTGCACTGTCAGAGGGTCAGTACTGAGGGAGTGCCGCACTGTCAGAGGGTCAGTACTGAGGGAGTGCTGCACTGTCAGAGGGTCAGTACTGAGGGAGTGCCGCACTGTCAGAGGGTCAGTACTGAGGGAGTGCCGCACTGTCAGAGGGTCAGTACTGAGGGAATGCTGCACTGTCAGAGGGTCAGTACTGAGGGAGTGCCGCACTGTCAGAGGGTCAGTACTGAGGGAGTGCTGCACTGTCAGAGGGTCAGTACTGAGGGAGTGCTGCACTGTCAGAGGGTCAGTACTGAGGGAGTGCTGCACTGTCAGAGGGTCAGTACTGAGAGAGTGCCGCACTGTCAGAGGGTCAGTACTGAGGGAGTGCCGCACTGTCAGAGGGTCAGTACTGAGGGAGGGCTGCACTGTCAGAGGGTCAGTACTGAGGGAGTGCTGCACTGTCAGAGGGTCAGTACTGAGGGAGTGCCGCACTGTCAGAGGGTCAGTACTGAGGGAGCACCGCACTGTGAGAGGGTCAGTACTGAGGGAGTGCTGCACTGTCAGAGGGTCAGTACTGAGGGAGTGCTGCACTGTCAGAGGGTCAGTAATGAGGGAGTGCTGCACTGTCAGAGGGTCAGTATTGAGGGAGCGCCGCACTGTCAGAGGGTCAGTACTGAGGGAGTGCTGCACTGTCAGAGGGTCAGTACTGAGGGAGTGCTGCACTGTCAGAGGGTCAATACTGAGGGAGTGCTGCACTGTCAGAGGGTCAGTACTGAGGGAGTGCTGCACTGTCAGAGGGTCAGTGCTGAGGGAGTGCCTCACTGTCAGAGGGTCAGTACTGAGGGAGTGCCACACTGTCAGAGGGTCAGTACTGAGGGAGTGCTGCACTGTCAGAGGGTCAGTGCTGAGGGAGTGCCTCACTGTCAGAGGGTCAGTACTGAGGGAGTGCCGCACTGTCAGAGGGTCAGTACTGAGGGAGTGCCGCACTGTCAGAGGGTCAGTACTGAGGGAGTGCCACACTGTCAGAGGGTCAGTACTGAGGGAGCGCCGCACTGTCAGAGGGTCAGTACTGAGGGAGTGCCACACTGTCAGAGTGTCAGTACTGGGAGTGCTGCACTGCCAGAGGGTCAGTACTGAGGGAGTGCCGCACTGCCAGAGGGTCAGTCCTGAGGGAGTGCTGCACTGTCAGAGGGTCAGTGCTGAGGGAGTGCCGCACTGTCAGAGTGTCAGTACTGGGAGTGCTGCACTGTCAGAGGGTCAGTACTGAGGGAGTGCTGCACTGTCAGAGGGTCAGCACTGAGGGAGTGCTGCACTGTCAGAGGGTCAGTACTGAGGGAGTGCCGCACGGTCAGTGGGTCAGTACTGGGAGTGCCGCACTGTCAGAGGGTCAGTACTGAGGGAGTGCTGCACTGTCAGAGGGTCAGTACAGGGAGTGCTGCACTGTCAGAGGGTCAGTACTGAGGGAGTGCTGCACTGTCAGAGGGTCAGTACTGAGGGAGCGCTGCACTGTCAGAGGGTCAGTACTGAGGGAGTGCTGCACTGTCAGAGGGTCAGTACTGAGGGAGCGCTGCACTGTCAGAGGGTCAGTACAGAGGGAGTGCTGCACTGTCAGAGGGTCAGTACTGAGGGAGAACCGCACTGTCAGAGGGTCAGTACTGAGGGAGTGCGACACTGTCAGAGGGTCAGTACTGAGCGAGTGCTGCACTGTCAGAGGGTCAGTACTGAGGGAGTGCTGCACTGTCAGAGGGTCAGTACAGAGGGAGCTCCGCACAGTCAGAGGGTCAGTAGTGAGGGAGAGCTGCACTGTCAGAGGGTCAGTACTGAGGGGTGCTGCACTGTCAAAGGGGGAGTGCTGAGGGAGTGCTGCACTGTCAGAGGTTCAGTACTGAGGGAGTGCCGCACTGTCAGAGGGTCAGTACTGAGGGAGTGCCGCACTGTCAGAGGGTCATTACTGAGGAGATGCTGCACTGTCAGAGGGTCAGTACTGAGGGAGTGCCGCACTGTCAGAGGGTCAGTACTGAGGGAGTGCCGCACTGTCAGAGGGTCAGTACTGAGGGAGTGACGCACTGTCAGAGGGTCAGTACTGAGGGAGTGCTGCACTGTCAGAGGGTCAGTACTGAGGGAGTGCCGCACTGTCAGAGGGTCAGTACAGAGGGAGCTCCGCACAGTCAGAGGGTCAGTACTGTGGGAGTCCTGCACTGTCAGAGGGGGAGTGCTGAGGGAGTGCTGCACTGTCAGAGGATCAGTACTGAGGGAGTGCCGCACTGTCAGAGGGTCAGTACTGAGGGAGTGCCGCACTGTCAGAGGGTCAGTACTGAGGGAGTGCCGCACTGTCAGAGGTTCAGTACTGAGGAGATGCTGCACTGTCAGAGGGTCAGTACTGAGGGAGTGCTGCACTTTCAGAGGGTCAGTACTGAGGGAGTGCTGCACTGTCAGAGGGTCAGTACTGAGGGAGTGCTGCACTGTCAGAGAGTCAGTACTGAGGGAGTGCTGCACTGTCAGAGGGTCAGTACTGAGGGAGTGCCGCACTGTCAGGGGGTTAGTACTGAGGGAGTGCCGCACTGTCAGAGGATCAGTACTGAGGGAGTGCCGCACTGTCAGAGGGTCAGTACTGAGAGAGTGCCGCACTGTCAGAGGGTCAGTACTGAGGGATTGCTGCACTGTCAGAGGGCCAGTACTGAGGGAGTGCCGCACTGTCAGAGGGTCAGTACTGAGGGAGCGCCGCGCTGTCAGAGGGTCAGCACTGAGGGAGTGCCACACTGTCAGAGGGTCAGTACTGAGGGAGTGCCGCACTGTCAGAGAGTCAGCACTGAGGGAGTGCTGCACTGTCAGAGGGTCAGCACTGAGGGAGCGCCGCAATGTCAGAGGGTCAGTACTGAGGAAGTGCTGCACTGTCAGAGGGTCAGTACTGAGGGAGTGCTGCACTGTCAGAGGGTCAGTGCTGAGGGAGCGCTGCACTGTCAGAGGGTCAGTACTGAGGGAGCGCCGCACTGTCAGAGGTTCAATACTGAAGGAGTGCCGCACTGTCTGAGGGTCAGTGCTGAGGGAGTGTTGCACTGTCACAGGGTCAGTACTGAGGGAGTGCTGCACTGTCAGAGGGTCAGTATTGAGGTAGTGCCGCATTGTCAGAAGGTCAGTACTGAGGGAGGGCTGCTCTGTCAGAGGGTCAGTACTGAGGGAGCCCCGCACTGTCAGAGGGTCAGTACTGAGGGAGTGCTACACTGTCAGAGAGTCAGTACTGAGGGAGCGCCGCACTGTCAGAGGGTCAGTACTGAAGGAGTGCCGCACTGTCAGAGGGTCAGTACTGAGGGAGTGCCGCACTGTCAGAGGGTCAGTACTGAGGGAGTGCTGCACTGCCAGAGGGTCAGTACTGGGGGAGTCCCGCACTTTCAGAGAGTCAGTACTGAGGGAGTGCCGCATTGTCAGAGGGTCAGTACTGAGGGAGTGCTGCACTGCCAGAGGGTCAGTACTGAGGGAGTGCCGCACTATCAGAGTGTCAGTACTGAGGGAGCGCTGCACTGTCAGAGGGTCAGTACTGAGGGAGCGCTGCACAGTCAGAGGGTCAGTACTGAGGGAGCCCCGCACTGTCAGAGGGTCAGTGCTGAGGGAGTGCTGCACTGCAGTTGGTCAGTACTGAAGGAGAGCCGCACTGTCAGAGGGTCAGTACTGAGGGAGTGCCGCACTGTGAGAGGGTCAGTACTCAGGGAGTGCTGCACTGTCAGAGGGTCAGTACTGAGGGAGTGCTGCACTGTCAGAGGGTCAGTACTGAGGGAGTGCTGCACTGTCATAGCGTCAGTACTGAGGGAGTGCTGAACTGTCAGATGGTCAGTACTGAGGGAGTGCTGCACTGTCAGAGGGTCAGTATTGAGGGAGTGCTGCACTGTCAGAGGGTCAGTACGGAGGGAGTGCTGCACTGTCTGAGGGTCAGTACTGAGGGAGTGCTGCACTGTCAGAGGGTCAGTACTGAGGGAGTGCCGCACTGTCAGAGGGTCAGTACTGAGGGAGTGCTGCACTGTCAGAGGGTCAGTACTGAGGGAGTGCCGCACTGTGAGAGGGTCAGTACTGAGGGAGTGCCGCACTGTCAGAGGGTCAGTACTGAGGGAATGCTGCACTGTCAGAGGGTCAGTACTGAGGGAGTGCCGCACTGTCAGAGGGTCAGTACTGAGGGAGTGCTGCACTGTCAGAGGGTCAGTACTGAGGGAGTGCTGCACTGTCAGAGGGTCAGTACTGAGGGAGTGCTGCACTGTCAGAGGGTCAGTACTGAGAGAGTGCCGCACTGTCAGAGGGTCAGTACTGAGGGAGTGCCGCACTGTCAGAGGGTCAGTACTGAGGGAGGGCTGCACTGTCAGAGGGTCAGTACTGAGGGAGTGCTGCACTGTCAGAGGGTCAGTACTGAGGGAGTGCCGCACTGTCAGAGGGTCAGTACTGAGGGAGCACCGCACTGTGAGAGGGTCAGTACTGAGGGAGTGCTGCACTGTCAGAGGGTCAGTACTGAGGGAGTGCTGCACTGTCAGTGGGTCAGTACTGAGGGAGTGCTGCACTGTCAGAGGGTCAGTATTGAGGGAGCGCCGCACTGTCAGAGGGTCAGTACTGAGGGAGTGCTGCACTGTCAGAGGGTCAGTACTGAGGGAGTGCTGCACTGTCAGAGGGTCAATACTGAGGGAGTGCTGCACTGTCAGAGGGTCAGTACTGAGGGAGTGCTGCACTGTCAGAGGGTCAGTGCTGAGGGAGTGCCACACTGTCAGAGTGTCAGTACTGGGAGTGCTGCACTGCCAGAGGGTCAGTACTGAGGGAGTGCCGCACTGCCAGAGGGTCAGTCCTGAGGGAGTGCTGCACTGTCAGAGGGTCAGTGCTGAGGGAGTGCCGCACTGTCAGAGTGTCAGTACTGGGAGTGCTGCACTGTCAGAGGGTCAGTACTGAGGGAGTGCTGCACTGTCAGAGGGTCAGCACTGAGGGAGTGCTGCACTGTCAGAGGGTCAGTACTGAGGGAGTGCCGCACGGTCAGTGGGTCAGTACTGGGAGTGCCGCACTGTCAGAGGGTCAGTACTGAGGGAGTTCTGCACTGTCAGAGGGTCAGTACAGGGAGTGCTGCACTGTCAGAGGGTCAGTACTGAGGGAGTGCTGCACTGTCAGAGGGTCAGTACTGAGGGAGCGCTGCACTGTCAGAGGGTCAGTACTGAGGGAGGCCCGCACTGTCAGAGGGTCAGTACTGATGGAGTGCCGCACTGTCAGAGGGTCAGTACTGAGGGAGTGCCGCACTGTCAGAGGGTCAGTACTGAGGGAGTGCTGCACTGTCAGAGGGTCAGTACTGAGGGAGCGCTGCACTGTCAGAGGGTCAGTACAGAGGGAGTGCTGCACTGTCAGAGGGTCAGTACTGAGGGAGAACCGCACTGTCAGAGGGTCAGTACTGAGGGAGTGCTGCACTGTCAGAGGGTCAGTACTGAGGGAGTGCGACACTGTCAGAGGGTCAGTACTGAGCGAGTGCTGCACTGTCAGAGGGTCAGTACTGAGGGAGTGCTGCACTGTCAGAGGGTCAGTACAGAGGGAGCTCCGCACAGTCAGAGGGTCAGTAGTGAGGGAGAGCTGCACTGTCAGAGGGTCAGTACTGAGGGGTGCTGCACTGTCAAAGGGGGAGTGCTGAGGGAGTGCTGCACTGTCAGAGGTTCAGTACTGAGGGAGTGCCGCACTGTCAGAGGGTCAGTACTGAGGGAGTGCCGCACTGTCAGAGGGTCATTACTGAGGAGATGCTGCACTGTCAGAGGGTCAGTACTGAGGGAGCGCTGCACTGTCAGAGGGTCAGTACTGAGGGAGTGCTGCACTGTCAGAGGGTCAGTACTGAGGGAGTGCCGCACTGTCAGAGGGTCAGTACAGAGGGAGCTCCGCACAGTCAGAGGGTCAGTACTGTGGGAGTCCTGCACTGTCAGAGGGGGAGTGCTGAGGGAGTGCTGCACTGTCAGAGGATCAGTACTGAGGGAGTGCCGCACTGTCAGAGGGTCAGTACTGAGGGAGTGCCGCACTGTCAGAGGTTCAGTACTGAGGAGATGCTGCACTGTCAGAGGGTCAGTACTGAGGGAGTGCCGCACTGTCAGAGGGTCAGTACTGAGGAGATGCTGCACTGTCAGAGGGTCAGTACTGAGGGAGTGCTGCACTGTCAGAGGGTCAGTACTGAGGGAGTGCCGCACTGTCAGAGGGTCAGTACTGAGGGAGTGCCGCACTGTCAGAGGGTCAGTACTGAGGGAGTGCTGCACTTTCAGAGGGTCAGTACTGAGGGAGTGCTGCACTGTCAGAGAGTCAGTACTGAGGGAGTGCTGCACTGTCAGAGGGTCAGTACTGAGGGAGTGCTGCACTGTCAGAGGGTCAGTACTGAGGGAGTGCCGCTCTGTCAGAGGGTTAGTACTGAGGGAGTGCCGCACTGTCAGAGGATCAGTACTGAGGGAGTGCCGCACTGTCAGAGGGTCAGTACTGAGAGAGTGCCGCACTGTCAGAGGGTCAGTACTGAGGGATTGCTGCACTGTCAGAGGGCCAGTACTGAGGGAGTGCCGCACTGTCAGAGGGTCAGTACTGAGGGAGCGCCGCGCTGTCAGAGGGTCAGCACTGAGGGAGTGCCACACTGTCAGAGGGTCAGTACTGAGGGAGTGCCGCACTGTCAGAGAGTCAGCACTGAGGGAGTGCTGCACTGTCAGAGGGTCAGCACTGAGGGAGCGCCGCAATGTCAGAGGGTCAGTACTGAGGAAGTGCTGCACTGTCAGAGGGTCAGTACTGAGGGAGTGCTGCACTGTCAGAGGGTCAGTGCTGAGGGAGCGCTGCACTGTCAGAAGGTCAGTACTGAGGGAGTGCTGCACTGTCAGAGGGTCAGTGCTGAGGGAGCGCTGCACTGCCAGAAGGTCTGTACTGAGGGAGTGCCGCACTGTCAGAGGGTCAGTACTGAGGGAGTGCTGCACTGTCAGAGGGTCAGTACTGAGGGAGTGCTGCACTGTCAGAGGGTCAGTACTGAGGGAGCGCTGAACTGTCAGAGCGTCAGCACTGAGGGAGTGCCGCACTGTCAGAGGGTCAGTACTGAGGGAGTGCCGCACTGTCAGAGGGTCAGCACTGAGGGAGTGCTGCACTCTCAGAGGGTCAAAACTGAGTGAGTGTCGCACTGTCAGAGGGTTAGTACTGAGGGAGTGCTGCACTGTCAGAGGGTCAGTACTGAGGGAGTGCTGCACTGTCAGAGGGTCAGTATTGAGGGAGTGCCGCACTGTCAGAGGGTCAGAACTGAGGGAGTGCCGCACTGTCAGAGGGTCAGCACTGAGGGAGAGCCGCACTGTCAGAGGGTCAGCAATGAGGGAGCGCCGCACTGTCAGAGGGTCAGTATTGAGGAAATGCTGCACTGTCAGAGGGTCAGTATTGAGGGAGTGCCGCACTGTCAGAGGGTCAGTGCTGAGGGAGTGCTGCACTGTCAGAGGGTCAGTACTGAGGGAGTGCCGCACTGTCAGAGGGTCAGTACTGAGGGAGTGCCGCACTGTCAGAGGGTCAGTACTGAGGGAATGCTGCACTGTCAGAGGGTCAGTACTGAGGGAGTGCTGCACTGTCAGAGGGTCAGTACTGAGGGAGTGCCGCACTGTCAGAGGGTCAGTGCTGAGGGAGTGCTGCACTGTCACAGGGTCAGTACTGAGGGAGTGCTGCACCGTCAGAGGGTCAGTATTGAGGGAGTGCCGCATTGTCAGAAGGTCAGTACTGAGGGAGGGCTGCTCTGTCAGAGGGTCAGTACTGAAGGAGTGCCGCACTGTCAGAGGGTCAGTACTGAGGGAGCCCCGCACTTTCAGAGGGTCAGTACTGAGGGAGTGCTGCACTGTCAGAGGGTCAGTACTGAGGGAGTGCTGCACTGTCAGAGGGTCAGTACTGAGGGAGTGCCACACTGTCAGAGGGTCAGTGCTGAGGGAGTGCTGCCCTGTCAGAGGGTTAGTACTGAGGGAGTGCCGCATTGTCAGAAGGTCAGTACTGAGGGAGGGCTGCTCTGTCAGAGGGTCAGTACTGAGGGAGCCCCGCACTGTCAGAGGGTCAGTACTGAGGGAATGCCGCACTGTCAGAGGGTCAGTACTGAGGGAGTGCTACACTGTCAGAGAGTCAGTACTGAGGGAGCGCCGCACTGTCAGAGGGTCAGTACTGAAGGAGTGCCGCACTGTCAGAGGGTCAGTACTGAGGGAGTGCCGCACTGTCAGAGGGTCAGTACTGGGGGAGTCCCGCACTTTCAGAGGGTCAGTACTGAGGGAGTGCTGCATTGTCAGAGGGTCAGTACTGAGGGAGTGCTGCACTGCCAGAGGGTCAGTACTGAGGGAGTGCCGCACTATCAGAGTGTCAGTACTGAGGGAGCGCTGCACTGTCAGAGGGTCAGTACTGAGGGAGCGCTGCACAGTCAGAGGGTCAGTACTGAGGGAGCCCCGCACTGTCAGAGGGTCAGTGCTGAGGGAGTGCTGCACTGCAGTTGGTCAGTACTGAAGGAGAGCCGCACTGTCAGAGGGTCAGTACTGAGGGAGTGCCGCACTGTGAGAGGGTCAGTACTCAGGGAGTGCTGCACTGTCAGAGGGTCAGTACTGAGGGAGTGCTGCACTGTCAGAGGGTCAGTACTGAGGGAGTGCTGCACTGTCATAGCGTCAGTACTGAGGGAGTGCTGAACTGTCAGATGGTCAGTACTGAGGGAGTGCTGCACTGTCAGAGGGTCAGTATTGAGGGAGTGCTGCACTGTCAGAGGGTCAGTACGGAGGGAGTGCTGCACTGTCTGAGGGTCAGTACTGAGGGAGTGCTGCACTGTCAGAGGGTCAGTACTGAGGGAGTGCCGCACTGTCAGAGGGTCAGTACTGAGGGAGTGCTGCACTGTCAGAGGGTCAGTACTGAGGGAGTGCCGCACTGTCAGAGGGTCAGTACTGAGGGAGTGCCGCACTGTCAGAGGGTCAGTACTGAGGGAATGCTGCACTGTCAGAGGGTCAGTACTGAGGGAGTGCCGCACTGTCAGAGGGTCAGTACTGAGGGAGTGCTGCACTGTCAGAGGGTCAGTACTGAGGGAGTGCTGCACTGTCAGAGGGTCAGTACTGAGGGAGTGCTGCACTGTCAGAGGGTCAGTACTGAGAGAGTGCCGCACTGTCAGAGGGTCAGTACTGAGGGAGTGCCGCACTGTCAGAGGGTCAGTACTGAGGGAGGGCTGCACTGTCAGAGGGTCAGTACTGAGGGAGTGCTGCACTGTCAGAGGGTCAGTACTGAGGGAGTGCCGCACTGTCAGAGGGTCAGTACTGAGGGAGCACCGCACTGTGAGAGGGTCAGTACTGAGGGAGTGCTGCACTGTCAGAGGGTCAGTACTGAGGGAGTGCTGCACTGTCAGTGGGTCAGTACTGAGGGAGTGCTGCACTGTCAGAGGGTCAGTATTGAGGGAGCGCCGCACTGTCAGAGGGTCAGTACTGAGGGAGTGCTGCACTGTCAGAGGGTCAGTACTGAGGGAGTGCTGCACTGTCAGAGGGTCAATACTGAGGGAGTGCTGCACTGTCAGAGGGTCAGTACTGAGGGAGTGCTGCACTGTCAGAGGGTCAGTGCTGAGGGAGTGCCACACTGTCAGAGTGTCAGTACTGGGAGTGCTGCACTGCCAGAGGGTCAGTACTGAGGGAGTGCCGCACTGCCAGAGGGTCAGTCCTGAGGGAGTGCTGCACTGTCAGAGGGTCAGTGCTGAGGGAGTGCCGCACTGTCAGAGTGTCAGTACTGGGAGTGCTGCACTGTCAGAGGGTCAGTACTGAGGGAGTGCTGCACTGTCAGAGGGTCAGTACTGAGGGAGCGCTGCACTGTCAGAGGGTCAGTACTGAGGGAGGCCCGCACTGTCAGAGGGTCAGTACTGATGGAGTGCCGCACTGTCAGAGGGTCAGTACTGAGGGAGTGCCGCACTGTCAGAGGGTCAGTACTGAGGGAGTGCTGCACTGTCAGAGGGTCAGTACTGAGGGAGCGCTGCACTGTCAGAGGGTCAGTACAGAGGGAGTGCTGCACTGTCAGAGGGTCAGTACTGAGGGAGAACCGCACTGTCAGAGGGTCAGTACTGAGGGAGTGCTGCACTGTCAGAGGGTCAGTACTGAGGGAGTGCGACACTGTCAGAGGGTCAGTACTGAGCGAGTGCTGCACTGTCAGAGGGTCAGTACTGAGGGAGTGCTGCACTGTCAGAGGGTCAGTACAGAGGGAGCTCCGCACAGTCAGAGGGTCAGTAGTGAGGGAGAGCTGCACTGTCAGAGGGTCAGTACTGAGGGGTGCTGCACTGTCAAAGGGGGAGTGCTGAGGGAGTGCTGCACTGTCAGAGGTTCAGTACTGAGGGAGTGCCGCACTGTCAGAGGGTCAGTACTGAGGGAGTGCCGCACTGTCAGAGGGTCATTACTGAGGAGATGCTGCACTGTCAGAGGGTCAGTACTGAGGGAGCGCTGCACTGTCAGAGGGTCAGTACTGAGGGAGTGCTGCACTGTCAGAGGGTCAGTACTGAGGGAGTGCCGCACTGTCAGAGGGTCAGTACAGAGGGAGCTCCGCACAGTCAGAGGGTCAGTACTGTGGGAGTCCTGCACTGTCAGAGGGGGAGTGCTGAGGGAGTGCTGCACTGTCAGAGGATCAGTACTGAGGGAGTGCCGCACTGTCAGAGGGTCAGTACTGAGGGAGTGCCGCACTGTCAGAGGTTCAGTACTGAGGAGATGCTGCACTGTCAGAGGGTCAGTACTGAGGGAGTGCCGCACTGTCAGAGGGTCAGTACTGAGGAGATGCTGCACTGTCAGAGGGTCAGTACTGAGGGAGTGCTGCACTGTCAGAGGGTCAGTACTGAGGGAGTGCCGCACTGTCAGAGGGTCAGTACTGAGGGAGTGCCGCACTGTCAGAGGGTCAGTACTGAGGGAGTGCTGCACTTTCAGAGGGTCAGTACTGAGGGAGTGCTGCACTGTCAGAGGGTCAGTACTGAGGGAGTGCTGCACTGTCAGAGGGTCAGTACTGAGGGAGTGCTGCACTGTCAGAGGGTCAGTACTGAGGGAGTGCCGCTCTGTCAGAGGGTTAGTACTGAGGGAGTGCCGCACTGTCAGAGGATCAGTACTGAGGGAGTGCCGCACTGTCAGAGGGTCAGTACTGAGAGAGTGCCGCACTGTCAGAGGGTCAGTACTGAGGGATTGCTGCACTGTCAGAGGGCCAGTACTGAGGGAGTGCCGCACTGTCAGAGGGTCAGTACTGAGGGAGCGCCGCGCTGTCAGAGGGTCAGCACTGAGGGAGTGCCACACTGTCAGAGGGTCAGTACTGAGGGAGTGCCTCACTGTCAGAGAGTCAGCACTGAGGGAGTGCTGCACTGTCAGAGGGTCAGCACTGAGGGAGCGCCGCAATGTCAGAGGGTCAGTACTGAGGAAGTGCTGCACTGTCAGAGGGTCAGTACTGAGGGAGTGCTGCACTGTCAGAGGGTCAGTGCTGAGGGAGCGCTGCACTGTCAGAAGGTCAGTACTGAGGGAGTGCTGCACTGTCAGAGGGTCAGT
The DNA here is from genome assembly GCF_047496885.1 of Scyliorhinus torazame. Lineage (NCBI taxonomy): Eukaryota > Metazoa > Chordata > Chondrichthyes > Carcharhiniformes > Scyliorhinidae > Scyliorhinus > Scyliorhinus torazame. The sequence continues at coordinate 41,550,990 of NC_092738.1, read as the reverse complement.
GCTGAGGGAGCGCTGCACTGCCAGAAGGTCTGTACTGAGGGAGTGCCGCACTGTCAGAGGGTCAGTACTGAGGGAGTGCTGCACTGTCAGAGGGTCAGTACTGAGGGAGTGCTGCACTGTCAGAGGGTCAGTACTGAGGGAGCGCTGAACTGTCAGAGCGTCAGCACTGAGGGAGTGCCGCACTGTCAGAGGGTCAGTACTGAGGGAGTGCCGCACTCTCAGAGGGTCAGCACTGAGGGAGTGCTGCACTCTCAGAGGGTCAAAACTGAGTGAGTGTCGCACTGTCAGAGGGTTAGTACTGAGGGAGTGCTGCACTGTCAGAGGGTCAGTACTGAGGGAGTGCTGCACTGTCAGAGGGTCAGTATTGAGGGAGTGCCGCACTGTCAGAGGGTCAGAACTGAGGGAGTGCCGCACTGTCAGAGGGTCAGCACTGAGGGAGAGCCGCACTGTCAGAGGGTCAGCAATGAGGGAGCGCCGCACTGTCAGAGGGTCAGTATTGAGGAAATGCTGCACTGTCAGAGGGTCAGTATTGAGGGAGTGCCGCACTGTCAGAGGGTCAGTGCTGAGGGAGTGCTGCACTGTCAGAGGGTCAGTACTGAGGGAGTGCCGCACTGTCAGAGGGTCAGTACTGAGGGAGTGCCGCACTGTCAGAGGGTCAGTACTGAGGGAATGCTGCACTGTCAGAGGGTCAGTACTGAGGGAGTGCTGCACTGTCAGAGGGTCAGTACTGAGGGAGTGCCGCACTGTCAGAGGGTCAGTGCTGAGGGAGTGCTGCACTGTCACAGGGTCAGTACTGAGGGAGTGCTGCACCGTCAGAGGGTCAGTATTGAGGGAGTGCTGCTCTGTCAGAGGGTCAGTACTGAAGGAGTGCCGCACTGTCAGAGGGTCAGTACTGAGGGAGCCCCGCACTTTCAGAGGGTCAGTACTGAGGGAGTGCTGCACTGTCAGAGGGTCAGTACTGAGGGAGTGCTGCACTGTCAGAGGGTCAGTACTGAGGGAGTGCCGCACTGTCAGAGGGTCAGTGCTGAGGGAGTGCTGCCCTGTCAGAGGGTTAGTACTGAGGGAGTGCCGCATTGTCAGAAGGTCAGTACTGAGGGAGGGCTGCTCTGTCAGAGGGTCAGTACTGAGGGAGTGCCGCACTGTCAGAGGGTCAGTACTGAGGGAGTGCCGCACTGTCAGAGGGTCAGTACTGAGGGAGTGCCGCACTGTCAGAGGGTCAGTACTGAGGGAGTGCCGCACTGTCAGAGGGTCAGTACTGAGGGAGTGCCGCACTGTCAGAGGGTCAGTACTGAGGGAATGCTGCACTGTCAGAGGGTCAGTAATGAGGGAGTGCTGCACTGTCAGGGGGTCAGTGCTGAGGGAGTGCCGCACTGTCAGAGGGTCAGTGCTGAGGGAGTGCTGCACTGTCAGAGGGTCCGTACTGAGGGAGTGCTGCACTGTCAGAGGATCAGTACTGAGGGAGTGCTGCACTGTCAGAGGGTCAGTACTGAGGGAGTGCTGCACTGTCAGAGGGTCAGTACTGAGGGAGTGCCGCACTGTCAGAGGGTCAGTACTGAGGGAGTGCTGCACTGTCAGAGTGTCAGTACTGAGGGAGTGCTGCACTGTCAGAGGGTCAGTACTGAGGGTGTGCTGCACTGTCAGAGGGTCAGTACTGAGGGAGTGCTGCACTGTCAGAGGGTCAGTACTGAGGGAGTGCTGCACTGTCAGAGGGTCAGTACTGAGGGAGTGCTGCACTGTCAGAGGGTCAGTACTGAGGTAGTGCCGCACTGTCAGAGGGTCAGTACTGAGGTAGTGCCGCACTGTCAGAGGGTCAGTGCTGAGGGAATGCTGCACTGTCAGAGGGTCAGTACTGAGGGAGTGCCGCACTGTCAGAGGGTCAGTACTGAGGGAGTGCTGCACTGTCAGAGGGTCAGTACTGAGGGAGTGCCGCACTGTCAGAGGGTCAGTACTGAGGGAGTGCTGCACTGTCAGAGAGTCAGTACTGAGGGAGAGCTGCACTGTCACAGGGTCAGTACTGAGGGAGTGCTGCACTGTCAGAGGGTCAGTACTGAGGGAGTGCCGCACTGTCAGAGGGTCAGTACTGAGGGAGTGCTGCACTGTCAGAGGGTCAGTACTGAGGGAGTGCTGCACTGTCAGTTGGTCAGTACTGAAGGAGTACCGCACTGTCAGAGGGTCAGTACTGAGGGAGTGCTGCACTGTCAGAGGGTCAGTACTGAGGGAGTGCCGCACTGTCAGAGGGTCAGTACTGAGGGAGTGCTGCACTGTCAGTTGGTCAGTACTGAAGGAGTACCGCACTGTCAGAGGGTCAGTACTGAGGGAGTGCCGCACTGTCAGAGGATCAGTACTGAGGGAGTGCCGCACTGTCAGAGGATCAGTACTGAGGGAGTGCCGCACTGTCAGAGGGGCAGTACTGAGGGAGTGCCGCACTGTCAGAGGGCCAGTACTGAGGGAGTGCTGCACTGTCAGAGGGCCAGTACTGAGGGAGTGCCGCACTGTCAGAGGGTCAGTACTGAGGGAGTGCCACACTGCCAGAGGATGAGTACTGAGGGAGTGCCGCACTGTCAGAGGGGCAGTACTGAGGGAGTGCCGCACTGTCAGAGGGGCAGTACTGAGGGAGTGCCGCACTGTCAGAGGGTCAGTACTGAGGGAGTGCCACACTGCCAGAGGATGAGTACTGAGGGAGTGCCGCACTGTCAGAGGGGCAGTACTGAGGGAGTGCCGCACTGTCAGAGGGTCAGTACTGAGGGAGTGCCGCACTGTCAGAGTGCCAGTTCTGAGGGAGTGCCGCACTGTCAGAGGGTCAGTACTGAGGGAGCCCCGCACTGTCAGAGGGTCAGTACTGAGGGAGTGCTGCACTGTCAGAGGGTCAGTACTGAGGGAGTGCCGCACTGTCAGAGGGTCAGTACCTAGGGAGTGCCGCACTATCAGAGGGTCAGTACTGAGGGAGTGCCGCACTGTCCGAGGGTCAGTACTGAGGGAGTGCCGCACTGTCAGAGGGTCAGTACTGAGGGAGTGCCGCACTGTCAGAGGGTCAGTACTGAGGGAGTGCCGCACTGTCAGAGGGTCAGTACTGAGGGAGTGCTGCACTGTCAGAGGGTCAGTACTGAGGGAGTGCTGCACTGTCAGAGGATCAGTAGTAAGGGAGTGCCGCCCTGTCAGAGGGGCAGTACTGAGGGAGTGCTGCACTGTCAGAGGGTCAGTACTGAGGGAGTGCCGCACTGTCAGAGGGTCAGTACAGAGGGAGTGCTGCACTGTCAGAGGGCCAGTACGGAGGGTGTGCCGCACTGTCAGAGGGTCAGTACTGAGGGAATGCTGCACTGTCAGAGGGTCAGTACTGAGGGAGCGCCGCACTGTCAGAGGGTCAGTACTGAGGGAGTGCTGCACTGTCAGAGGGTCAGTACTGAGGGAGTGCTGCACTGTCAGAGGGTCAGTACTGAGGGAGTGCCGCACTGTCAGAGGATCAGTACTGAGGGAGTGCCGCACTGTCAGAGGGTCAGTACTGAGGGAGCGCTGCACTGTCAGAGGGTCAGTACTGATGGAGTGCTGCACTGTCAGAGGGTCAGTACTGAGGGAGTGCTGCACTGTCAGAGGGTCAGTACTGAGGGAGTGCTGCACTGTCAGAGGGTCAGTACTGAGGGAGTGCCGCTCTGTCAGAGGGTCAGTACTGAGGGAGTGCCGCACTGTCAGAGCGTCAGTACTGAGGGAGTGCTGCACTGTCAGAGGGTCAGTACTGAGGGAGTGCTGCACTCTCAGAGGGTCAGTACTGAGGGAGTGCTGCACTGTCAGTTGGTCAGTACTGAGGGAGTGCGGCACTGTCAGAGGATCAGTACTGAGGGAGTGCCGCACTGTCAGAGGGTCAGTACTGAGGGAGTGCTGCACTGTCAGAGGGTCAGTACTGAGGGAATGTCGCACTGTCAGAGGGTCAGTACTGAGGGAGTGCTGCACTGTCAGAGGATCAGTACTGAGGGAGTGCTGCACTGTCAGAGGGTCAGTACTGAGGGAGTGCCGCACTGTCAGTTGGTCAGTATTGGGTAATCCACACTTTGTGAGGTGATGTGGTTTGATGGGAATGTGAAGCAATGCACCAGCTGCTTGCTGAGGTTCAAGTAAAGAATCCCAAGGCCCTATTTTGAAGAGCTGGGGAGATCTCCTTGTTCTCTTATCCAATACCAATCCCATAAGCAATATCACGAAGAGGCAGACAGTGGTCTTCCTGGCATTGCTGTTGTGGGATATTTCTGTGCACACATGTCCTGCACTCCAGCAGCGACTGCGCTGGGGGACTCCGTGCAGCAGAGAAATGCATATTTTAAAATCGAATCACCTTCAAAATCTGCCAAAGCCTGGGGGGGCGGGGGGGGGGGGGTTGCTTTGTCAGTTCCTGGTGTAATCCTGGATGCTCCAGGAAGCGCCATATCGACGCGGATGTACGGTACATTACTCCAGAACATATGGCTCTTGTCAAAGGAGGTTGCACAGCAGAGTGCCGCGGCCAGACTGATGCTGGCTGCTTGAACTGTGTGTGTGTGTGATTCACCTCTTCTCTTGGAGCAATCAAGTTGTTCAGATCCCTTATTCCCAGCTCCGCAGGAGGACTCGTCAGCATTAAAAAGGGGGCAATCGCACCTCCGACTTGGGACTTGAACAGAGCCTTTCTGCTGGTCTTTCTGGACTTGTTGCAATACTTTGGTGGATGTTGGTATGTGTTTGGAGCCTGGGAAGAGCTTTGAAGGGATTTGACTGTCTTAAAGAGCCAACAGTTTCAAACCAGGAGTTCCTGCTCCCCCTCCCAATAACCCTCCCTCTCCCCCCCCCCCCCCCCCCCTGCTCATGAAAGCCCCCCAGCGGAGCCCTGGCCGAGCAGAGCAGATGCTCGGGGCAATGGCTGATATCTTGACCTCTTTTGCTCTGCCCGGCAGCCAGCAATGGGTAGGTGACAATCCATTTAAACTCTCCCTCTCTTTCTCTTTTCTCTCTCTCTCTGGACCTGTAAAGACTTAATTACCCGCAAGTGCTCGCATTCAAAGTATCGTCTTGCATCTTTGAATTTGTCTATATATGTGTTTCTGGAACAAACCTCTTCATTCACCTGAGGAAGGAGCAGCGCTCCGAAAGCTAGTGACATCAAAACAAACCTGTTGGACTTTAACCTGGTGTTGTAAGACTTCGTACTGTGCTCACCCCAGTCCAACGCCGGCATCTCCACATCATCTCTCTCTCTTGGCAGCCGAACCTCCCGGCTGCAGTTTCCTCAGTTGCCAATTCCTAGTCAGTTCCGAGGGTTAAGAAAGGGTTGCCAACCCTCCCGGATTGCCCTGGAGGTCTCCCGGAATTAAAGGGACTTCCTCCCAGGTGTTGTGCAGCAGCAGGAGAGTGTTGAAGCTAACCCCCCGCCCTTTTATTTATTGTGAGAAAAGATTGGGAGGGGGAAGGGATAGACTGGTTTGACCAGGTGGGGTGGTGGTGGAATGGGAGGCCATATGACAAGTCCTCCAGGAATATGTCTGTCAGAGTTGGCAACTCTTGGGGTTAACGGGTGTTCCCCATTCAGTGGGTGAATGCGCTCAGTGATGCATGAACCGCTGCCAGGTTTTACTACCACTGGCTTGCGTCAAGGTTTGGTGATCTCAGCCTGGGCAGTAAGGGATGATGCAGTTGCTCTCAGGACAACCTAGAGAGGTTGGGAGGTGGGGAATAAATCACCCGGAATTTCCTTTCCTGATTATTATGCAGACACTCATTGCTGTATGTGTGCACGTGTAGATCGGGAGAGGCACGAGACCCAGCTGTGAAGCCCTCCATGATCAAATAACCCACAGACCCTCACTCTCCAGGCTCACTTGTGACCAGTGGCCTTTTGGGTGAGGCACCAGATGGACTATAGTCCTGGCAAGAGATAGGAGGAGAGCAGGGTACAAAGAACAAAGAACAAAGAAATGTACAGCACAGGAACAGGCCCTTCGGCCCTCCAAGCCCGTGCCGACCATGCTGCCCGACTAAACTACAATCTTCTACACTTCCTGGGTCCGTATCCTTCTATTCCCATCCTATTCATATATTTGTCAAGATGCCCCTTAAATGTCCCTATCGTCCCTGCTTCCACTACCTCCTCCGGTAGCGAGTTCCAGGCACCCACTACCCTCTGCGTAAAAAACTTGCCTCGTACATCTACTCTAAACCTTGCCCCTCTCACCTTAAAACTATGCCCCCTAGTAATTGACCCCTCTACCCTGGGGAAAAGCCTCTGACTATCCACTCTGTATATGCCCCTCATAATTTTGTATACCTCTATCAGGTCTCCCCTCAACCTTCTTCGTTCCAGTGAGAACAAACCGAGTTTATTCAACCGCTCCTCATAGCTAATGCCCTCCATACCAGGCAACATTCTGGTAAATCTCTTCTGCACCCTCTCTAAAACCTCCACATACTTCTGGTAGTGTGGCGACCAGAATTGAACACTATACTCCAAGTGTGGCCTAACTAAGGTTCTATACAGCTGCAACATGACTTGCCAATTCTTATACTCAATGCCCCGGCCAATGAAGGCAAGCATGCCGTATGCCTTCTTGACTACCTTCTCCACCTGCGTTGCCCCTTTCAATGACCTGTGGACCTGTACTCCTAGATCTCTTTGACTTTCAATACTCTTGAGGGTTCTACCATTCACTGTATATTCCCTACCTGCATTAGACCTTCCAAAATGCATTACCTCACATTTGTCCGGATTAAACTCCATCTGCCATCTCTCCGCCCAAGTCTCCAGACAATCTAAATCCTGCTGTATCCTCTGACAGTCCTCATCGCTATCCGCAATTCCACCAACCTTTGTGTCGTCTGCAAACTTACTAATCAGACCAGTTACATTTTCCTCCAAATCATTTATATATACTACAAAGAGCAAAGGTCCCAGCACTGATCCCTGTGGAACACCACTGGTCACAGCCCTCCAATTAGAAAAGCATCCCTCCATTGCTACTCTCTGCCTTCTATGGCCTAGCCAGTTCTGTATCCACCTTGCCAGCTCACCCCTGATCCCGTGTGACTTCACCTTTTGTACTAGTCTACCATGAGGGACCTTGTCAAAGGCCTTACTGAAGTCCATATAGACAACATCTACTGCCCTACCTGCATCAATCATCTTAGTGACCTCCTCGAAAAACTCTATCAAGTTAGTGAGACACGACCTCCCCTTCACAAAACCATGCTGCCTCTCGCTAATACATCCATTTGCTTCCAAATGGGAGTAGATCCTGTCTCGAAGAATTCTCTCCAGTAATTTCCCTACCACTGAAGTAAGGCTCACCAGCCTGTAGTTCCCGGGATTATCCTTGCTACCCTTCTTAAACAGAGGAACAACATTGGCTATTCTCCAGTCCTCCGGGACATCCCCTGAAGACAGCGAGGATCCAAAGATTTCTGTCAAGGCCTCAGCAATTTCCTCTCCAGCCTCCTTCAGTATTCTGGGGTAGTTCCCATCAGGCCCTGGGGACTTATCTACCTTAATATTTTTTAAGACACCCAACACCTCGTCTTTTTGGATCACAATGTGACCCAGGCTATCTACACCCCCTTCTCCAGACTCAACATCTACCAATTCCTTCTCTTTGGTGAATACTGATGCAAAGTATTCATTTCGTACCTCACCCATTTCCTCTGGCTCCACACATAGATTGAAAGCTCACAGGCTGGTGCATCTTATTGAAGCTTACTCTAATATAAAACTGTACAACCCTGTCAAATCTGCTCTCGGAGTTTAATGCAGGAAGGAATGCCGCTTGCTTGCATGGGAATTGTGTCAGCATTTGGGAATTTGGAATATTGTGGGCAAACCAATTCCGGAAAACCAGCTTTGTTGCTGTCAATATATCGAAAAATCTTTTTGTTTTTAACAAATTCACTGGGTGATGGGCGTGGGATAGTGGGGCTTTTCAATTTACCGCTCGAGATCAGAATCCAATGGCGCATCGCACAGACCACCAAACACAATGGACGGGACTCTCCGCTGGCAGGATGCTCCGTTTTCCTGGCGCCCGGTGGTTTCCCGACGGCATGAGACTGCCCCACAATGGGAAACCCCATTGCCCGGCCGGCGTAATGGAGAATCCCGCCGGTGGGTCGGGGCAGGAATGTGGCACGGCGGGTGGAGAATCCCCCCGGTGGGTCGGGGCAGGAATGTGGCACGGCGGGAGGAGAATCCCGCTGGTGATTCGGGGCAGGAATGTGGCACGGCGGGAGGAGAATCCCGCTGGTGATTCGGGGCAGGAATGTGGCACGGCGGGAGGAGAATCCCGCTGGCGAGTCAGGGCAGGAATGTGGCACGGCGGGAGGAGAATCCCGCCGGTGGGTCGGGGCAGGAATGTGGCACGGCGGGAGGAGAATCCCCCCGGTGGGTCGGGGCAGGAATGTGGCACGGCGGGAGGAGAATCCCGCTGGTGATTCGGGGCAGGAATGTGGCACGGCGGGAGGAGAATCCCGCCGGTGGGTCAGGGCAGGAATGTGGCACGGCGGGAGGAGAATCCCCCCGGTGGGTCGGGGCAGGAATGTGGCACGGCGGGAGGAGAATCCCGCTGGCGAGTCAGGGCAGGAATGTGGCACGGCGGGAGGAGAATCCCGGCCAACAAATCCCATTTGCACATCCCCGAGACATGACAGGGAACATTCATCATACTGATCTTCCGGGTTTGTGTAAATAATCATAATAATCTATACGACGGTCACAAGTAGGTTCACATTAACACTGCAATGAAGTTACTGTGAAAAGCCCCTAGTCGCCACATTCCGGCGCCTGTTCGGGTCACAGAGGGAGAATTCAGAATGTCCAATTCACCCAACAGCACGTCTTTCGGGACTTGTGGGAGGAAACCGGAGCACCCGGAGGAAACCCACGCAGACACGGGGAGAACGTGCAGACTCCGCACAGACAGCGACCCAAGGCCGGGAATCGAACCTGGGACCCTGGCGCTGTGAAGCACACGGTGGCCATTATTTGACAAATTTGTTGACCGAACCCATCTCTGACTCCACACTGGCTGTCAAACCATCGGCTCTGATTAACAGCCTGCACGGTGATGTTATCAAATTTGGAGGGGAGGGGCTGGACAAATGGCTTTACCTGGTTGAACAGAGGGATATAGGTGGCATTGGTGCAGAGATAGTGTTTGACATGTTGGCACTGTGGCACACTGGACCTGCTGAAACGCCACCTGTTGCCATGCATTTTGGTTTTGGCCACACATTGGTATGGCATCCTGGGAAAGAATCTCGAAGGAATGAGGCTGGGTGGGTAGAGTGAGGTAGCACTGTACCACTGGACCCTGGATTTCAAACCAGGCACAAAATATCGGGATCAAAATTTCCCCTCTCCACTGCCTGTAAGGGCGTTCCAACAACTACCATGACTTGAATTTCTGTAGCGCCTTCAGGCTTTTGACGAGTGATTATAAATGGAAATTTGAGAGTGTGATAACCTTCATGAGGCCCACAGGGCAACACTGATAGATTGCACCATGGGTCTCCTAGAATGTTTCTCCGACCAAAATACATTACCTCACACTTCAATGCAGCGAAATGTGAGGTAATGCGTTTGGGGAGAAGAAACATTGGGAGACAATTAGAGGCTCAATGGTCCAACTTTGAGGGGAGTACAGGACATAAATAGAGGCATAGAGTATAAATGCAGGGAAATGATGCTACATCTCTACAAATCATTGGTCAGACCACATTTGCAGTATTATGTTCAGTTCTGGGCACCTTATTTAAAGAACAAAGAACAAAGAAAGATACAGCACAGGAACAGGCCCTTCGGCCCTCCAAGCCCGTGCCGACCATGCTGCCCGACTAAACTACAATCTTCTACACGTCCGGGGTCCGTATCCCTCTATTCCCATCCTATTCCTGTATTTGTCAAGATGCCCCTTAAATGTCCCTATCGTCCCTGCTTCCACCACCTCCTCCGATAGCGAGTTCCAGGCACCCACTACCCTCTGTGTAAAAAACTTGCCTCGTACATCTCCTCTAAACCTTGCCCCTCTCACCTTAAACCTATGCCCCCTAGTAATTGACCCCTCTACCCCGGGGAAAAGCCTCTGACTATCCACTCTGTCTCTGCCCCTCATAATTTTGTAGACCTCGATCAGGTCTCCCCACAACCTCCGTCGTTCCAGTGAGAACAAACCGAGTTTATTCAACCGCTCCTCATAGCTAATGCCCTCCATACCAGGCAACATTCTGGTAAATCTCTTCTGCACCCTCTCTAAAGCCTCCACATCCTTCTGGTAGTGTGGCGACCAGAATTGAACAATATACTCCAAGTGTGGCCTAACTAAGGTTCTATACAGCTGCAACATGACTTGCCAATTCTTATATTCAATGCCCCGGCCAATGAAGGCAAGCATGCCGTATGCCTTCTTGACTACCTTCTCCACCTGTGTTGCCCCTTTCAATGATCTGTGGACCTGTACTCCTAGATCTCTTTGACTTTCAATACTCTTGAGTGTTCTACCATTCACTGTATATTCCCTACCTGCATTAGACCTTCCAAAATGCATTACCTCACATTTGTCCGGATTAAACTCCATCTGCCATCTCTCCGCCCAAGTCTCCAAACAATCTAAATCCTGCTGTATCCTCTGACAGTCCTCATCGCTATCCGCAATTCCACCAACCTTTGTGTCGTCTGCAAACTTACTAATCAGAGAGTGGATTAAGGAAGGATGTTAAAGCCCTGGAGAGAGTGCAGAGGAGATTTACTAGAATGATACCAGGAATGAGAAATTTTAGGTACAAGGAAAGATTGGCGAAATTGGGCTTGTCCCCCTGGAGCAGCGAAGATTAAGAGGCGGCCTGATTGAGATGATCAAAATTCGGAAAAATTTTGACAGGGTAAAGAAGGATATTCTGTTTCCACGAGTTAGTAAGTCAGTGACTAGGGGTCACAATTTCAAGATGTTCAGCAAGAGAGCTCGGAGTGAGATGAGGAGAAAGTTCTTTACTCAGAGAGTTGTTGGGGTTTGGAATGTGCTGCCTGGGAGAGCGGTGGAGGCGGATTCCATTGGTTTCGAAAGAGAGCTGGATACATATTTGAAAGTGATGAATTTAGAGGGTTACGGTGATAGGGCTGGGGAATGGGACTAGCTCGGTTGCTCTTTTGTGAGCTGGAGCAGCCACGATGGGCCGAATGGCCTCCTTCTGTGCTTTAAATAACAATAATACGAGCTTCCTCGCTAGCGGGTGAGGGTCCTTTAAATAAAGGAACCCTTTAAATACCGTCTCGTTAATCCCCAACTAGGATCCTATTTTTTCTGCCAGTTGCGGCCTTAACCTTGAAGTTTACAATAGACTTAAGTGAATCTTCTTTCTCGGCCTCCTGGATCATTGTAGAAACCAAGTTAGCTCAGGAGATATTTAGGTAGATGACAAAAAGCTTGGACAAAGAGGTAGATTTTAAGGAGTATTTTACAGTGGAGAGAGGCGGGGAGGTTTAGGGCGGGAATTCCAGAGCTTGGGGCCCTAGCAGCTGAGGCAACTGATCTCAATCATCCCTGTCAATGGATGCCACAAGATTGTGCAGTTGTGCAGGTTTCTCACAGGCAACGGGGTTGACGCCCTGCTGTGGTTGGGGCCCTGAGGTACATCGTTGGGGCGGAGAGTAGAGGGATCACCTGACCGGGGAGGGCCCAATGCCTGATGTCAGGATGTGCCCGACTCATCAGCTACAAACGAACATGATTCAATGCCAATGTTAACCAGTCGATTTGGAGGACGTGACACCTCACCCAGGACTGCAGCCCAGACAATACGGAGGTGGTGGCGGAGTTGTGAGTGGAGCTGGGTATTGTCAGTGTACATTCTTGTGATCTAGGAACCACAGCAAGCTCTCCATAGAATCCCTACAGTGCAGAAGGAGACCATTCGGCCCATGAGGTTGGCACCTCAAAAAAAGCAGCCCTCCCAGGCCCACTCCCATGCCCCACCCCCGTAACTCCACCTAACCTGCACATCTTTGGACACGAAGGGAAATTTAGCATGGCCAATCCACCTAACCTGCACATCTTTGGAACTAAGGGACAATTTAACATGGCCAATCCACCTAACCTGTACATCTTTGGACACTAAGGGACAATTTAACACGGCCAATCCACCTAACCTGCACATCTTTGGACACTAAGGGACAATTTAACATGGCCAATCCACCTAACCTGCACATCTTTGGACACTAAGGGACAATTTAACATGGCCAATCCACCTAACCTGCACATCTTTGGACACTAAGGGACAATTTATCATGGCCAATCCACCTAACCTGTACATCTTTGGACACTAAGGGACAATTTATCATGGCCAATCCACCTAACCTGGACATCTTTGGACACTAATGGACAATTTAACACGGCCAATCCACCTAACCTGTACATCTTTGGACACTAAGGAACAATTTAACATGGCCAATCCACCTAACCTGCACATCTTTGGACACTAAGGGACAATTTAACATGGCCAATCCACCCAACCTGCACATCTTTGGACACTAAGGGACAATTTATCATGGCCAATCCACCTAACCTGCACATCTTTGGACACTAAGGGACAATTTAACATGGCCAATCCACCTAACCTGCACATCTTTGGACACTAAGGGACAATTTAACATGGCCAATCCACCCAACCTGTACATCTTTGGACACTAAGGGATAATTTATCATGGCCAATCCACCTAACCTGCACATCTTTGGACACTAAGGGACAATTTAACATGGCCAATCCACCCAACCTGCACATCTTTGGACACTAAGGGACAATTTATCATGGCCAATCCACCTAACCTGCACATCTTTGGACACTAAGGGGCAATTTAACATGGCCAATCCACCTAACCTGCACATCTTTGGACACCAAGGAACAATTTAACATGGCCAATCCACCCAACCTGCACATCTTTGGACACTAAGGGACAATTTATCATGGCCAATCCACCTAACCTGCACATCTTTGGACACTAAGGGACAATTTAACATGGCCAATCCACCCAACCTGCACATCTTTGGACACTAAGGGACAATTTATCATGGCCAATCCACCTAACCTGCACATCTTTGGACACTAAGGGGCAATTTAACATGGCCAATCCACCTAACCTGTACATCTTTGGACACTAAGGGACAATTTAACACGGCCAATCCACCTAACCTGTACATCTTTGGACACTAAGGGACAATTTAACATGGCCAATCCACCTAACCTGCACATCTTTGGACACTAAGGGACAATTTAACATGGCCAATCCACCCAACCTGCACATCTTTGGACACTAAGGGACAATTTATCATGACCAATCCACCTAACCTGCACACCTTTGGACTGTTGGAGGAAACCGGAGCACCCGGAGGAAACCCACGCTGTCACGGGGAGAACGTGCAAACTCCACACAGACAGTCACCCAAGGCCAGAATTGAACCCGGGTCCCTGGTGCTGTGAGGCAGCAGTGCTAACCACTGTGCTACTGTGCCACCCAGCAAGCTCCCATAAGCATCAATAAGTTCATAGCTGCATGATCCGTTTGCCATAATGTTGGTTGAGGGATAAATATTAGCCTGGGAACACAAGCGCTTTTTGGAAACGCGCAGCTGGGAGGGTGTCAGTTTAGCGTCCCACTCGAGGGACAGCACCTGAGACAGTGCAGCACTCCAGTTGCACCGGCAGTGCCAACCTAAGTCCCTGGAGTGGGACCCACAACCTTTGAACTCGGAGGCGAGAGTGGATCGTTGAGGTATGGCTGATGCAAAGTGACCCGGCAATGATGAAGGGCAGGCGGGTTAAGAGAGGAACTTGGAGGTGATGCTGTTTCTTGCTTTGGGCCTGTCCCCTGATCTGTGCCTCCAGTTGAGAGGGAGGGAGGGTATGGAGGAGGGGGGGGTGGGGGGTGGTTACAATCACAGCGAGTGCATTGTGAGAAATCATCGGCAAATGGCCCAATCATTTCTGGCCATTCCAAGTAATTTTGATTCTCCACATTACATTCTCTGAGAATGCAACTCCCTTCAGGCAGAGTGTGGCCCCGCAAAATGGTTCTTGTGTGTAATCAGTGTGTCGTTCACAATGATTGCTTCCAAAACAAAACTAAAAGGGCCTTGGATGGTGCAGTTGTTTTAGCACATTGCTGTCGCCTCTTGAAGGGAAGGGAACTAACAGTCGGAAGAACAGGGGGAGGAAAAAAGTATTGCATTTCGATAGCCAATTTCACGACCACCGGATGTCCCAAAGTGCTTTCCAGCCACTGAAATGTTTTGGAAGCACAGTCCCTGGGAAACATGGCCCCTACTCTCTGCACAGCAAGCTCCCACAAGCAGCAAGGTAATAACGATCAGGTAAAACAGCAACGCATGTCGATGTTACGCCTTTCGGCCGGAAACCGTCACCAGACACTTCACAGGGGTGCGGCTGAAAATTGACATTGAGCCAAATTCACAGCAGGTAAGGAAGAATCTACCAACCAAATGTTTCAGAGCTTGGTGGGGCGGGGGAGGATTCACGGTGAGGGGTGCGGGGGGCATGGGGTGTGTGATGATCAGGTATCTCTTTAGTGGAATTGAAGACCAAAGGACAGATGTGAATTTGAGGAAGGTTAGAAGAATAGAGACACAGGAGTTAGAGGGATGGGGCATGGTGGGAGAGACACAGGAGTTAGAGGGATGGGGCATGGTGGGAGAGACACAGGAGTGAGGAAGATGCAAATAACTTTGAAAGAAGAGACAAAGTAGATAAGAGCTGGGAAACGACTGACTGACTGGACAATCTCATATTCAGGGATGGTGTTTGCCTTTAATGGCCTAACTCTGTAAAACATAACTTGTAGCGTTCGTAGGCCACAATATACACAGCCTTAAAACATGCAGGACTGCAAAACAATACCACAATGTAACTGAGTAAAGATAACTGAGGCAGTACTCTGCCACAAGACAGTCATCTCAAAATGCGGGACGTGGAGAGAGGAATTAATTTAAATCGGGCGGGGGGGGGGGGGGGGTTGTGTGGTAGTCACCACTGTTGTATTATATTGTATATATGGGTTTTACGGTAAGGCCCCTCTACTACAGGTACGGGGGTAGATCCCTGCCTGCTGGCTCCGCCCAGTAGACGGAGTATAAATGTGTGTGCTCACCGAACAGCAGCCATTTCGTCAGCAGCTGTAGGAGGCCACACATCTCTGCGTAATAAAGCCTCGATTACATTCTATTCTCGTCTCGTTGTAATTGATAGTGCATCAATTTATTACACAGAGATGGATCTCCGCATCAAGCCGGATCGCCTGCAGCTGCATCCTCAAGCAAACAACGGCAAAAAGGTCTTCGCACATTGGCTAGCTCGCTTTGAAGCTTACATCGGATCTGCGACAGACCCAATCCCAGAAGCTCCAGATTCTGTACACGTGGCTGAGCTCCAACATTTTTCCCCTTGTCAAGGACGCGCCGACCTACGCAGAGTCCATGGCGCTACTGAAGGAGAATTACACTCAGCAGACCAACAAGATCTACGCCAGGCACCTCCTGTCCACGCGGCATCAACTTCCCGGTGAGTGTGTGGAAGATTTCCGGCGCGCCCTGCTCGCCCTGGTGAGAGATTGTGATTGCCAGGCCGTTTCGGCTGCTGAACATTCTAACCTGCTAATGAGAGACGCGTTCATTACGGACATAGGGTCTGACTACATCCGCTAGCGCCTCTTAGAAGGGGCCACGCTTGACCTCGCGGCGACCAAGAAACTAGCGCACTCGCTCACGGTCGCCTCACGCAACGTACAGGCTTATGCCCCCGACCGCACGGCCCACCCCTCCTGGGCATCGTGGACCCCGTCAGCGGCCACCCCATCGTGGACCCCATCAGCGACCGCCCCCAGCCAACCCCACACCTGCGCCGCGCGGCAGCCAACCAACCCCGGGGGACCCAAGTGCAACTTCTGCGGACAGACAAAACACCCCCGGCAGCGCTGCCCGGCGCGGAGCGCGCTCTGCAAGGCCTGTGGCAAGAAAGGACATTTCGCTGCAGTGTGCCAGGCCCGCTCGATCACCGCTATTGTCTCTGCAACCCCCACGTGCGGCCAGTGGGCGCCGCCATCTTCCCCTTCTCGGACCACGTGCGGCCCGTGGGTGCTGCCATCTTGCCTGCCCCAGGACACGTGCGGCCCGTGGGCGTCGCCAGCTTACCCACCGCAGGACCCCTGCCCGCCGGGCACCTCATCAGGCCGCTCATCGCCTGCAACCGCCGACGACCAGTCTCAACCGCACAACCTCGCGACCGCTTCGACAAAGGTGAAGGTCGACGGGCACAAGACACCCTGCCTTCTGGACTCCGGGAGCACTGAGAGCTTCATCCACCCCGATACGGTCAGGCGCTGCTCCCTCGCGGTACACCCCGCTAGCCAGAGAATCTCCCTGGCCTCCGGATCCCACTCCGTGGCGATCCGGGTGTACTGCATCACCACCCTCGCTGTCCAGGGCGTAGAGTTCAGTGGCTTCCGCCTCTACGTCCTCCCCAACCTCTGCTCTGCCTTGTTACTCGGCCTGGACTTCCAGTGTAACCTCCAGAGCCTAACCCTGAAATTTGGCGGGCCCCTACCACCCCTTACTGTTTGTGGCCTCGCGACCCTAAAGGTCTTCCCTTTTTGCAAATCTAACCCCGGATTGCAAACCCGTCGCCACCAGGAGCAGACGGTACAGCGCCCAGGACCGGACCTTCACCAGGTCCGAGGTCCAGCGGCTGCTGCGGGAAGGTATTATCGAGGCCAGCGACAGCCCCTGGAGAGCCCAAGTGGTAGTGGTGAAAACCGGGGAGAAAAACAGGATGGTCGTTGACTACAGTCAGACCATCAATCGGTACACGCAGCTCGACACGTACCCCCGCCCACGCATATCTGATATGGTCAATCAGATTGCATAGACCTGAAATCTGCCGACCACCAGCTCCCCATCCGCAATGCGGACCGCCCGTACACAGCGTTCGAAGCAGACGGCCGTCTTTACCAATTCCTTCGGGTTCCCTTCGGCGTCACTAACGGGGTCTCGGTTTTCCAACGGGAGATGGACCGAATGGGTGACCAATAGGGACTGCGGGCCACTTTCCCATACCTGGATAATGTCCCCATCTGCGGCCACGATCAGCAGGACCACGATGCCAACCTTTCCAAATTTCTCCACACCACCAAACTCCTCAACCTAACGTATAACAAGAAGTGTGTGTTCAGCACCAACCGCTTAGCCATCCTCGGCTATGTGGTGCAAAATGGAGTTCTAGGGCCCGACCCCGATCGCATGCGCCCCCTCATGGAACTCCCCCTCCCCACTGCCCCAAGGCCCTCAAACGATGCCTGGGGTTCTTCTCATACTACGCCCAGTGGGTCTCTAACTATGCGGACAAGGCCCGCCCACTCATTCACTCCACCGTTTTCCCCCTGACGGCCGAGACTCACCAGGCCTTCAACCGTATCAAGGCCGACATCGCCAAGGCCGCGATGCACGCGGTCGACGAGACGCTCCCCTTCCAAGTCGAGAGCGATGCATCAGACGTCGCTCTGGCCGCCACCCTCAACCAGGCAGGCAGACCCGTGGCATTCTTTTCCCGCACCCTCCATGCCTCCGAAATTCAGCACTCCTCCATCGAAAAGGAGGCCCAGGCTACCGTTGAAGCTGTGCTGCACTGGAGGCGTTACCTGGCCGGCAGGAGATTCACTCTCCTCACGGACCAATGGTCGGTAGCCTTCATGTTCAACAACACACAGCGGTGTGGGCAGCACGGCTGCATTATGGATAGCACAATTGCTTCACAGCGGCAGGGTCCCAGGTTCGATTCCCGGCTTGGGTCACTGTCTGTGTGGAGTCTGCACGTTCTCCCCGTGTGTGCGTGGGTTTCCTCCGGGTGCTCTGGTTTCCTCCCACAGTCCAAAGATGTGCAGGTTAGGTGGATTGGCCGTGATAAATTGCCCTCAGTGTCCAAAATTTCCCTAAGTGTTGGGTGGGGTTACTGGGTTATGGGGATGGGTGGAGGTGTTGACCTTGGGTAGGGTGCTCTTTCCAAGAGCCCGTGCAGACTCGATGGGCCGAATGGCCTCCTTCTGCACTGTAAATTCTATGAAGCGGGGCAAGATCAAAAATGATAAAATCTTGAGGTGGCGGATCGAGCTCTCCACCTACGAAATGTTGTATCACCCCGGCAAACTCAACAAGCCCCAGACGCCCTATCCCGAGGTACATGTGCCAGCGCACAGGTAGACTGACACCGGACCCTGCACGACGATCTCTGTCACCCGGGAGTCACCCGTTTTTACCACTTCATTAAGGCCCGCAATCTGTACCTACTCCATCGAGGAAGTCAGGGCAATCCCCAGAGACTGCCAGGTCTGCGCGGAGTGTAAACCGCACTTCTACCAGCCAGACCGTGCGCGCCTGGTGAAGGCCTCCCGCCCCTTTGAACGCCTCAGCGTGGACTTCAGAGGGCCCCCCCCCCTCCACCGACCGAAACATGTACTTCCTCAGTGTGGTAGACGAATATTCCCGATTTCCCTTTACCGTCCCATGCCCCGACATGACGTCTGCCACCGTCATTAGAGGCCTCAACACCATCTTCGCCCTGTTTGGTTTCCTCGCCTACGTCCTCAGCAACCAGGGATCCTCCTTTATGAGCGATGAGCTGCGCCAGTTCCTGCTCAACAAGGGCATTGTCTCGAGCTACGACCAGCTACAACCCCCGGGGAAACGGGCAGGTGGAGCGGGAGAATGGGACGGTCTGGAGGGCCATCCTGCTGGCCCTACGGTCCAGAAATCTCCCGGTCTCCCACTGGCAGGAGATCCTCCCCGACGCACTTCACTCCATTCGGTCACTCCTGTGCACGGCGACTAACGAAACTCCCCATGAACGTCTCTTTGCCGTCCCCAGGAAGTCCACCTCCGGGGTTTCGCTCCCAACGTGGATGGCAGCTCCAGGACTCGTTCCCTTCCGCAAGCACGTGAGGCTCCACAAGGCGGACCCGTTGGTTGAGAGAGTACAGCTACTCCACGCAAATCCGCAGTACGCTTACGTAGCGTACCCCGACGGCCACCAAGACACAGGCTCCCTCAGGGACCTGCCGCCAGCTGGTTCCACCCCCCCTCCCCTGCCCCGGCGCCATCCTCCGCTCCCCAGCGCACACCACCGCAGCCCCCGCTCCAGGACAACCCGTCCTCCCCTTGCTCCCACCCGGGGATGAAGAGGATTTTGACATGCTCCCAGAGTCACCGATGACCAAGCCGCCGCCTAAGTCGCCACCAGCACTGCGGCGCTCTCACCGACTGAGCAAGGCGCCCAATCGTCTAAATTTGTAACCTTCTCTGTAATTTTAAAACCAATCTGTATGTATACAGTTTTCCACCCACCCCGCTGGACTCATTTTTAACAGGGGGTGAATGTGGTAGTCATCACTGTTGTATTATATTGTATATATGGATATTACGGTAAGGCCCCTGTACTACAGGTACGGGGGTAGGTCCCTGGCTCCGCCCAGGAGGCGGAGTATAAATGTGTGTGCTCTCCGAACAGCAGCCATTTCGTAAGCTGCTGTAGGAGGCCACACATCTCTGTGTAATAAAGCCTCGATTACATTCTACTCTCGTCTTGTCGTAATTGATAGTGCATCAGGGGGGCAAGGAGAGAGTGTTGAAAGAGTGCAGGTCGATCACTTCCGGTGGCGGCCATGGAAGACTAGATCGCGCATTTGATAGCTCCCGTCTGTAATGGGCTTTTGGATCTTTTTCCCCTGTTTTTTTCCGGGTTTTATGGGATAAAGCAGTGAAGAGTGAGACACAAGGAAAAAAAACCTCCAGTGTATGGAGAATTGGACCAGAAGTGTCCGTGTGAGAAGACAAAGTCCTATAAGGGAGACGCAAGCAGAGCTGGTAACACGGGACAGCATGGCGGAGGGCAAGGGCCCTGGGGAGACGGCACAGTGGTCGACGGAGCAGCTGGTGAAGATTTTCGCGGATTGCTTCGCCAAGCTGAAGAAGGACACGCTGGACCCGATCAAGGCTTCGATTGATCAAGTGGTTCAGAATCAGAAAACCCACGGGAGAGCGATCCAGGAGGTGGGACAAAAGTTGTCCGAGCACGAGGAGCATATAATCGTGTTGGAAAGCAAGATGGGGATGATGAACGACCGCCAGAAGAGGATGCAGGAGAAGCTGGAGGACCTGGAGAATAGGTCCAGGAGGCAGAATCTCAGAATTGTTGGCCTCCCTGAAGGCAGTGAGGGATCGGATTCCAGGGCATATGTGACGGACATGCTGGAAAAGTTGATGGGGCCTGGGGTGTTCCCTTGTTCCCTGGAATTGAACAGAGCGCACAGAGCCCTCACGAGGAAGCCCAGAGCGAACGAGCCACCGAGGGCCATGGTGGTACGTTTTCACCGTTTCATGGACAGGGAACACGTTCTGCAGTGGGCCAAGAAGGGACGGAGCAGCAAGTGGGAGAATTGTGAGCTGCACATTTATCAGGACCTGGGCCCGGTTTTGGCCAAGAGGCGAGCTGTGTTCAATCAGGCAAAAACGGCCCTCTTTAAGAAGGGGGTGAAGTTTGCGATTCTGTACCCAGCCCGTCTGTGGGTCACACATGAGGAACATATGAACATAAGAACTAGGAGCAGGAGTAGGCCATCTGGCTCCTCGAGCCTGTCCACCATTCAATGAGATCATGGCTGATCTTTTGTGGACTCAGCTCCACTTTCCGGCCCGAACACCATAACCCTTAATCCCTTTATTCTTCAAAAAACTATCTTTATCTTAAAAACATTTAATGAAGGAGCCTCTACTGCTTCACTGGGCAAGGAATTCCATAGATTCACAACCCTTTGGGTGAAGAAGTTCCTCCTAAACTCAGTCCTAAATCTACTTCCCCTTATTTTGAGGCTATGCCCCCTAGTTCTGCTTTCACCCGCCAGTGGAAACAACCTGCCCGCATCTATCCTATCTATTCCCTTCATAATTTATATGTTTCTATAAGATCCCCCCTCATCCTTCTAAATTCCAACGAGTACAGTCCCAGTCTACTCAACCTCTCCTCGTAATCCAACCCCTTCAGCCCTGGGATTAACCTAGTGAATCTCCTCTGCACACCCTCCAGTGCCAGTACGTCGTTTCTTAGGTAAGGAGACCAAAACTGAACACAATACTCCAGGTGTGGCCTCACTAACACCTTATACAACTGCAGCAGAACCTCCCTAGTCTTAAACTCCATCCCTCTAGCAATGAAGGACAAAATTCCATTTGCCTTCTTAATCACCTGTTGCACCTGTAAACCAACTTTTTGCGACTCATGCACTAGCACACCCAGGTCTCTCTGCACAGCAGCATGTTTTAATATTTTATCATTTAAATAATAATCCCTTTTGCTGTTATTCCTACCAAAATGGATAACCTCACATTTGTCAACATTGTATTCCATCTGCCAGACACCAGCCCATTCACTTAGCTTATCCAAATCCCTCTGCAGACTTCCAGTATCCTCTGCACATTTTGCTTTACCACTCATCTTAGTGTCATCTGCAAATTTGGACACATTGCCCTTGGTCCCCAACTCCAAATCATCTATGTAAATTGTGAACAGTTGTGGGCCCAACACTGATCCCTGAGGGACACCACTAGCTACTGATTGCCAACCAGAGAAACACCCATTAATCCCCACTCTTTGCTTTCTATTAATTAACCAATCCTCTATCCATGCTACTACTTTCCCCTTAATGCCATGCATCTTTAACTTATGCAGCAACCTTTTGTCTGGCACCTTGTCAAAGGCTTTCTGGAAATCCAGATATACCACATCCATTGGCTCCCCGTTATCTACCGCACTGTTAATGTCCTCAAAAAATTCCACTAAATTAGTTAGGCACGACCTGCCCTTTATGAACCCATGCTGCGTCTGCCCAATGGGACAATTTCCATCCAGATGCCTCGCTATTTCTTCCTTGATGATAGATTCCAGCATCTTCCCTACTACCGAAGTTAAGCTCACAGGTCTATAATTACCCGCTTTCTGCCTACCTCCTTTTTTAAACTGTGGTGTCATGTTTGCTAATTTCCAATCCGCCGGGACCACCCCAGAGTCTAGTGAATTTTGGTAAATTATCACTAGTGCATTTGCAATTTCCCTAGCCATCTCTTTTACCACTCTGGGATGCATTCCATCAGGGCCAGGAGACTTGTCTACCTTTAGCCCCATTAGCTTGCCCATCTCTACCTCCTTGGTGATAACAATCCTCTCAAGGTCCTCACCTGTCATAGCCTCATTTCCATCAGTCACTGGCATGTTATTTGTGTCTTCCACTGTGAAGACCGACCCAAAAAACCTGTTCAGTTCCTCAGCCATTTCCTCATCTCCCATTATTAAATCTCCCTTCTCATCCTCTAAAGGACCAATATTTACCTTAGCCACTCTTTTTTGTTGTATATATTTGTAGAAACTTTTACTATCTGTTTTTATATTCTGAGTAGGTTTACTCTCATAATCTATCTTACTCTTCTTTATACCTTTTTTAGTAGCTTTCTGTTGCTCCCTAAAGATTTCTCAGTCCTCGAGTCTCCCACTAATCTTTGCCACTTTGTATGCTTTTTCCTTCAATTTGATACTCTCCCTTATTTTCTTAGATATCCACGGTCGATTTTCCCTCTTTCTACCCTCCTTCATTTTTTTCCTTTTTGGTGGTATAAACAGGACTTCTACTTTGAAGCACCAGACAAAGTTAGAGGCTGGAGGTGAACTAAAAGACACTGAAACCTTGGAGGAGTAGTGTGGCGGCGATTCGTTGTGCTAGGCTGCATAAGTATAAGTAGTGCTATGTGTAATAAGGGGCTGTTTGGATGGCTAAAGGTAACTTTGTCTTGCAGGGAGCTGGTTAGAGGGGGGATGGGCTTTGGGGCTGGTTCTGTCTTATGGGTGTTTCTTTTTCTAAAGTGACTGGTTCTTCACTGTTTTTTCTGATGTTTGTTTACTGGGGAATGTGATGCTTTTAAAATGTTTATTCATGTGGGGAGGGAGAGAACAATAGGGAGACAGACTGCTTGGCACCAGGGGCGGGCGCTATCGGGTCAGCATGGGTCAGCTGACTCTCGGAAGCGCAGTGGGGGGTGAGCAGGTGTTAAGCTGGAGCTTGATTTGGGGGATTGCTTTTCTAGTGTTGTTGCTGGGGGGGGGGGGCGGGGAGGAGGGGGGGAGCTGTTTTGCTGACAGGGGAGTAACTGTTCCTAGGCGACAAATGGGAGATCGGGAATGGCGACTGCCCGAGTGGGGACTCGAGGAAGCGGAGGGCGCGAGCTCGAGGCTGGCCTAAAAAGGTGATGGCTAGTCAGCAGGCGAGGGAGGGGGGGTGGAAGCCCCCTGTCCAGGCTGCTCACATGGAACGTTAATGGGCTGAATGGGCCGGTCAAGAGGGCTCGCGTGTTTGCGCATTTGAGGGAACTGAAGGCGGACGTGGCAATGCTACAACAGACACACCTAAAGGTTACAGACCAGACGAGATTGAGGAAGGGGTGGGTCAGCCAAGTGTTCCACTCAGGACTGGACTCAAGACCAGGGGGGTAGTGATCTTGATCAGCAAACGAGTGGCATTCGAGGCAGGGAGAATCGTGTCAGACACGGGGGCAGGTACATAATGGTGAGTGGGAAGCTGGAGGGGGTGTGGGTGGTACTTGTGAACATATATGCTCCGAATTGGGACGATGTGGAATTTATGAGGCGGGTGTTAGGTAAGATCCCAGACTTCGAGTCACAAAACCTGATCATGGGAGGGGACTTCAACACAATCATTGATCCGGAATTGGACCGGTCAAAATCCAGGACAGGGAGGAGGCCGGCTGCGGCAAAGGAATTGAAGGGTTTATGGAACAGATGGGGAGAGTAGACCCTTGGAGGTTTGCACGGCCGAGGACGAAGGAGTTTTCCTTTTTTTCACATGTCCACAAGGTATACTCTCGCATCGACTTTTTTGTTCTGAGCAGGGTGCTAATACCGACGGTGATGGATACTGAGTATTCGGCAATCGCAGTGTCGGATCATGCCCCGCACTGGGTGGATCTACGGGTTAGTGTGGAGAGTGGGCAACGCCCGCTGTGGAGACTGGATGTGGGGTTGCTAGCGGACAAGGCGATCTGTGGGCGGGTTAACAAGTCCATCCAGAACTACCTGGAAACAAATGATACGGGGGAGATCCTGCAGCGACGGTCTGGGAAGCTTTGAAGGCAGTGGTCAGAGGGGAATTAATCGCGATACGGGCCCACAGAGAAAAGGTGGAACGGGCTGAGAGGGATAGGTTAGTGGAGGAGATACTCCAGGTGGACAGGAGATACTCGGAGGCCCCGGACGCGGGGCTACTGAGGGAGCGACGGAGGTTACAGGTGGAGTTTGGGCTGTTGAGCACAGGGAAAGCAGTGGAACAGTTGAGGAACCAAGCGGGGTGATTTATGAGTACGGGGAAAAGGCAAGCAGAATGTTGGTGCACCAGCTCAGGGAAAGAGAGGCGGCCAGGGAGATAGGTAAAGTGAAGAGTAGAGACAGTAATACTGTCCTGGACCCAGCGGGGTTGAACAAAGTGTTGAAGGACTTCTATAGTAAATTATATGAGTCGGAGCCCCCGGCTGGGGTGGAGGGGATGAAGCAGTTTTTGGATCAGTTGAGGTTCCCGAGGGTGGAGGAGGGCCTGGTGGAGGGGCTGGGAGCCTCAATTGAGATTGAGGAAATAATCTAGGGGCTGGAGGGCATGCAGTCGGGCAAGGCCCCGGGGCCTGACGGCTACCCGGTGGGAGTTTTCAGAGATATTGAGCCCACTGCTGGTGAGGACGTTTAACGAAGCAAGAGAGAAGGGAGTCCTCCCCCCAACAATGTCGCAGGCCTCGATTTCATTGATCCTGAAACGGGAGAAAGATCCGGAGCAATCCGGGTCATACAGGCCAATGTCTCTACTGAATGTGGACGCCAAACTGCTGGCTAGGATACTGGCCACAAGGATAGAGGACTGTGTCCCGGGGGTGATAGGGGAAGACCAGACGGGATTTGTTAAGGGCAGGCAACTCGAGGCCAATGTTCGAAGGCTTTTAAATGTTATTATGATGGCCTCAGAAGGAGAGGAGGTGGTGGTAGCGATGGATGCGGAGAAGGCTTTTGATCGGGTGGAGTGGATTTACCTGTGGGAGGCGCTGGGAAGGTTTGGGCTTGGTGAGGGCTTTATTAACTGGGTGCGGTTGCTCTATCAGGCACCAGTAGCGAGTGTGCGTATGAACCGGCTGAGGTCGGGGTATTTTAAACTACACAGAGGGACGAGGCAAGGGTGCCCCTCTCCCCGTTACTGTTTGCTCTGGCCATAGAGCCATTGGCCATGGCGTTAAGAGCCTCTAGGAACTGGAAAGGGCTGGTTCGGAGGAGGGGGGGGGTGGAGCACTGGGTCTCACTCTACGCAGATGACCTGCTCTGGTACATTTCGGACCCGTTGGAGGGGATGGGGGAGGTAATGCAAATCCTGGGGGAATTTGGCAATTTTTCGGGGTATAAGTTGAACATGGGGAAAAGCGAGATGTTTGCGATCCAGGCAAGAGGACAGGAGAAGAGACTGGGAGAGCTGCCGCTTAGAATGGTAGGGAAGAGCTTTCGGTATCTGGGAATCCAGGTGGCCCGGGAATAGGAGGTACTACACAAGTTAAACCTATCCCGGTTGGTAGAACAAATGGAAAGGGACTTTAAGAGATGGGGCATGCTCCCGCTATCGCTGGCGGGGAGGGTACAGACTGTGAAAATGACGGTCCTCCCCAGATTTCGGTTTGTCTTTCGGTGCCTCCCCATCTTCATCCCGAGGGCTTTTTTCAAGCGGGTGAATAAGATTATTTTGGGCTTTGTGTGGGCGGGTAAAACCCCGCGAGTGAAGAAAGTGTTGCTGGAGCGCAGTCGGGGGGAGGGTGGGCTGGCGCTGCCGAACTTCTGCAATTACTACTGGGCGGCTAATATAGCCATGATCAGGAAGTGGGTAGTGGGGGAGGAGTCGGCATGGGAGCGGATGGAGGCGGTGTCATGTAAAGACACCAGTCTGGGAGCACTGATATCGGCACCTCTTCCGTCCTCGCCGGCCCGATACTCCACAAGTCCGGTGGTGGTGGCGGCTCTGAGGATCTGGGGTAATAGAGGAGATATAAGAGACTGGAGGGAGCATCGATTTGGACCCCGATTTATAATAACCACAGGTTTGTACCGGGTAGGCTAGATGGTGGGTTCCGGAGTTGGCGGAGGGCAGGAATTAGAAGGATGGGGGATCTATTTATAGACGGGAGCATTCCCAGCTTGAAAGCCTTGGAGGATAAATATAAAATTCCAGCAGGGATTGGTTTTAGGTATTTGCAGGTGCGAGACTTCCTGAGAAAACAGATGCCGGCCTTTCCGCTTCAGCCGCCACGGGGCACACAGGATAGAGTAGTTTCCGGTACCTGGGTGGGAGAGGGGAAGGTTTCAGATATTTACCAGGAGCTTTCGGAGGCGATGGAGGAGCTCAAGGGCAAGTGGGAGGACGAGCTAGGAGGAGAGATAGAGGCGGGTCTATGGGCAGATACCCTAAGCAGGGTTAATATCTCCTCATCGTGCGCCAGGCTTAGCCTGATACAATTTAAGGTAGTCCACCGGGCACACATAACAGCGGCGAGGCTGAGCAGGTTTTTTGGGGTAGAGGACAGGTGTGCGAGCTGCGCGGGAAGCCCAGCAAATCATGTCCACATGTTTTGGGCATTCCTGAAGCTTAGAGGGTTTTGGCAGAGTTTCGCTCAGGCAATGTCCACGGTGCTAAAAACACGGGAGGTGCCGAGTCCGGTGGTGGCGATCTTTGGAGTGTCGGAAGATCCGGGAGTTCAGGGGGCGAAAGAGGCTGACGTCGTGGCCTTTGCCTCCCTGGTAGCCCAGAGACGGATCTTGTTAATGGGGAGGGACTCGAAGCCCCCGAGTGTAGAGACCTGGGTTAGTGACATGGCTGGGATTCTCAGTCTCGAGAAAACAAAGTTCTACCATGTTGATGTCATTGTTTATGTTATTTTAATTAAAATTTCAAATACCTGAATAAAATATTTTGTCGTCTGGAAGATCCCTCAAGTGCTAAACGGCGCCCGCTCGAGGTCTCCGAGGCCTGGCGGTCAGGTCCCAGGCACTGGGTAGATCCTGTGTCGCTAAGTAAGACTAACTGCTCATTTGAATATGCAAATCTGGGTCCTGAGTTCAATGGGCGGGGTCCAGATCACGATGCCTCGTGAGATCTCGTTACATCATGCGCGGCGTGACAAGGTAAATATCTCCCGCGTCGGGCACAGCCAATAGATCACGCCCCTTATCAAAAGGTGGAGCACTCTCGATGGGCCAAATGGCCAGCTCCTGCTCCTAATTCTTATGTTCATATGTGCGTATTACTGGCAGCTTCTGAGGGTGGTGGTTAGTGGTGGTGCTGAGGTTTTCGGGGAGGTTAGGGTTAGGGTTAGGGTTCCCCTTCCAATGGGAAGGGCTGTAATGACATCTTGGAGAGTTGCAGTTTCGACACCTTGCGGAGATCAGGATTAATGATAGAACTTCCTTGTGTCTTTCGACTACAGACTTTCCAAGATAAACAAGACAGCTTCACGGTGCCGCAGGACTAAACATGGCACGTCTCCGCTTTTAAAGTCTGTGTATTATCGACAAGAAATGCTTGTGCAAGAAATTAATTCATTGGGAAGGTATCAAGCACGAATGATGGAAATATCTGTTTGGTGGTCGGTGTAATAAATATAGTCAGAGGAATTCATTAACTATGCTGTAGGAGGGTAACATTAGTAATCCAGTAATCCAGAAGGGCAGCACGGTAGCACAGTGGTTAGCATTGTTGCTTCACAGCTCCAGGGTCCCAGGTTCGATTCCCGGCTTGGGTCACTCTCTGTGCGGAGTCTGCACGTTCTCCCCGTGTCTGCGTGGGTTTCCTCCGGGTGCTCCGGTTTCCTCCCACAAGTCCCGAAAGACGTGCTGTTAGGTGAATTGGACATTCTGAATTCTCCCTCTGTGACCCGAACAGGCGCCGGAATGTGGCGACTAGGGGCTTTTCACAGTAACTTCATTGCAGTCTTAATGTAACCCTACTGGTGACCGTCGTAAAGATTATCATTATTAACCCGATGCTTCTAAGGATTCGAAAACAGGAATCA
This sequence comes from Scyliorhinus torazame, assembly GCF_047496885.1. Classification (NCBI taxonomy): domain Eukaryota; kingdom Metazoa; phylum Chordata; class Chondrichthyes; order Carcharhiniformes; family Scyliorhinidae; genus Scyliorhinus; species Scyliorhinus torazame. The sequence goes on along the minus strand of NC_092738.1, from coordinate 41,522,788 downwards.
GGAACAATTGTTTGAGAAGCATCCTAAGATAAATGTTATTCTTTTATGGGACGTGGGCGTCGCTGGCCAGGCCCAGCATTAATTTCCCATCCCTAATTGCCCCTTGAGAAGGTGGTGGTGAGCTGCCTTCTTGAACCGCTGCAGTCTGTGCGGTGTAGGTACACCACTGTGCTGTCAGGGAGGGAGTTCCAGGATGTTGCCCCAGCGACAGTGAAGGAACGACGATATATTTCCCAGTCAGGATGGTGAGTGACTCGGAGGGGAACCTCCAGGTGGTGGGGTTCCCAGGTATCTGCTGCTCTTGTCCTTCTAGATGGTAGTGGTCGTGGGTTTGGAAGGTGCTGCCTAAGGAGCCTTGGTGAGTTGCTGCAGTGCATCTTGTAGACGGTACACACGGCTGCCACTGTGCGTCGGTGGTGGAGGGAGTGAATGTTTGTGGAAGGGGAGCAATCAAGTGGGGCTGCTTTGTCCTGGATGATGTTGAGCTTCTTGAGTGTTGTTGGAGCTGCACTCATCCAGGCAAGTGGAGAGTATTCCATCACACTCCTGACTTGTGCCTTGTAGATGGTGGACAGGCTTTGGGGGGTCAGGAGGTGGGTTACTCTCCGCAGGATTCGCAGCCTCTGACCTGGTCTGGTAGCCACAGTATTTATATGGCTGGGTCCAGTTCAGTTTCTGATCAATGTTAACCCCCAGGATGGTGATTGTGGGGGATCCAGCAATGGTAATGCCTGGCACTTGAGTGGCATGTTAATTGCCTTTTATGTTGTCCAGGTCTTGCTGAGTAAACAACTGCAACTGTTTATGTGAATAGACTGTTTGTATCAGATGTTACCTGTGACATATCCTTGTGGCATTAGTCAAATAAAGTGAATAAAGAGGTATGGGTTTCAATAGCTACAGATAGAAACAAAAACCAAAAGGCACTCTCGTGTGTGCAGTCTCGCTGGATCACCTGTCCTGCTCACCAATTAAATCTGGAACCGACGAGGATTTTCTGCTCACTCGGAGTCCGCCATTGCGAAGCAGAGAAGGAGGGAGTTTGATTAACGGATGAATTTTCACAATGACCAGACGACGAGCCTGTGACAGAGAGACAGGTTCGGGGGCCGGGGAAAGCAATTCATCTGGTGCGGAACCAGGGCGTGACGGAAGAGTAAAGATCTTGAAGTTGGGTTGCTGTGAGACCAATCATTCATTGTCGAGCTTCTTGAGTGTTGTTGGAGTTGCACTCGCCCAGGCAGGTGGAGAATATTTCGCTGCACTCCTGACATTTCCAAAATCTATGCTGAATATAATGTTTGAACAATCCAGTGCTGTTTTTCCCCCGATTGGATTAGGAAAGTTGTCCATTCTTTGACAAGGTGGTCAGATCTCTCTCAGTCATTCTCTTTGTTACAGGCAGGAGACAAGGTTAATTTCTGGGCATCAAAACGTTGACATTTTCTCAGTGTTAGGGCAAAGGAATTTGCTGTGCTTTAAAATTCGGTTCAGCCACCGATCATGTCTTTTCGGTTTCCAATTAACTTTCTTATCAGATTTTCTTGCAAAGCATTTGGTCAAATTCAAATGAGTGATTCCCGGACGAGCCCCCAATATCTGTTCTGTACAGGAGTGGGAGTTTGTTCAAACAAATTAATTTCTCCTCTCCCCACCCATCCATAAACAGAAAAGTGTTTTGATTTGTTTCCTTCTTTATACGCGGTGCCATATTTACCAACCCCTCGAGTGAGGGATGAGCAGTTGTGAGAGGGGGGTGAGTTTGTGTGTGAGAGAGAGGGGGGTGAGTGTGTGTGTGTGAGAGAGGGGTGAGTATGTGTGTGAGAGAGGGGGTGAGTGTGGGAGAGGGGAGTGTGTGTGTGAGAGAGGGGAGTGTGTGTGAGAGAGGGGAGTGTGTGTGAGAGAGGGGAGTGTGTGTGTGTGAGAGGGGAGTGTGTGTGTGAGAGAGGGGAGTGTGTGTGTGAGAGAGGGGAGTGTGTGTGAGAGAGGGGTGAGTGTGTGTGTGAGAGAGAGGGGGGTGAGTGTGTGTGTGTGTGAGAAAGGGGAGTGTGTGTGTGAGAGAGCGGTGAGTGTGTGTGAGAGAGGGGTTTGAGTTTGCGTGTGAGAGGGGGTGAGTGTGTGTGTGAGAGAGAGGGGGGTGAGTGTGTGTGTGTGAGAGGGGAGTGTGTGTGTGTGAGAGAGGGGTGAGTGTGTGTGAGAGAGGGGATGGAGTTTGAGTGTGAGAGGGGGTGAGTGTGTGTGTGAGAGAGAGGGGGTGAGTGTGTGTGTGTGAGAGGGGAGTGTGTGTGTGTGAGAGAGGGGTGAGTGTGTGTGAGAGAGGGGGTGAGTGTGTGTGTGTGAGGGGTGAGTGTGTGTGAGAGAGGGATGAGTGTGTGTGAGAGAGGGGTGTGTGTGAGAGAGGGGTGAGTGTGAGAGAGAGGGGGGTGAGTGTGTGTGTGTGTGAGAGAGGGGTGAGTGTGTGTGTGTGTGAGAGAGAGGGCGAAGTGTGTGTGTGAGAGAGAGGGGTAGTGTGTGTGTGTGTGTGTGAGAGAGGGGTGAGTGTGTGTGAGAGAGAGGTGACTGTGTGTGTGAGAGAGAGGAGTGTGTGTGTGAGAGAGGAGTGTGTGTGAGAGAGGGGAGCGTGTGTGTGTGAGAGGGGAGTGTGTGTGTGAGAGAGGGGAGTGTGTGTGTGAGAGAGGGGAGTGTGTGTGAGAGAGGGGTGAGTGTGTGTGTGAGAGAGAGGGGGGTGAGTGTGTGTGTGTGTGAGAAAGGGGAGTGTGTGTGTGAGAGAGCGGTGAGTGTGTGTGAGAGAGGGGTTTGAGTTTGAGTGTGAGAGGGGGTGAGTGTGTGTGTGAGAGAGAGGGGGGTGAGTGTGTGTGTGTGAGAGGGGAGTGTGTGTGTGTGAGAGAGGGGTGAGTGTGTGTGAGAGAGGGGATGGAGTTTGAGTGTGAGAGGGGGTGAGTGTGTGTGTGAGAGAGAGGGGGTGAGTGTGTGTGTGTGAGAGGGGAGTGTGTGTGTGTGAGAGAGGGGTGAGTGTGTGTGAGAGAGGGGGGTGAGTGTGTGTGTGTGAGGGGTGAGTGTGTGTGAGAGAGGGATGAGTGTGTGTGTGAGAGAGGGGTGAGTGTGTGTGAGAGAGGGGTGTGTGTGAGAGAGAGGGGGGTCGGTGTGTGTGAGAGAGGGGTGAGTGTGTGTGTGTGTGAGAGAGAGGGCGAAGTGTGTGTGTGAGAGAGAGGGGTAGTGTGTGTGTGTGTGTGTGTGAGAGAGGGGTGAGTGTGTGTGAGAGAGAGGTGACTGTGTGTGTGAGAGAGAGGAGTGTGTGTGTGAGAGAGGAGTGTGTGTGAGAGAGGGGTGTGTGTGTGAGAGAGGGGAGTGTGTGTGAGAGAGAGGGGAGTGTGAGAGAGAGGGGAGTGTGAGAGAGAGGGGAGTGTGTGTGAGAGAGGGGAGTGTGTGTGTGAGAGAGGGGAGTGTGTGTGAGAGAGAGGGGAGTGTGAGAGAGAGGGGAGTGTGAGAGAGAGGGGAGTGTGAGAGAGAGGGGAGTGTGAGAGAGAGGGGAGTGTGAGAGAGAGGGGAGTGTGTGTGAGAGAGGGGAGTGTGTGTGAGAGAGGGGAGTGTGTGTGAGAGAGAGGGGAGTGTGTGTGAGAGAGGGGTGAGTGTGTGTGAGAGAGGGGAGTGTGTGTGAGAGAGGGGAGTGTGTGTGAGAGAGGGGTGAGTGTGTGTGAGAGAGGGGAGTGTGTGTGAGAGAGGGATGAGTGTGTGTGAGAGAGGGGTGAGTGTGTGTGTGAGAGAGGGGTGTGTGTGAGAGAGAGGGGGGTGAGTGTGTGTGTGTGTGTGAGAGAGGGGTGAGTGTGTGTGTGTGTGAGAGAGAGGGCGAAGTGTGTGTGTGAGAGAGAGGGGTGAGTGTGTGTGTGTGTGTGTGTGTGTGTGTGTGTGAGAGAGGGGTGAGTGTGTGTGAGAGAGAGGTGACTGTGTGTGTGAGAGAGAGGAGTGTGTGTGTGAGAGAGGAGTGTGTGTGAGAGAGGGGTGTGTGTGTGAGAGAGGGGGGTGAGTGTGTGTGTGTGTGAGAGAGAGGAGTGTGTGTGTGAGAGAGGGGAGTGTGTGTGAGAGAGGGGTGTGTGTGTGAGAGAGGGGAGTGAGTGTGTGTGTGTGAGAGAGGGGTGAATGTGTGTGTGTGTGTGAGAGAGTGGTGAGTGTGTGTGAGAGAGAGGTGAGTGTGTGTGAGAGAGAGAGGAGTGTGTGTGTGAGAGAGGGGAGTGTGTGTGAGAGAGGGGTGTGTGTGTGAGGGGGGGTGTGTGTGAGAGAGGGGAGTGTGTGAGAGAGATGTGAATGTGTGTGAAATAGAGGGCTGTGTGTGTGAGAGAGGGTTAGTGTGTGAGGGAGAGAGGTGTGAGTGTGTGTGAGAGAGGGGTTAGTGTGTGAGAGAGGGGTTCGTGTGTGTGAGAGAGAGGGGAGTGTGTGTGAGAGAGAGGGGCGAGTGTGTGTGAGAGAGGGGTTAATGTGTGTGAGAGAGAGAGGGATGAGTGTGTCCGATGTGCGATTCAACTTTCCAGATTATTCCTCCCTTCAGTGGTTAGCACTGCTGCCTCACGCCGCCGGGGTCCCAGGTTCGATCCCGGCTCTGGGTCCCCAGGTTTGATCCCGGCTCTGGGTCACTGTCCGTGTGGAGTTTGCACATTCTCCCCGTGTCTGTGTGGGTTTCACCCCCACAACCCAAAGATGTGCAGGGTGGGTGGATTGGCCATGCTAAATTGCCCCTTAATTGGGAAAAATGAATTGGATACTCCAAATTTATAAGAAAAAAAAATGACCAAAAAAAGACTGATGTATCTTTTCCACAAGAGAACCTTTTAATTATTACCAGTTCGCCATTTCTAAAGTGGGGACTACTTCCTGGGTTGAATGTTAACGGGCCATGTGGGGGTGGTGTGGCCAGGGGTTAATGTGAGGGGACCAGGTAGCTGACTAACGTATTCGTGACTGAGGCATCTTCCTAATTCCTAATATATTCATAGATATTGCTGGAGAATATTTGTTTACATTTGATTTTTGTGTTCATGGCGAAAAAGGGGCTTCGACATTTTGAGAATGTCTGGGATTCTCCGATGCTCTTGGGAGGCCACTAAACATTCCACGGTTCGGGAAACATTGTCTCAGATTATCCATCTCCTTCTGGCCAGACTGGGTTCTCAAATGCAGATGGCCTTTGTCTCGCTCTCTTTGAAGTTGGGCTGTCGAGTTCACAGGAGGTGGTTAGTGGCTCCTCAGAGGTAACGAGATGTGGGTTTTCCAAAAACTGCCAAGTTGTCGCTGTTGTTTCGCGGTCACAGACAGTTTCAGCTATTTTAAAGGTCTTTGTTCGGTTTTTTAAGATTGTAGAGATAGCGTTGGACATATCCATGTATATTTTATTGAAGGTCCCTCTTTGCCCCTCACATCTTTCTCAGTCAACTCTATCAACTCCATCATTCTCCTTTGTTCCCTGTAGTTCCAATCTTGTTACAACTGTGTGCTTTCCCCCCTTTATCAACCTGAGAGTAGAATTTTTTTTGTTTGGGTACTTAACACCACATAAAAATAGAAGGCGGTGTAAGAATGATACAGGTTCCTCCCTGAACGTCACAGATTAAAAATAAAATGTGAGGACAGGATGTGCTGGGTCGGTGCTGGGTCCACTGTTATTTGTGATTTATATTAATGATTTGGATGAGAATTTAGGAGGCATGGTTAGTAAGTTTGCAGATGACACCAAGATTGGTGGCACAGTGGATAGTGAAGAAGGTTATCTAGGATTGCAACGGGATCTTGATCAATTAGGCCAGTGGGCCGACGAATGGCAGATGGAGTTTAATTTGGATAAATGTGAGGTGATGCATTTTGGCAGATCGAATCAGGCCAGGACCTACTCAGTTAATGGTATGGCGTTGGGGAGAGTTATAGAACAAAGAGATCTAGGAGTACAGGTTCATAGCTCCTTGAAGGTGGAGTCGCAGGTGGACAGGGTGGTGAAGAAGGCATTCGGCATGCTTGGTTTCATTGGTCAGAACATTGAATACAGGAGTTGGGACGTCTTGTTGAAGTTGTACAAGACATTGGTACGGCCACACTTGGAATACGGTGTGCAGTTCTGGTCACCCTATTATAGAAAGGATATTATTAAACTAGAAAGAGTGCAGGAGAGATTTACTAGGATGTTACCGGGACTTGATGGGCTGAGTTATAAGGAGAGGCTGGATAGACTGGGACTTTTTTCCCTGGAGCGTAGGAGGCTTAGGGGTGATCTTATAGAGGTCTATAAAATAATGAGGGGCATAGATAAGGTAGATAGTCAACATCTTTTCCCAAAGATAGGGGAGTCTAAAACTAGAGGGCATAGGTTTAAGGTGAGAGGGGAGAGATTCAGAAGGGCCCAGAGGGGCAATTTCTTCACTCAGAGGGTAGTGAGTGTCTGGAATGTGCTGCCAGAGGTAGTAGTAGAGGCGGGTACAATTGTGTCTTTTAAAAAGCATTTAGATAGTTACATGGGTAAGATGGGTATAGAGGGTTATGGGCCACGTGCGGGCAACTGGGACTAACTTAATGGTAAAAACTGGGCGGCATGGACTGGTTGGGCCGAAGGGCCTGTTTCCATGCTGTAAACTTCTATGATTCTATGATTCTATGTGTCGACTAGGCCCGCATTTCCTTGAGTATAGAAAATGAACAGGTGAACTAAAGGGGTTGTTTAAGATGATTAGGTAGGATAGAAAGAGGAACTATTCTCTCAGGGCGGGAAGGGGAGGCAGAACCTTAATATTCAAGCCAGGCTCGATCCACTCTTCCCTCTGGAAGTGAACCCCCGCCCGAGGGTTTCCTGGCGATGTGGGCTGGTTTCAATGGGAAGTCCCATTGAGAAAGCAGCGAGAGTAGAGAATCCCGTCGCCGGTGATCGGCACAGCCGAAATCTCCGTCCTCGCTAGCAGCAGTAGCGAGGCGACTCGTAACACAGAATCCCGGCCCAAGGTCTCATTGAATGGTGGAATGGCCCTCCCTATGCTCTGCAAAGATTTATCCTTTGATGTCAAGCTTGTTTTTTAGGTGTCAAAATGATCTTTCTGTTACATCATCAGGTGGCTGACCACACAGGGAAATATATATAAGTTTTAAGACTGTGATGGGCCATTTTAACCCGTGTTCATAGGGTGTGAGCCTCACTGTCTGGGCCCAGCATTTGTTGCTCATCCCTAATTTCCCCCTGAGAGGTTGGTGGTGAGCTGTATTCTTGCAGTCCAAGTTCCAAGGGGGAAGGGGATGGGATAGTGGGGCTGTCACTGGAAATATGCCGTCCTTACCCGATCTGGCTTACATGTGATTCCAGACCCACAGCAATGTGGTTGACTCTTAACTGGCCCCTCAAGGGCAATTAGGGATGGGCAATAAATGCTGGCACAGCCTGCGACGCCCATGTCTTATTAATGAGCATTTAAAGAAATTAACTTTGTATTTATGGCCTCCTCATTGTAGACACTTCAACGACTGGAGCCAGTCTGCTTCCTTGGTCATTTACAAAACATCGTGGGCAAGATCTTCCAACTGTTCAGGGCAGTGGGATCTTCCAGCCCCGCCCATGGCGCACCCCCACCGCGGGTTTCCTGCGGCATGGGATGGATTCGATGGGAAACACCATTGACCAGAAGGAACATGGCGCGGGAAGGCCACAGAATCTCACCTGTTGCCGAATAATAAAACTCCCCAATTTGTCAAGTCTAATTTTTCCACAATCTGCCCCTCAATGCCTGGCATTGGTGAGACGTTGCATCCACCATCACGGCAGTACTGCCGCATGTACAACGGATACATTGCTCTTTATCTGTAATCCAGGAATAACATTCTCGAATAAATGGCCATCACAGAGTGGAGGTTTCGTATTTTCCTTCCCAGGGAAACGTGAAGCAAGTCAGCCTGGTTTGCTGTCGCTCACCAGCTATTCAACAATCACAGGGAAACAATTGGAAAGGATCTGAATGGAGGGTGGGTCATTACTCTTTCAGCTGTGGAAGGGTGGGGTACACGAGGGCAGGAAAGGAGATTGTTAAAAGAGGGAGAGAAGTTTCGATAAGTTGGAAGCCTTCCCAAAAAAAAAAATCAGCCTGGGGTAATTTTTTAAGCAGATTCAAATATAAATCTCTTTCAGCACAGACAAGGACTGACACAAGGGTCAGCACTCTGAGGACATGGGTCAAAGATAATTGGCAACAGAGCCAGAGGGGAATTGAGGAGAAATTATTTTACGCAACAATGTGCTGTGAGCTGGAAAGCCGGAAAAAGCGGTGGCAGGAGATTGGTTAATAACCTTCAAAATACTTGAAACGGAGAAATTTAGATTCAGATTTTATTGTCACGTGTACCGAGGGACAGTGAAAAGTATTGTTCTGTGTACAGTCCAGGCAGATCGTTCCATACATGAAAAACATGGACATACGATAGATACACAATGTAAATACACAGGCATCGGGTGAAGCATACAGAGTGTAGTACTGCTCGGTAAAGAAGATGTGTGGAGTCTGGTGACAGTGGGGAAGAGGCTGTTTTTGAGTCTGTTCGTGCGTGTTCTCAGAATTCTGTATCTCCTGCCCGATGGAAGAAGTTGGAAGAGTGAGTAAGCCGGGTGGGAGGGATCTTTGATTATACTGCCCGCTTTCCCCAGGCAGCGGGAGGTGTAGATGGAGTCAATGGATGGGAGGTAGGTTTGTGTGATGGACTGGGCGGTGTTCACGACTCTCTGAAGTTTCTTGCGGTCCTGGGCCGAGCAGTTGCCATACCAGGCTGTGATGCAGCCCGATAGGATGCTTTCTATGGTACATCTGTAAAAGTTGGTAAGAGTCAATGTGGACATGCCGAATTTCCTTAGTTTCCTGAGGAAGTATAGGCGCCGTTGTGCTTTCTTGGTGGTAGCGTCGACGTGGGTGGACCAGGACAGATTTTTGGAGATGTGCACCCCTAGGAATTTGAAACTGCTAACCATCTCCACCTCGGCCCCGTTGATGCTGACAGGGGTGTGTACAGTACTTTGCTTCCTGAAGTCAATTACCAGCTCTTTAGTTTTGCTGGCATTGAGGGAGAGATTGTTGTCGCTACACCACTCCACTAGGTTCTCTATCTCCCTCCTGTATTCGGACTCATCGTTATTTGAAATCCGACCCATTACGGTCGTGTCAACAGCAACTTCGAGATGGAGTTGGAGCCAAATGTGTCCTCACAGTTGTATGTGTACAGGGAGTATCATAGGGGGCTAAGTACACAGCCTTACGGGGCACCCGGTGATAGGAGCTGGGAATAAGCAGGGGGAATTGGAGACAAAATGCCAACATAGACATGATGGGCCAAATGGCCTCTTTCTCTGTGTGACATGTTCCTGTGAGCCAGCTCTCCACTCTGTGTGATATGTGCTTCTGCCAGGTCTGGTTATTCTATTCGCTGTGGTCGCCTCCACAATAGAGAGTATGGTGATCCACTGTAATAGGAGATGTAAGGTAGGACCTGCCCTCCAGGTTCGCCGGTAGCTCCTGCCGGCTGGCTCCGCCCACGGAGAACTGTATAAATATGAATGACCTCCAGTGCCCTGCCATTTCGCCAGCTGCAGCAGGAGGCCACGCATCTGACTGTAATAAAGCCACAGTTGTACCCAACTTTAGTCTTTGTGCAATTGATCGCGCCTCAGAGAGATGAAACGGGGATTGGTTTTGCCTCCATTCAGTCCCTCAGCTTCTGGTCAGCCGGCATTTTAATTCACCACCCCACCCCCATTCTGACCTCTCTGTCGGCCCCCAACCCTGTTCTACTGAAGCTCAAACTAAACTGAGGAACAGCCCCTGATCCTTGAATGAGGCACTTTACAACCCTCCAGTGTAACCAGGAGTTCAACCATTTCAGACCCCAACCTCAGCTCCCACATATTTTGGATGGTGATGATTCCAATTTGACTCATTTTCACCCTCTCCAGACGCACCCTTTGTCTCTTTACTGGTCCCATTACCTCTTCCTTTTGTCATTTACCTTCTCCTGCCCTCCACCCTATCACAGACCATCCCCTCCCTCCCCCCAACCCGCCCCCCCCCTTTCTCTGCCTCTGTACCTGCTCAACACTTGTTCCATCTCGAAATTGTCTCAGTTCTGACAAAAGGGTCTTTGAACTGAAACATCAGGCGGGATTCTCCAGCTCTGTCATCCCGTTGAAGGTTTCCACAATCCGCGGAATTTTACGGTTGTCGTAATGCAGTTGGGACCATCGCCAATCTACAGCCCTCCGATCCCGTGTGGGACTCTGATTCTTTATTGCACTGAAGGAGGAAAGACAAATAGTGTTTTGATCAGGGCAGTATTCTGTGTGAATAGTGGAGCATATTTTAATGGCGTAACAATACATTTTGATACCAATCGTGGTCAATACCAATGGACACCAAAGATGTAGGTATGGGAGTCTGGGAGGGGGAATACGATGTCCTTGAATAAATTTAAATTTGTCACTATCGTCCCTGCTTCCACCACCTCCTCCGGTAGCGAGTTCCAGGCACCCACTACCCTCTGCGTAAAAAACTTGCCTCGTACATCTCCTCTAAACCTTGCCACTCTCACGTTAAACCTATGCCCCCTAGTAATTGACCCCTCTACCCCAGGGAAAAGCCTCTGACTATCCACTCTGTCTATGCCCCTCATAATTTTGTAGACCTCTATCAGGTCTCCCCTCAACCTCCTTCGTTCCAGTGAGAACAAACCGAGTTTATTCAACCGCTCCTCATAGCTTATGCCCTCCATACCAGGCAACATTCTGGTAAATCTCTTCTGCACCCTCTCCAAAGCCTCCACATCCTTCTGGTAGTGTGGCGACCAGAATTGAACACTATACTCCAAGTGTGGCCTAACTAAGGTTCTATACAGCTGCAACATGACTTGCCAATTCTTATACTCAATGCCCCGGCCAATGAAGGCAAGCATGCCGTATGCCTTCTTGACTACCTTCTCCACCTGTGTTGCCCCTTTCAGTGACCTGTGGACCTGTACTCCCAGATCTCTTTGACTTTCAATAATCTTGAGGGTTCTACCATTCACTGTATATTCCCTACCTGCATTAGACCTTCCAAAATGCAATACCTCACATTTGTCCGGATTAAACTCCATCTGCCATCTCTCCGCCCAAGTCTCCAAACAATCTAAATCCTGCTGTATCCTCTGACAGTCCTCATCGCTATCCACAATTCCACCAACCTTTGTGTCGTCTGCAAACTTACTAATCAGACCAGTTACATTTTCCTCCAAATCATTTATATATACTACAAACAGCAAAGGTCCCAGCACTGATCCCTGTGGAACACCACTGGTCACAGCCCTCCAATTAGAAAAGCATCCCTCCATTGCTACCCTCTGCCTTCTATGGCCTAGCCAGTTCTGTATCCACCTTGCCAGCTCACCCCTGATCCCGTGTGACTTCACCTTTTGTACTAGTCTACCATGAGGGACCTTGTCAAAGGCCTTACTGAAGTCCATATAGACAACATCCACTGCCCTACCTGCATGAATCATCTTAGTGACCTCGAAAAACTCTATCAAGTTAGTGAGACACGACCTCCCCTCAACAAAACCATGCTGCCTCTCACTAATACGTCCATTTGCTTCCAAATGGGAGTAGATCCTGTCTCGAAGAATTCTCTCCAGTAATTTCCCTACCACTGAAGTAAGGCTCACCGGCCTGTAGTTCCCTGGATTATCCTTGCTACCCTTCTTAAACAGAGGAACAACATTGGCTATTCTCCAGTCCTCCGGGACATCCCCTGAAGACAGCGAGGATCCAAAGATTTCTGTCAAGGCCTCAGCAATTTCCTCTCCAGCCTCCTTCAGTATTCTGGGGTAGATCCCATCAGGCCCTGGGGACTTATCTACCTTAATATTTTTTAAGACACCCAACACCTCGTCTTTTTGGATCTCAATGTGAACCAGGCTATCTACACACCCTTCTCCAGACTCAACATCTACCAATTTCTTCTCTTTGGTGAATACTGATGCAAAGTATTCATTTAGTACCTCACCCATTTCCTCTGGCTCCACACATAGATTCCCTTGCCTATCCTTCAGTGGGCCAACCCTTTCCCTGACTACACTCTTGCTTTTTATGTACGTGTAAAAAGCCTTGGGATTTTCCTTAACCCTATTTGCCAATGACTTTTCGTGACCCCTTCTAGCCCTCCTGACTCCTTGCTTAAGTTCCTTCCTACTTTCCTTATATTCCACGCAGGCTTCGTCTGTTCCCAGCCTTTTAGCCCTGACAAATGCCTCCTTTTTATTTTTGACGAGGCCTACAATATCTCTCGTTATCCAAGGTTCCCGAAAATTACCGTATTTATCCTTCTTCCTCACAGGAACATGCCGGTCCTGAATTCCTTTCAACTGACACTTGAAAGTCTCCCACATGTCAGATGTTGATTTGCCCTCAAACATCCGCCCCCAATCTATGTTCTTCAGTTCCCGCCTAATATTGTTATAATTAGCCTTCCCCCAATTTAGCGCATTCATCCTAGGACCACTCTTATCCTTGTCCACCAGTACTTCAAAACTTACTGAATTGTGGTCACTGTTACCGAAATGCTCCCCTACTGAAACATCTACCACCTGGCCGGGCTCATTCCCCAATACCAGGTCCAGTACCGCCCCTACCCTAGTTGGACTGTCTACATATTGTTTTAAAAAGCCCTCCTGGATGCTCCTTACAAACGCCGCCCCGTCTAAGCCCCTGGCACTAAGTGAGTCCCAGTCAATATTGGGGAAGTTGAAGTCTCCCATCACCACAACCCTGTTGTTTTTACTCTTTTCCAAAATCTGTCTACCTATCTGCTCCTCTATCTCCCGCTGGCTGTTGGGAGGCCTGTAGTAAACCCCCAACATTGTGACTGCACCCTTCTTATTCCTGATCTCTACCCATATAGCCTCACTGCCCTCTGAGGTGTCCTCCCGCAGTACAGCTGTGATATTCTCCCTAACCAGTAGCGCAACTCCGCCTCCCCTTTTACATCCCTCTCTATCCCGCCTGAAACATCTAAATCCTGGAACGTTTAGCTGCCAATCCTGCCCTTCCCTCAACCAGGTCTCTGAAATGGCAACAACATCATAGTTCCAAGTACTAATCCAAGCTCTAAGTTCATCTGCCATACCCGTAATACTTCTTGCATTAAAACATATGCACTTCAGGCCACCAGACCCGCTGTGTTCAGCAACTTCTCCCTGTCTGCTCTGCCTCAGAGCCCCACTGTCCCTATTCCCTAGTTCTCCCTCAATGCTCTCACCTTCTGACCTATTGCTCCCGTGCCCACCCCCCTGCCATACTAGTTTAAATCCTCCCGTGTGACACTAGCAAACCTCGCGGCCAGGATATTTATGCCTCTCCGGTTTAGATGCAACCCGTCCTTCTTATATAGGTCACACCTGCCCCGGAAGAGCTCCCAGTGGTCCAGATAACGGAAACCCTCCCTCCTACACCAGCTGTTTAGCCACGTGTTTAGCTGCTCTCTCTTCCTATTTCTAGCCTCACTGGCACGTGGCACAGGGAGTAATCCCGAGATTACAACCCTAGAGGTCCTGTCTTTTAACTTTCTGCCTAGCTCGCTGAACTCCTGCTGCAGGACCTCATGCCCCTTCCTGCCTATGTCGTTAGTACCAATATGTACAACGACCTCTGCCTGTTTGCCCTCCCCCTTCAGGATGCCCTCTACCCGTTCGGAGACATCCTGGACCCTGGCACCAGGGAGGCAACATACCATCCTGGAGTCTCTTTCACGTCCACAGAAGCGCCTATCTGTGCCCCTGACTATAGAGTCCCCTATTACTATTACTCTTCTGCGCTTTGACCCTCCATTCTGAACATCAGAGCCAGCCGTGGTGCCACTGCTCTGGCTGCTGCTGTTTCCCCTGATAGGCTATCCCCCCCGACAGTATCCAAAGGGGTATACCTGTTCGAGAGGGGGACAACCACAGGGGATTCCTGCACTGACTGCCTGCCCTTTCTGGTGGTCACCCATTTCTCTGCCTGCACCTTGGGTGTGACCACATTTACATAACTGCGATCTATGACACTTTCCGCCACCTGCATGCCCCTAAGTGCATCCAATTGCTGCTCCAACCGAACCATGCGGTCTGTGAGGAGCTCCAGTTGGGTGCACTTTCTGCAGATGAAGCCATCCGGGACGCTGGAAGCCTCCCGGACCTGCCACATCTCACAGTCAGAGCACTGCACCCCTCTAACTGACATTGTGTCAATTAATTAAAATTAAAAGTTAAAAAAAAAAAATTTTTTAATATATTTTTTTTAATTTTCAAAGTTACTGTTAACTATCTGTTTCCTAGCACTAGATTTCTAATAGAAATGCGAAAGCTAAGTATAGTACTCTCCGATCTCTGGCTTAGATACCCCTCTAAATTATAATTAAGTAATTATGTTTAATTAGTTACCAATGCTTAATTTTTTTAATTTAGTGTAGATTCCCAACCAGCCACTCGGGTAACAGCTTTTCTGTGATGTCACTTCAGTTTCCCCCCGACACACACAATTTGAAAAAGGTATAAAAGTAAAAATGAGTAAAAATCACTTACTTACCTTCTTACCTTCTGAGTGTCTTAGATGTTCTCAGGTTCTCTCCCTGACAGAGACTGCTCCTCCTCCTCCGAACGGCTCCCGAAACTAGGCCGCGATCTTTTTAAATCTCCGCTCCGACTCGCAGCTCCTGCGCTTTTTAAATCTCCCGCGCTGTTTTCACCGTCCCAGCTCACTCACCTCCCGCGCTGTTTTCAGAGTCCTGGCTCCCTCAGCTCCCGCGCTGTTTTCAATGTCCCGGCTCACTCAGCTCTCGCGCTGTTTTCACTGTCCCGGCTCACTCACCTCCCGCGCTGTTTTCACTGTCCCGGCTCACTCACCTCCCGCGCTGTTTTCAATGTCCCGGCTCACTCAGCTCTCGCGCTGTTTTCAGAGTCCTGGCTCCCTCAGCTCCCGCGCTGTTTTCAGAGTCCTGGCTCACTCACCTCCCGCGCTGTTTTCACTGTCCCGGCTCACTCAGCTCTCGCGCTGTTTTCAGAGTCCTGGCTCCCTCAGCTCCCGCGCTGTTTTCAATGTCTCCTGTGACCAGAGAAGATTTTCAAATCTTCTCTGGTCACAGGAGAGGTGCTTGAGGACTAATGTGGTTACATTACTCAAACCAGGAAATTACAGGCCAGTGAGTCCAACTTCAGTGTGAGGGACAGAGTTAACTTCCACTTGGGGAGGCAAAGATTAATGAAGGATAGTCAGCATGATTTTGTCAAAGGGAGATCATGTCTAACAAATTTGATTGAATTTTTCGAGGAGGTGATTAGGTGTGTAGATGAGGGTAGAGTAGTTGATGTAGTCCACATGGACGGCAATAAGGTTTTTGACAAGGTCTCGCATGGGAGACTGGTCAAGGAGGTAAGAGCCCAGGAGATCCAGGGCAATTTGGCAAATTGGATCCAAAATCGGCTGAGTGACAGGAGGCAGAGGGAGATGGTTGAAGGTTGTTTTTGTGAAGCCTGCATCCAGTGGTGTTCCGCAGGGATCAGTGCTGGGGCCTCTGTTGTTTGCAGTGTACATCAATGATCTGGGCATGAATGTGGGAGGTATGATCAGTAAGTTCACAGATGACACAAAAGCCAGTGGCGAGGTAAATAGTGAGGAGCAAGGCCTGAGATTACAGGACGATATGGACTGGCTGGTTCCCGGGCTGGCAGAACAGTGGCAAATGGAATTTAACTCTGAAAAGTGGGAGGACGAACAAGGCAAGGGAATAGACAATGAATGGGAGGAGCCTGGGAAATAGAGGATCAGAGGGACCTTTGGGTGCACATCCATGGGCAGCAGGACAGGTAGATATGGTAGCTAAGAAGGCACTTGGATACTTGCCTTTATTAACTGAGGCGAGCAGGGAGGTTATGATGGAGCTGTATAAAACACTGGGTGGAACATAAGAACTAGGAGCAGGAGTAGGCCATCTGGCCCCTCGAGCCTGCTCCGCCATTCAGTGAGATCATGGCTGATCTTTTGTGGACTCAGCTCCACTCTCCGGCCCATACACCATAAACCTTAATACCTTTATTCTTCAAAAAACTATCTATCTTTATCTTAAAAACATTTAATGAAGGAGCCTCTACTGCTTCACTGGGCAAGGAATTCCATAGATTCACAACCCTTTCGGTGAAGAAGTTCCTCCTAAACTCAGTCCTAAATCTACTTCCCCTTATTTTGAGGCTATGTCCCCTAGTTCTGCTTTCACCCGCCAGTGGAAACAACCTGCCCGCATCTATCCTATCTGTTCCCTTCATAATCTTATATGTTTCTATAAGATCCCCCCTCATCCTTCTAAATTCCAACGAGTACAGTCCCAGTCTACTCAACCTCTCCTCGTAATCCAACCCCTTCAGCTCTGGGATTAACTGAGTGAATCTCCTCTGCACACCCTCCAGTGCCAGTAGGTCCTTTCTCAGGTAAGGAGACCAAAACTGAACACAATACTCCAGATGTGGCCTCACTAACACCTTATACAATTGCAGCAGAACCTCCCTAGTTTTAAACTCCATCCCTCTAGCAATGAAGGACAAAATTCCATTTGCCTTCTTAATCACCTGTTGCACCTGAAAACCAACTTTTTGTGACTCATGCACTAGCAAACCCAGGTCTCTCTGCACAGCAGCATGTTTTAATATTTTATCATTTAAATAATAATCCCTTTTGCTGTTATTCCTACCAAAATGGATAACCTCCCATTTGTCAACATTGTATTCCATCTGCCAGACCCTAGGCCACAGTTGGAGGACTGTGTGCAGTTCTAGTCGCCACACTATTATTAAGTAAGTAAATGTAAAGTCGCCATAGTCCCAGATGTCCGTGGGCTGCTTTCCCCTTTGAGGGGGAGAGCTGGCTGGTGGTGGTTTAACCTGAGGGTCACCACACCTCAGGGTGAGGGTCAAGGTTGAGAAGGCTTCAATAATAACCTCAGCCGGTACGGGGAACTGAACCCACGCTGCTGGCCTCGCTCTGCATCACAAACCAGCTGTCCAGCCAACTGAGCTAAACCGGGTGCCGCATATAGGATGTGATTGCAATCGAGAGGGTGCAGGTCACCAGGATGTTGCTTGGGCTGGAGCGTTTCAGCTTTTAAGAGAGGCTGGTTAGGCTGGGGTTGTTTTCGACATCTGGAGGCAGCAGGACGGGTAGATGGTTAAGTAGGCATATGGGATGCTTGTCTTGATTAGCCAAGGCCTAGGGAGGTTACGATGGAGCTGTATAAAACACTCGTAGGCCACAGCTAGAGGACTGTGTGCAGCTCTAATCGCCACACTATAGGAAGGAACAGTACACCCCAGTCCAACGCCGGCATCACCACATTATAGGAAGGAAGTGATTGGATTAGAGAGGGTGCAGAGGAGATTCACAGAATGATGCCCAGGATGGAGCGTTTCAGCTTTTGAGAGAGGCTGGGGTTGTTTTCCTCAGAGTAGAGAAGACTGAGGGGCAACCCGATTGAGATGTATAAAATTATGAGGGGCATGGACAGGGAGGAGTTTTTCCCCTTAGCGGAGGGGGTCAATGACCAGGGGGCATAGATTTTAAGGTAAGGGGCAGGAGGTTTCGAGGGGATGTATAGGACTTTGGTTAGGCCACATTTGGAATACTGCATGCAGTTCTGGTCGCCACATTACCAGAAGGATGTGGATGCTTTAGAGAGGGTGCAGAGGAGGTTCACCAGGATGTTGCCTGGTATGGAGGGTGCTAGCTATGAAGAAAGGTTGAGTAGATTAGGATTGTTTTCGTTGGAAAGACGGAGGTTGATGGGGGACCTGATTGAGGTCAACAAAATTATGAGAGGTCTGGACAGGGTGGATAGCAACAAGCTTTTTCCAAGAGTGGGGGTGTCAATTACAAGGGGTCACGATTTCAAGGTGAGAGGGGGAAAGTTTAAGGGAGCTGTGCGTGGAAAGTTTTTTACGCAGAGGGTGGTGGGTGCCTGGAACGCTTTGCCAGCGGAGGTGGTAGAGGCGGGCACAATAGCATCATTTAAGATGCATCTAGACAGATATATGAACGGGCGGGGAACAGAGGGAAGTAGATCCTTGGAAAATAGGCGACAGGTTTAGATAAAGGATCTGGATCGGCGCAGGCTGGGAGGGCCGAAGGGCCTGTTCCTGTGCTGTACTTTCCTTTGTTCTTTGATGGGAGGAAAAACCTTTTCACCCAGAACTGCCTGAAAGGGTGATAGAGGCGGGATCCCTCACAACATTTAAGAAGTATTTAGATGAGCACTTGAAATGCCACAGCACACAAACTACGGAGCAAGTGCTGCAAGAAGGGATTAGAGTAGATCGATGCTCGATGGCCAACACAGACACAATGGGCTGCAGGGCCTCTTTCAATGCTGTAAAACTCTATGACGGGCAGCACGGTAGCATTGTGGATAGCACAATTGCTTCACAGCGCCAGGGTCCCAGGTTCGATTCCGGCTTGGGTCACTGTCTGTGCGGAGTCTGCACGTTCTCCCCGTGTGTGCGTGGGTTTCCTCCAGGTGCTCCGGTTTCCTCCCACTGTCCAAAGATGTGCAGGTTAGGTGGATTGGCCATGATAAATTGCCCTTAGTGTTCAAAATTGCCCTTAGTGTTGGGTGGGGTTACTGGGTTATGGGGATAGGGTGGAGGTGTTGACCTTGGGTTGGGCGCTCTTTCCAAGAGCCGGTGCAGACTCGATGGGCCGAATGGCCTCCTTCTGCACTGTAAATTCTATGAAATCTATGACTCTATGTCTGCCAGAAGCATTTTAAATTTGTTTGCCAAATTCAGTAAGGACAAAGGATAACGATACCACATTAGTCCTGAAATGCAACTGCTTGCTGCTGTTCCAGGGAGCTTCACAGACAGATGAACAGGAGCAGCTTAATACTTAAGCTTAGAAATTCCGCTTGACATTAGGGGCATGGCGCCTGACATTCCATTGTCCGCTATTTTAATAGAAGCGTTAACCCCTTTCATGTCAACGTACTTAGGCCTCTTCTAGTGCAAGAATGTTAAATGAATGAATGGGAATGGATTCAATCGTTAAGGGAAATGGATATTGAATTGAAAAGGAGAACATTTGTCAGGTTACAAGGAGCAGGCACAGGGGTGGCACGTATTGCATAGCTCTTTTCGAGGCGTTGCCGCAGAGAGGACGGGCTGTCTGATTCTATGTACAAAACTTTGGTGAGGCCACATTTGGAGTACTGTGTACAGTTCTGGTCGCCTCATTTTAGGAAGGATGTGGAAGCTTTGGAAAAGGTGCAAAGAAGATTTACCAGGATGTTGCCTGGAATGGAGAGTAGGTCTTACGAGGAAAGGTTGAGGGTGCTAGGCCTTTTCTCATTAGAACGGAGAAGGATGAGGGGCAACTTGAGAAAGGTTTATAAGATGATCAGGGGAATAGATAGAGTAGACAGTCAGAGACTTTTTCCCCGGGTGGAACAAACCATTACAAGGGGACATAAATTTAAGGTGAATGGTGGAAGATATAGGAGGGATATCAGAGGTAGATTCTTTACCCAGAGAGTAGTGGGGGGCATGGAATGCACTGCTTGTGGAAGTAGTTGAGTCGGAAACATTAGGGACCTTCAAGCAGCTATTGGATAGGTACATGGATTACGGTAGAATGATATAGTGTAGATTAATTTATTCTTAAGGGCAGCATGGTAGCATTGTGGATAGCACAATTGCTTCACAGCTCCAGGGTCCCAGGTTCGATTCCGGCTTGGGTCACTGTCTGTGCGGAGTCTGCACATCCTCCCCGTAGTTTCCTCCGGGTGCTCCGGTTTCCTCCCACAGTCCAAAGATGTGCAGGTTAGGTGGATTGGCCATGATAAATTGCCCTTCGTGTCCAAAATTGCCCTTAGTGTTGGGTTGGGTAGGGTTACTGGGTTATGGGGATAGGGTGGAGGTGTTGAGTTTGGGTAGGGTGTTCTTTCCAAGAGCCGGTGCAGACTCGATGGGCCGAATGGCCTCCTTCTGCACTGTAAATTCAATGATAATCTATGATTAATCTAGGACAAAGGTTCGGTGCGGCGTCGTGGGCCGAAGGGCCTGTTCTGTGCTGTATTTTTCTGTGTTCTATGTTCATACTATGCCCCATTTTAGCTAGACTGAACTACTTGTCAGCATACAAGGTAATTGTCAGCTATGGCACTGACGTATGATGATTCAATTTGTAGCTCATTAAATATCAAAATTGAAAAAAACAAATGAAAAGAAATGTGATGGAAGTCCTTGCGTTTCCAGTTAGATAACCCCTCTCCTTTCCCTGTCAATAGTAATGTTAACTCCTTGCTGGAAATCACTTCTCAGCTTAATCCATGGAGATTCTGCTCCCTTAACAACCCCGTTTTACAACTTTTGACTATTTACTAAGCTATACGCTTCAAAAGCTTTCCCCCCAATCAGCGCCATTCTACATTGGTACTCCATCGAAGGGGCAGTGCTGAAGTCCAGGAATACAAAATATAGTGCATGAGACATAGGGGCAGAATTAGGCCATTCAGCCCATCGAGTCTGCTCCGTCATCTATCATGGCTGATAGACAGGGGCAGCATGGTAGCACAGTGGTTAGCACTGTGGCTTCACAGCTCCAGGGTCCCAGGTCTGATTCCCCGCTGGGTCACTGTCTGTGCGGAGTCTGCACGTTCTCCCCATGTCTGCGTGGGTTTCCTCCGGGTGCTCCGGTTTCCTCCCACAAGTCCCGAAAGACGTGCTGTTGGGTGAATTGGACATTCTGAATTCTCCCTCCGTGTACCCGAACAGGTGCCGGAATGTGGCGACTAGGGGATTCTCACAGTAACTTCATCGCAGTGTTAATGTAAGCCTACTTGTGACAATAAAGATTATTATCAGTGCCATTTTTCAAGTGGCACATTAAAACTGAAGCAGTCTTCCATCTGCAGTGGATTGAACAGATCCCACGGCACTATTTCGAGGAGAATGCTGGGGAGTTCTCCTTGGGATACCTTGTGCTCACGAAAGATGTTTCTGCCGAAACCTGACTTATGACCTGGTCTTGAGCTTCAAGTGCTCGATGGAGCTGCTTCAGAGGCTAGTTGGTGCACACTCTGTCTCACAGAGCATAGAATCCAGCCTGTAGAGATGAGCGTGTGGCCCTTTTAAATGCACAGCAATGAGCAACCTGAGTTGATTAAAAGCCATTTAATTTTGCAAAGCTAAACTGGGAAGCTTCCAGAATGATTTTGACATTGATGGGCTGTTTTGGTCTTGGAGCTGTGCAAAATGCCATCTGTCCCATTCGATGTCAATTCTCTCAGGAATGCCGGCCAAGTTCCCGTCTCTGATGAATTGTTTTTCTTTCAAAAATTGAAGCCGAATTGATATCAGGTACCCGACATATCTCAGGGTGTGACTCAGTGGCTTGAGTTGGAACTTCCAAAACAGGAACAAATGAATAGATTGCTGCTGAAAATTAGCTATGTTCTCTTTCCCCAGTCTTATCTGGTCAAAGTCAGGACACAAATATGAGAAAAGGGGGGCGGGATTGTCTCATCCGACGGCGGGTCGGAGAATCGGCGGGCGGGGCGCGAATCGCACGACGCTGGTCCGCCGATTCTCCGGTGAGCGGTTGGCGCGGCGCCAGTCGGGGGCCGCTCTACGCGGCACCCCGGCGATTCTCCGCCCGGGATGGGCCGAGTGGCCAGCCAAAAACGCCCGAGGCCCGCCGGCAGGAGCTTGCCGTCCATCCTGCGGTGGGCAGCCTGGTGGGGGGGCCGACGCCAGAGGGGGGGGAGGGGCTCCACCTGGCCTGCCCCGCGATCGGGGCCTACCAATCGGCGGGCCGGCTTCTCGGGCTGGGGGCCACTTTTGCTCCGCGCCGGCCCCTGTAGCCCTACGCCGTGTTGCGTCAGGGAGAAGGAATCCACCGCGCATGCACGCAATCTCGCCTGTCGCACCGCGCATGCGCAGACCCGCGGCGCACATTTCAGGGCGGTATCGGCAGCTGGAGCGCCGTGGGTCACTCCAGCGCCGTGCTGGCCTCCTGAAGGGCTCAGAATCGCTGCTCCTGGGGGCCTGTTGATGCCGTCGTGAAACGCGATGCTGTTTACGACGGTGTCAACACATAGCCCCAGGATCAGAGAATCCTCCCAGGTTATTGGGAAGTTGTAGCATTCACCTTATTTTTACTTATTCTTTCTTGTGAATGAATCCTGGGGTGCAGTTTACCAACCTCGTCCCGCCCAATTTGAAATGAAATGAAAATCGCTTATTGTCACAAGTAGGCTTCAAATGAAGTTACTGTGAAAAGCCCCTAGTCGCCACATTCCGGCGCCTGTTCGGGGAGGCTGGTACGGGAATTGAACCGTGCTGCTGGCCTGCCTTGGTCTGCTTTCAAAGCCAGCGAGTTAGCCCTGTGCTAAACAGACATTTGGTGATGTCTCGAGATTCCTGAAGCTCGGGAGGCCTCGTGAGATTTATCCGAACCTCAAGAGACATCACGATCGGGATGTTGCCCTCACTGGGTGACATCTGGGCTCATTTAAACATCACCCGGGAAGAACAGCCTCGCCAGCAAGGCCTGGACCAGTTGCTGTTTAATACTGGTCCATACAAAGTGGACCTGGCATAATGGTACTTGGGGGGGGGGGGGGGGAGGGGTCTCCTGGAGACCCATGGGTGGTTGGGGACAGGGAAGGGTGGCCTCCTGTCTCTTCCTCTGCCACCTGGGCACTGCTAGCCTGGTTGAGCCAGTTCCAGGGTGCCCAGGTGCCATGATGGCACTGCCAAGGGTCTGGGCTTCAAGGGGGAATGAGGGGGGAGTATGAAGGGTGTGTGTGGGGGTGGGGGGGGGGGGGTAAAGGGCGGATATGAAGGGGCCTCATAAAGGTTGGGGAGGTTAAGGATAGGGGCCCTGAACAAGGGGGGAGCCCTCAACGTCCCCAGAATGGGATGTTCTCACTGAGAGGGTGTGGGGTAATGGCCATGTGTGTGTGTGTGTGTGTGGGGGGGGGGGGGTGATATTACCTGTGGGTGAGGGATGAGAGGTGCCCTGAGGCTCGCCCTAGAGATCGGGGCACCCTTTCAAATTGGCGGCCCGATCTCTGAGCAGCCGGTCTGGCCGACGAACTCAGCTCCTCAGTGCTGAAAACATTTCTAAGTGAGGGCTGGATGGGGGGGGGGGGTAACTCCCCTAGGCCAAAAAATAGACTTAGGGCCCAATCTCAGCAAATTGCAACAGAGTCTTGTGTCGAGCATGTTTCACCGGGTGTTTCCCGTCACTCACAGCGGCTAGAAAGACCGCGCTATCTGACGGGAATGCCCGTTTCCACCACTCAGGAGGACCGCTCGCCGGAACAGCTCAGAGCAGAAGGAGATCAGCACGCCATTTTTGAATGGCTGCCGTTCAGGTGGCACTGCCAGGGCGCCAGAGGGCTACCACCTGGGGGCCTCTGATCCCCTTGCAGATCAACTCCCCAAATGCCGTTCTGTCTGGCTGAAGCCTCTGAGGTAAAGGGCTTTGATCCCAGGGCCTCAGCGAGTGTATGTTAGAGTTTATTTGCTGTCCCGCTCTAACATCCAGATAATGATCCCATCCACCATAGGCGGTATTCTGATTGCGACGCCCATGAGATCCATGATAAATTGCCCTTAGTGACCAAAAAAGTTGGGAGGGGTTATTGGGTTACGGAGATAGGGTGGAAGTGAGGGCTTAAATGGGTCGATGGGCTGAATGGCCTCCTTCTGCACTGTATGTTCTATGTTCTAAAGAGGTCCATGGTGGGAGTAATGTATAGATCCCCAAACACTAGTTCTGCAGTGGGGCACCAGGAAATACTGGGGGCTTGTAATCATGGGTGACTTTATTTTGCAAATCGACTAGATTAATCAAATTGGTCAGGGTAACCTTAAGGGAGAGTTTGTTGAATGTATAAGAGATCGTTTCTTGGAGCAATAAGTTGTGGAACCAACCAGGGAGCAGGCTATTCTGGATTTGGTATGGTGTACTGAGGAGGGAATAATTAATGACTTCATGGTTGAAGATCCTCCAGGAAAGAGTGATCAAAGCATGATAGAATTTCAAATTCCGTTTGAGGGCGATAAACTGGAGTCCTTGTGTTCTCGAGTTAAACAAAGGTAATTACATGGGCATGAGGACAAATTTGGCCCCAGGAGACTGGGCAGGAAGACTAGGCAGGACAGATGATAGGCAGTAGCAGATATTTAAAGAAATATCCAATTCCACAGAACCATAGAATCCCTACAGTGCAGAAAGAGGCCATTCGGCCCATCGAGTCTGTACTGATCCCTGGAAGGAGCAACCTACCTGTACCCCACTCCACTGCCCTATCGCCACCTAACCAGCACATCTTTGGACACTAAGGAACAATTTAGCATGGCCAATCCACCTAACCTGTACATCTTTAGACACTAAGGGACAATTTAACATGGCCAATCCACCTAACCTGCACATCTTTGGACACGAAGGGACAATTTATCATGGCCAATCCACCTAACCTGCACATCTTTGGACACTAAGGACAATTTAGCATGGCCAATCCACCTAACCTGCACATCTTTGGACACTAAGGGACAATTTAACACAGCCAATCCACCTAACCTGCACATCTTTGGACACTAAGGGACAATTTAACACGGCCAATCCACCGAACCTGCACATATTTGGACACTAAGGGACAATTTAGCATGGCCAATCCACCTAACCTGCACATCTTTGGACACTAAGGGACAATTTATCACGGCCAATCCACCTAACCTGCACATCTTTGGACACTAAGGGACAATTTATCACGGCCAATCCACCTAACCTGCACATCTTTGGACACTATGGGACAATTTAACATGGCCAATCCACCCAACCTGCACATCTTTGGACACTAAGGGGCAATTTATCACGGCCAATCCACCTAACCTGCACATCTTTGGCCTGTGGGCGGAAACCGCAGCACCCGGAGGAAACCCACGCAGACACTGGGAGAACGTGCAGACTCCACACAGATAGTGACCCGAGGCTGGAATTGAACCCTGGACCCTGGCGCTGTGAGGCAGCAGTGCTAACCACTGTGTCACCGTGCCGCCCAAAAGTCTGATGCTCTGCTGACTTAGCTATCTGAGCTCACGCACTAAATTACACTATTTCCTCCCAATGAAAATATATTCCAGAGAGGAACAAAGATTGTAAGAGGGGAACAAACATCCAACGCTGAACAAGGAAGTTAAAGATAATACAAAGACAAAAACGAAGGTATACCAGACGGGATTCTCTGATCCTGAGGCTAAGTGTTGACGCCGTCATAAACAGCGTTGCGTTTTACGACGGCGTCAACAGGGCCCTAGGAGCAGCGATCCTGCGACGCATAGGGGGCCAGCATGGCATTGGAGTGACTCACGCAGCTCCAGCTGCCGACCCGGGCGTCAGAACGGATGCCGAGGGTCTACGCATGCGCGCTACGGCTAGCGCGAATTCGCACATGCGCATGAGTTGCCTTCTCCGCTCCGGCCCTGACGCAAAATAGCGGAGAGTTGCAGGGGCCCGGTGGGGAGGAACACAGGCCCCCACCAGCATAAGCTGGCCCGCCAATCGGTAGGCCCCAATCGCAGGCCTGGCCACCGTGGAGGCTCCCCCCCGAGATCGGAACACCCCTCCCCCCCACCACGCTGCCCCCCGCAGCCAGAACGCCAAGGTCTTGCAAGGTAAGACCACACATGAACAGCGCCTATCTCGGCGGACACTTGGCCCATCGTGCGCGGAGAATCGCCGAGGGGGCCAACCGCGGCGGTGCCAATGGCGGCAATTCTCCAATCACCAGAGTTACTCGAAAAGTAATAAAAAGAGCAATGGATAATTATGAAGGAAAACTAGCGCAAAATATAAAGGAAAGCAAAAGCTTCCATCAGTATATAAAAGGGAAGAGAGTAGCTAAAGTAAATGTTGGTCCCTTGGCAGATGAGACCGAGGAGCTAATAGTGGGGAACACAGAAATAGGGGAGATGCTAAATCAATATTATGCCTCACTTTTCACGGTGGAGGACATTAGTACCATTTCCATGGTAACAGGTAATGGAAAGGGAGGCACTTAGAACAATCATTATCGAAAGGGAAAAAGCACTGAACAAACTATTGGGATTGAGGGAAGACAAGTCCCCTGGGCTCGATGGCCTATATCCTGGGGTCTTAAAGGAAGTGGCAGTGGTTATAATATTCCAAAATTCCCTGGATACGGTAAAGGTCCCAGTGGATTGGAAAAATGCTAATGAAATGAAATGAAATGAAAATCGCTTATTGCTACAAGTAGGCTTCAAATGAAGTTACTGTGAAAAGCCCCTAGTCGCCACATTCTGGCACCTGTTCAGCGCCCTTATTCAAAACACCCTTATTCAAAAAGGAAAGGAGGCAGAAAGTAGAAAACTACAGACCAGTTAGTTTAACGTCTGTCATTGGGAAATTGTTAGAATCCATTATTAAGGAAGTAATAACAGGACATCTGGAAAGTCATAACACTATCCATCAGGGTCAGCATGGTTTTGTGAAGGATAAATCCTGTTTGACTAATTTGCTAGAGTTCTTTGAATATGTAACAAGCAGAGTGGATAATGGACACCCTGTAGATGTAATATACCTGGACTTCCAGGAGACATTTGATAAGGTGAAGCACAAAAGGTTAATACACAAGGTAAGATCACATGGGATTAGAGGTAATTTATTATCTTGGATAGAAGTCTGGCTAACCGACAGAAGACAGAGAGTCGGGATAAATGGGTCTTTTTCTGCTTGACCAGATGTAACGAGTGGGGTGCCACAATGTTCAGTCCTCGGTCTCCAACTGTTTATAATACATACCGATGACTTGGATGTCGGGATTGAAGGTTCTGGAGCCAAATTTGCAGGAAACACTAAAATAGGTGGGATAGTAAGTTGCAATCAGGAAATAAGAAATTTACAAATGGATACAGATAGGTTTGGACAGTGGGCCAAACTGTGGCAGATGGAGTTTAACGTGAATAAGGGTGAGATTATCCATTTTGGTCAGAAAACTATAAAGACAACTTCTGATCGAAATGGAGAAAAACTTCAGAATGTTTCAGTGCAGAGGGACCTGGGTGTCCGAGTGCATGAATCGCAGAAAGTTAGTCTGCAGGTACAGCAGGTAACAAGGAAAGCAAATGGAATGTTGTCCTTTATAGCTAAAGGAATAGAGTGTAAAGGTGAGGAAGTGTTGCTGTAACTGTACAAGGTATTGGTGAGACCTGGAGTACTGGATACAGTTTTGGTCCCGTTATTTGAGGAGGGATGTAGTTACATTGGAGGCAGTTCAGAGCAGGTTCACCAGATTGATTCCAGTGATGAGGGGTTTGTCGTATGAGGAGAGATTGAACAGTTTAGGCCGATACTCTCTCGAGTTATGAAGAATGAGGGGAGATCTAATTGAGGTTTACAAGATAATAATAGATATTGACAAAGTAGATATAGAGCAGATGCTTCCTCTTGTGGGGCAGTCTAAAACGAGAGGTCACAGTTTGAGGGTAAGGGGGTGGCATATTTCAAACCGAGATGAGGAGAAATTACTTCTCGTAAAGGGTGGTGAATCTGTGGAATTCACTACCCCAGAGTGCAGTGCATGCTGGGACAGTGAGTCAATTTAAGGAGGAGATGGACAGAGTTTAATTAGTAACGGGTTGAAGGGTTATGGAGAATGGGCAGGACAGTGGAGTTAGGGCGGCACGAAGCGCAGTGGATAGCACTGGGACTGCGGCGCTGAGGACATGGGTTTGAATCCCGGCCTTGGGTCACTGTCCGTGTGGAATTTGCACAGGTCCGTGTCTGCGTGAGTTTCGCCCCCACAACCTAACGATGTGCAGGTTAGGTGGATTGGCCACGCTAAATTGCCCCTTAATTGGAAAACGGAAAGTGGAGTTGAGGACGAGTGGAGATCGGCCATCATCATATCGAATGGAGGGGCTGAATGGCCTAATCCTGCTCCTAGTTCTTATGTTCTTATGATAGGCAACCCCAGCCAGTGAGTGGGCCACGAGTGACCCTCCTTCATCTCAATGGGCCACAAGATTGAAATCAGGATTGTTCACTAACCGTCACCCCATGAATAAGATTAAATACATTTAATACATGGCGGATATTTCATAACGAGTTATAGAAAATGCTCCATCATTTATATATTAATAGAACTCTCAGCAAATTCCAATTGTATTTAGGGATTGTATTTAGTCCCAGCTAAACAGGTGATGAGATATCTTAATGCGAGACAGATGATGTAATTAATGGGGTGAACCAGGTCTGTCTGTAGTTTGCAGTTTTGCCAAATGCTGTTAAGTTGAGCAGAAGAGTCTGATGTCATGTGAGAGTACCTTTAAGAACTGGATGTTTAAGCAATGTACCTTTAAGAAAACAGTGATGTCATAGAGTGGGTGGAGCTCAGCTCAGTTCAGCCATTTTGAAGTTTCAGTTTGGAAAAGTGCCTGGCTGGTTTTGCTGAGAACAGCTTCAAAGTGCCTGGCTGGTTTTGCTGAGAGCAGCTTCAAAGTGCCTGTCTGGTTTAGCTGAGAGCAGCTTCAAAGTGCCTGGCTGGTTTTGCTGAGAGCAGCTTCAAAGTGCCTGGCTGTTTTGCTGTGAGCTGATTAAAAGGGAGAAAGCCAGTTTGACACAGCAGCTTGAGAAGTTCTGGTTTGCTGTGATCTGCTTGAAGGGAGAAAGCCAGATTTGAGAAAGCAGCTTGGGTGTGTCTGTGTGTGTCCAGAGAGCTGCAGGAAGAAAGCAAGGTGCTGGAGCTGAAGTCAACCAAGCTGATATATCTCTGCCATAAAACAGAAAATATATATTAACTGTAACTGGTGTGTTACTGTTTTGAAGGTTTGAAGCCTTTTGGAAGTTTGAAGGAACATTTTAAGGAATTATTTACTGTTGCAATATTTTCTGAGTTATCTTTGAAGTAAGGGGTGTTAAGAGATCCAATGTTTATTTAAGATGTTTAGTTGAGTTCCTGGAATAAACAGTGTTTTGTGTTTAAAAACCCACGTGTCCATAATTGTAATCCCACACCGAGGGAACAAGCCGTGTGCTCGGAAAAGCAACAAATCCATTAAAGGGAGAGGTTGGTTGAACTCCATGATACATTTTGGGGTTCTGAAAACCCCTCACCCATAACACTGACAAGACAGAAGGATTTTCAGGTTGTTCCTGAAAAGGGTCTCTCTCACCAAAGCTCTGCACTAAGCGAGTAACCTGTTTTGCTAACTTTATTTATAAGTGGCATTTGAACTGTATTGGGTTGCTTAATCGGAATTAGTAGCAGATGTAGATAGTAAGTTAAAGATTTTCTATCATTTAAGTACTGTTTAACTAACTATTGAAAAGCTATTTATTTGATGTTAATGTAGTTAATGCTGTGTTTAAATTAAAGTTTGTTTTGACATAAAAGATATTCGGCAGACTCATCACTCCTGGGGTGAAGTTTCCTTCTCTCAGTTTTACAAATTGAAAAATTGTTGAGATTTCCTGACCCGTTTGATAATGTAAATTGAGGTCTGATCCAGCATTCTAACCACACTTTGGACACAGAGCACGGCTCTCACACTCAATGTTGTGAGCAATCAGCACACACCTCACTTCACTTGTCCTCGCTTTACGTGTGAATCACTTCAGTCACACCGGCAGGAAAAACACTACCCGGACGGAAATCAGCGGAATGTGGCGACCCTGCGCGGGGGCAACGGTCAACAAAATGTCTCGTGGGCCCCACTCAGAACACAGATGGGCCGCATGGGGCCCCTGGGGTGGGACAAAAGCAATCTGACGGAGACCACAGGCAGGATTCTCCCCTACCCGGCGGGGCAGGGGGTCCCGGCAGCGGGGGTCGGAGAATCCCACCCCACCAAACTGCGAATATACCATGTCTGCACCCTCAGTGTACTCCTCCAGAGCGGTGGGGGTGTGGGGGGGGGGGGGGGGGGAGCCTAATCTGAGAGGGCCTCCATGGTTGCCGGGCCCGCGATTGGGTCAACCGATCGGCGGGTGTGCTAATGCCGGGGAAGGCCTCTGTTCCGCCGCGCCGGGCCCCTGTAGGGTTCCGCCAAGTTGCTCAGGGGCCGGCACTGAGACGGCCGTGGCGCGCAACTCCGGCACCGTGCTAGCCCCCGAGGAAGGGGAGAATGACTGGGCCTGGAGGCCCGTTGACACCGGAGTTGCTTGCACCGGTTATGACGCCGGCATCAACACTTGGCCGGCATTTCGGGCAATCCCGGTCTTGCTGTTGGGTGAATTGGACATTCTGAATTCTCCCTCTGTGACCCGAACAGGCGCCGGAATGTGGCGACGAGGGGATTTTCCCAGTAACTTCATTGCAGTGTTAATGTGAACCGACTTGTGACACTAATTAAGATTATTATTATTATTCAATACATGTTACAGTTACTTCATAATGGGGCTTCCTGTTTGTTGCTGTGAAGGAGGAACTGGTGATATTTGTTTGTTTGCCTTGTGTCTCGGTGGAGTATGCTGTTCAACAATCCACAAATCCACACCACACCCATTATTGTATCCGTAGACTGGTAGCTTTATGCTGTGCAGTATTCTTGGCGCTACTTAATTTGCTCTGCTCCAAAGGTTTATTTGTGTGTCTGCCCATGCCACTCACCTCGCACCTAGCCCACAAATGGTGCCTCGCTCAGCATCTGTACCATATTGAGGAACCTGGTTGCGTTGGCGCACTTAATGCTGCCAACCTAAACACTGAAAACCAACTTTGGCTAAAAGAATCCTGCGACAAATTTCTGACAGGGTTCGACTGAAAGCTGGGAAGTCCTTGATCATGAGATCCGATTAATTAACCTGCAACTTTTCTGCCCATGTGACAAACTGATTTTGGCGTGATTTTTGTTCCCACAGCCATC